>NC_060143.1:67865264-68185718 GCF_021461385.2 Schistocerca piceifrons | reverse complement strand
GGTGTTAGTGGGAAGTATCCAGATAACCCGGACGGTGTAACACTGTGCCAAGATGTGCTGGCCGTGCACCAAGGCATGTTTAGCCACAGGGTGATCCTCATTACCAACAAACACTGTCTGCCTGTGTCCATTCATACGAATGGACAGTTTGTTGCTGGTCACTTCCTTATACACAAATATCCCGCACGTCCAGGGCCTCGCTGCGATGGAGCACTTCCTTTTACGCTGATCACCTGCCACCCTACCTAAAACCTCTTTCCTCATTACCTTAGCCAGCTTCATCCTGACCCACAACTTCTTCACTTTTGAAAGCCAGACATACCAACAATTAAAGGGAACAGCCATGCGTACCAGGATGGCCCCCTCGTATGCCAACCTATTCATTGGTCGCTTAGAGGAAGCCTTCTTGGTTACCCAGGCCTGCCAACCCAAAGTTTGGTACAGATTTATTGATGACATCTTCATGATCTGGACTCACAATGAAGAAGAACTCCAGAATTTCCTCTCCAACCTCAACTCCTTTGGTTCCATCAGATTCACCTGGTCCTACTCCAAATCCCATGCCACTTTCCTTGACGTTCACCTCCATCTGTCCAGTGGCCAGCTTCACACATCCGTCCACATCAAACCCACCAACAAGCAGCAGTACCTCCATTATGACAGCTGCCACCCATTCCACAACAAACGGTCCCTTCCCTATAGCCTAGGTCTTCATGGCAAACGAATCTGCTCCAGTCTGGAATCCCTGAACCATTACACCAACAACCTGACAACAGCTTTCGCATCCCGCAACTACCCTCCCGACCTGGTACAGAAGCAAATAACCAGAGCCACTTCCTCATCCTCTCAAACCCAGAACCTCCCACAGAAGAACCACAAAAGTGCCCCACTTGTGAGAGGATACTTTCCGGGACAGGATCAGACTCTGAATGTGGCTCTCCAGCAGGGATACGACTTCCTCAAATCCTGCCCTGAAATGAGATCCATCCTTCATGAAATCCTCCCCACTCCACCAAGAGTGTCTTTCCGCCGTCCACCTAACCTTTGTAACCTCTTAGTTCATCCCTATGAAATCCCCAAACCACCTTCCCTACCCTCTGGCTCCTACCCTTGTAACCGCCCCCGGTGTAAAACCTGTCCCACGCACCCTCCCACCACCACCTACTCCAGTCCTGTAACCCAGAAGGTGTGCACTATCAAAGGCAGAGCCACGTGTGAAAGCACTCATGTGATTTACCAACTCACCTGCCTACACTGTGACGCATTCTATGTGGGAATGACCAGCAACAAACTGTCCATTCGCATGAATGGACACAGGCAGACAGTGTTTGTTGGTAATGAGGATCACCCTGTGGCTAAACATGCCTTGGTGCACGGCCAGCACATCTTGGCACAGTGTTACACCGTCCGGGTTATCTGGATACTTCCCATTAACACCAACCTATCCGAACTCCGGAGATGGGAACTTGCTCTTCAATATATCCTCTCTTCCCGTTATCCACCAGGCCTCAATCCCCGCTAATTTCAAGTTGCCGCCTCTCATACC
Organism: Schistocerca piceifrons; assembly: GCF_021461385.2. Taxonomy (NCBI): domain Eukaryota; kingdom Metazoa; phylum Arthropoda; class Insecta; order Orthoptera; family Acrididae; genus Schistocerca; species Schistocerca piceifrons. Next base: position 68,184,172 of record NC_060143.1, on the reverse strand, counting down.
TCACCTGTCATTCAACAACATTTTGCCTCTGCACTTCCGCCTCGAATATGTCTTTGCCTTTGAATATGTCTGCTTGTGTCTGTATATGTGTGGATGGATATGTGTGTGTGTGCGCGAGTGTATACCCGTCCTTTTTCCCCCCATAAGGTAAGTCTTTCCGCTCCCGGGATTGGAACGACTCCTTACTCTCTCCCTTAAAACCCACCCCTCTCCTTCCCTCTTTCCTGACGAAGCAACCGTTGCGAAAGCTAGAATTTTGTGTGTGTGTTTGTGTTTGTTTGTGTGTCTATCGACATGCCAGCGCTTTCGTTTGGTAAGTCACATCATCTTTGTTTTTAGATATATTTTTCTACTAACTTGTAAAATGCAGTAGCTTCAAGAATATTGTAAACTAACCTCTTCCACAGGAAATGTTTTCATAGCCTTCCCAGTAAGCCATCACCATTCTGGGGCTTCACTGAAAGCAGACTTTTCAGGAGAATGGCATTAAAAAACCATCATTTTTGGAATACAGGAAGTTCCATGTGATAATTGAATTAGCAATCATTCTATAAGGGTAAGTGATTTGATATTGCGATAACCATCTACTAGGGTCAGTTGCTCATCCACAATGCTTTAACGGACAAACATTTATAGAAATTCTGCTGACTACGATTCCTGTTGTGCTTGATGATGTGTCATTGGTATGACTATAGTATGATACTCATGTGGCGGTTATCCGTTATAAAACTGAAAGCAATAATATTTAGTCTAATGTTCTTAACACATGCTCCACTGCAGACTCACTTTCTATTTCTGGATATAAGTGATAACATAAAATATCTGTTATTTCTGCAACAGATACCAACAATAATTTGCCCTTTAATCACAACTCTCCTATAAATCTAAGTTTACACAACAGTTTTGAGGGAAAACACATACGGATTACACTAGCATTTTGCTAACTTACACAAAGCACTTGCAGCCTAACCTGAACAGCACATTTCAACTCTAAAGTAAATCCTAGCCATCGACAGTAAATTTTTCATCAATAGAACATATAATATTTTATACAAAACACAAAGAAGAATTACCTGAATTTCAGTAGCATCTTCTCCAGTAAACTGCGTTCCATGTCCTCCGCTGCTACATATGCCGCCTCTGCCTCTGCCTCTTCCTCTTCCTCTTCCCCTTCCCCTTCCCCTCCCCCTCCCCCTTCCTCCTCCTGTCCATGTCTTTCTTCGCGCATTACCTGTTCTTCTTTGATGCGGTGAATAGTCATTGTCCTCACAGCTATCTTCACGACTCTGATCATCTTCGTTACTGTCATTACCAGATGTTTTACTAGTGCTAGGTGTCGCCACCATCTCTCTTTGTCCCTGTCTCGTGCCTCTTCTTTTACCTTCAATGCTCTCATTTGTCATACTGTCTTCGTGGCTCTCCCCCCCTTGACTGCTGGACACTCTGGCACTAGTTCTCCTACATTCTCTTTTTCCTTTCATTCTAGGCTGTGGTAAATATTCATCATCTTCAAATATGTCATCAATTGTGTTGTCTTCACCACTCTGTTCATCTTCGTTACTGAACATACTGTCATTACCTGCCATCATTTTATCCTTTCTTGGTCTCCCTCGTCTTCCACTGCCTCTTCTTAAGCTCGTTTCTATGCTTCCTTCAACACTAGCTCTTTTTGCTTCTGCTTTTTCTCTTCTTCGATGTTGTGGTGAATATTCATCATCTTCAATGGTATCATTGACTGAGTTGTCCTTGCCACTTTGTTCACCTTCACTGCAGAACATACTGTCATTACTAACTATTATTTTATCCTTTCTAGGTCTCCCGCGTTTTCTTCTTAGGCTTGTTATTATCATTCCATCATTTTGTTTCGGTAATGGCTCATCTTCCATGTTTGAATTAATATTTTTATATCCACTGTTCTGATTGTCCTCTCTTGGCGTTACTGAACTGCTTTCATTTATTATGCTGTCTTCGTGGCTCTTCCCATCTTGATTGTTGGGAATTTTGCTGGTATTAGCTCTTCTCATGTCTGTTTTACCTCTTCTCCTATGCTGTGGGGAATATTCCTCATCTTCAAAGGTATCATCAATTGTGTTCCTTTCTTTACTTTGTTTATCTTCACTGCTGATTATACTGTCATTACTAGTCATAATTTGATCTTTTCTTGTACTACCTCGTTTACCATTAGCTATTCTGTAGTTAGTCATTACTTCTCCTTCATTTTCTTTTGAAAATGACTCATCTTCAAAATCTGAGTGAATATTCTTGCATCCATTGCTCTGCTCACCTTCTCTGATTTTAACTTTATCATTTTCCTCAGGGTCATTTACATCTGCTTTGCCAGCACTTGAGGATAATCTGATATTAGTATCGAGATCGCGAGATGGATTAATGAAACTCAAAGAGCCACTGTCTTTCTTTTCTTCATGTACACTATCGTCAATCCCCGTCATCTCTGCAGGCCAGATTTTTACACTTGCTCTGCCCCTCTTTCTTTTTGCAGCTGGCACAGTTCCACTGGGCTCATTGCAACTACTTGCAATATCTGAACCAGTGATAATATTGCCTTCATTTTCAGTACCTACTGATTCAGTTTTCACAAGAGCAGGACAAGAAGCATCTTTATGAAGCAGTGTGAGACCACTGTCTAGCATCTGGCTGCAGCTATCTGTCACCTCTCCTTTCCCATATCCTTGTCCTCGTCCTCTTCCCCTGCCTCTGCCTCTCCCTTTCCCCATCAGCTCTTCCTTCCTCTCTCTACCTTGGCCACACAGGGGAGAGCCCTCACCTTGCCCCACTATCCCTTCCTTCGCTGTTCCTCTACCTCTGCCTCTCCCCCTACCTCTACCAATAAGTGGGGAACAAAACCCAGAAGCTTGATCTAATTTTAGAACAGTGTGTAGTGTTCCTTTATGCCGTGTGTTATAAACACTCTTTGCAATGGACAATTCTGCCTTTTCTTTGTTGGAACAAAGTGAAACACTTTCCAAGGTTCCCTCTGACTGTTCTGGACATCCAGTTTTTTGTGTGGGAGAAGGAATATACTTCTTCTTCTCCAATGGCATTTCAGCACTGATTTCTGGCAAACACAACTCACGTTGGCTGGTTTTTCTCTTCTGGCCACAAACCACACTGTGTACATCAGCATCTGATTCTGTACCATCCTTGCTCTTTATTATTGCTGCACCAACTGTATTGTTATAATTATTATGGCTGACGTGGTTATTATTTGACTTGGTCACTTCTGATGCTCCAACATTGCTGTTTTTAAGCAGTTCATCATTCTGAGTATTACCTTGTGATTCAGTTACATTTTGACTCGCCCTAAATTTTGAATATTCATGACAATGAAGTGTACCATTGTCTTCAGTAGCAGAGGTTTTCAAATGACCAGACGTCTCCTCTATGTTCTCAGACTTGCCTGCTGCAGATGTTTCATATGAATCTGATACATCACCTGGCAGTTGAAGCTTCCTTTCTAGAGAACAGTTAAAATCTTCTGTGAAAACTTTTTCATTGTGGCTTTTATCTGAACCAGAGTGGCATTGTGCTGCCTCCACTGTTGCTTTTATGCAACAGGAAATAGTCAATTTGTCACTGTCGAGCTCTAAAACTTGGATCTTTGAATTACTATTCTCTGTATTTGTACAATCACTATTTTTCCTTTTCCTGCAAATCTTAGATGCTGAAAGAAGTGAGCTGGTATTTTTAAAAACATCACCCAATTCTTCTGAATTTGACTTTTCATCCACCTGAAGTAGACTTGTGCCACATTCTCCAGTTTCACAAGATGAAACGGTTAAGTGGCCAGTTTTTCCCAACAATGTTGGAGAAGTTGAGATCCCTGTAGAGTTAACGTTCTCTATATTTTCTTCACTAGAATTTGGAGAACTTAAATTTTTAACATCTTCAGGGGTACTATCAAGCACAGTAGCATTACAAACTGTCACATCAGATCCTGCATTCAGTTTCAAATCAGTCTTCATACTTTCTGTGGCCACAGGATGGCTATTAACTTTCTGACTGGTTGTACGTGTTACTGTATCGTTAACTGGGTCTGACATGCTTAACACTTTTACTGGATTTTGTGACTTTTCATCAAAATTTATTTTTTCATTGGACCCGCCATCTGCAGTTGCCATTTTATCCTCATATTCTCTTCGCAAGAGCAAATTCTGCATATTCTCATATTCTTTACTTTTAGCATCTGACTCTGAAGCAGGACGGTTACCAGTAGCTGGGATTTCTGTATCACACAAGTAACCATTTCTGCAGAGATTATCAGATTTTAATTTTCTACTTGTTGCCACTTCATTGTCAACAGATGACACACCTTTACAATTCAACACATTTGTTTCGCTATCTGCATGTTCTGACATTTGTGATGGATCAAAAGATGAAGCAGCAGATATCCTTTTATCTATGTCTGTGGCTAAACCGTTGCACAGATGTACTGATCGATTAACATCTTTGCCAGGATTGTTTTCTTCCAGTGTTATAGTATTGCCTGTAGGCTGTTCAAACTTGTCATTCAAATTGTCTTGGTAGCTCAAAAGATTTCTGACAGGTGGCATGCTACTAGAACTTGCATTATGAGCAGCTCTACTCTCTTCACTAGAAATAGCCTCTGTTTTGACTTTATCTATAACACTTTCATCATCTAATTGCTGGGTGCAAGAAGTGATACATACTGAATCCACAGGTACAGGTTTTACAATGGATCCCTGAGAAGTATCCATACTGTTGGAAGTTTCCAAAACATAAGAATTACAACCTGATAAATCTGCGGACATCTCTTTCGATGTTATAGATGACAGTGTGCTCTTTATAGGCATGGTATTTTCATAGCTTGATACCGCTTCAGCCTCTGATGGATTTCCATCTTCAGGCAGTTTTGTGTCATTATCTAAGTGGGAGGTTTTATCTTCTCCACTTTCTGACATTGCAGTGTCAGTAATCAACTGTTGCCTGCTTGTGTTCGAATGCACTGTAGTTGATCTATATTCCTTATCTTGAGAAGAGGTAATGCAAACCAAGCACTGTGAAAAATCTGCAAAGACAAATATCAATTGAAAACTGTAATACATAATAGTGCCACAACAGACAAAAAAGGTGATGCTTATTTCCATAAAAGAAATGTAAAATAATTCATAAATATTAAAGTATAATAGTACATAACATTGTTACCAATTTTTCAAGACCAAAAATTGAAACAAATGGAGCAAAGATGGACTTCCAAACATGAAATACAGACAGAGACAAGCCATTTTATGTGCAGTTAAAATAAATTAAATCTTAAGTCTAGAGAATGTTCATTTGTGCAAAATAATGAAAATGCTGTAAAAGAGATTAGATGAATCGGATATACTGTAAAATACACTAAAACTCTTGAGTATTCTATGGAACTGTTCTTTCACCAGGTACGACATTTAATAGCATACGAGGTGTGGCTAGAAAAAAATCGGACTAGTACTGGTGAAACAATAAAACGAATGCAATAAGGCTGAAAGTCGCGTGGCCTGTCACGTGACTCTCGCTCCGCCTACTGCTCGAGTTTCATCTGCCTCCTGCACTCAGTCTGCCCGTGGCATCTGTTTTAAGTAGTTGACGTTTTGTCTGTGCGTCGGAAAATGTTGAGTGTACAGAAAGAACAGCGTGTTAACATCAAATTTTGTTTCAAACTAGGAAAATCTGCAAGTGAAACGTTTGTAATGTTACAACAAGTGTACGGCGATGATTGTTTATCGCAAACACAAGTGTTTGAGTGGTTTAAACGATTTAAAGATGGCCGCGAAGACACCAGTGATGACATTCGCACTGGCAGACCATTGTCAGCAAAAACTGATGCAAACATTGAAAAAAATCGGTAAACTTGTTCGACAAGATCGCCGTTTAACAATCAGAGCAGTGTCTGAGTTAACAGGAGTTGACAAGGAAAGTGTTAGGCAGATTCTTCATGAAAGTTTCAACATGAACAAAGTGTGTTCAAAAATGGTTCCAAAGTGTCTCACAATTGAACAGAAGGAACGCCGAAGAATGATTTGTTCTGACATCCTGGAAAACATTGAAAGTGATCCCACCTTCTTACAAAATGTTATTACTTGCGATGAATCGTGGTTTTTTACTTACGATCCTGAAACTAAACACCAATCGATGCATTGGAAAACTCCTGGTTCTCCACGACAAAAAAATGCACGAAAGTCAAAATCGAAATTCAAGGCAATGATGATTGTTTTTTTTTTGACATCAAAGGGATTGTGCACATTGATTGGGTACCAGAGGGACAAACAGTGAATCAGCATTACTACATTAGCGTCCTGGCTACCCTACGTGAGCAAGTACGGAGAAAACGGAACGATTGGTGGAGAAAAAAGTCATGGATCCTTCACCAAGACAATGCCCCAGCTCACAGTGCGTTGTCAGTGAAGACGTTTTTGGCAAAACACAACATTCCCATCTTAGATCATCCACCCTACTCACCTGATTTGGCCCCCTGTGACTTTTTTCTTTTCCCTAAAGTCAAGTCAGCTTTGAAAGGAACTAGATTTGAGACTGTTGAAGCAGTAAAAGAAAAAGCAACGGAAGTAATGTATGGACTTACCGAAAATGATCTGCAGCATTGCTATGAACACTGGAAAATTCGTATGGAGCAGTGTAGAGACCGAGGAGGAGAGTACATTGAAGGAGATAACATGAAATTGTAAATAATTGTAAACAAATGTTTTTTCCAGCATCAGTCCGGTTTTTTTCTAGCCGCACCTCGTATATAACTTGTCTCAACATCATGTACAATGGAGATGTCAATCTGCAAATCAATTAAAGCTGTGAAATTGCTAGTAAATTAGCTTTTATTTTGCAACTGGTGTTGCTTATGGCAATTTTCCCGAGTCTTATTAGCTATGGCAGTCTCTCCAGTTTCCATATCACCTTAAAGAGACCATTCCTATTGACACTGTCATAAGCTGTTCTAAAATCCACATATAGCTGATACACCACAATACTGAAGTCTTAACACTTTTCTAACTCAAGGGCAAACATCTCATTTGTTGTTGCTCTTTCCTTCCTGAACATGCACTGGAATTCCCCAACCATAGCTTCCACATATGCTTTTAATTTTTTGTTCAGTATTCTAGCAAGTATTTTGTAGGCAGCATTTTCTAGTGCTATTCCTCTGTGCTTACCGTAAATTGTTCTATTACCATTCTTATGTACTGGTATAATAATGGATGTGTTCCAGTTTGTTGGTGTTTTTTTCACTTCCCCGTATTTTATGAATTAGCTTATGCATTTTCTTTAATAGCTATCTATAACACCATACTAATAAATTTCACTTTGTATCTTATCGCACCAAACAGCTCTGTAGTTCCTCGTCTCCTTAACAGCTACAATCACTTCTTCCAATGTTGGTTCCTCTGTATCATCATTTCTATCAGTTTGTTCCACCTGTTCCTGCTCTTCATATTTCTGGATTTCCCCAGATTTCAATAGTTCCTTAAAATATTCTTCCCAACTTTCTATGACTTTAGTTTCATCTCCTATCAACTTTTCTTCTCTATACCTGCATAGTGTTCTCCAAGGCTGTCATTCTTGTTTTATCTTTTTTCTCCCCTTGAACATTCTTCTAACATCATTTTCACTTCTACATGCCTCAATGTCCTTCAATCTATTTTTCTCAGATTCTCTTTTTTTTCTGTCTGTAAACAGTTTTGACTTCACATCTCGTTTCTTCACAATTTTCTCTAGCAGCCCATGTATCTTGCTGGTGCACTGTCTATTGTTTGTTCCGTTGTTCTTTCCATCAATTGCCACTACTCTTTGGAGCCAGTTTCCTCCTCAATGGCAATCGCTCTCGTCCCTTCTATCCTTTCTCTTTGGAATTCTGTTCTTTCCATTTCACTGGTGATGACTGGATACACATTATACTTCTTGTCCATTTCTACATGGTTATAAATTTTTGTTGATATCCTCTGCCTATATTTGACCATTACCATGTAATGGTCCCAAATCAGTATTAGCCCCCCCCCCCCCCCCCTCTTCACCTAACATCCTTAATGTCTCAGCCTTGCTTTGTTTAGGTAAGCACATGATCTATCTGGTTGACTGTGTGTCATCCAGAGAGTTCCATGTTCCTTTATAGACCTTTTTTGGTAATATTATGACACTTATGGTGAGGTTTCTGCTCACAGAAAAATCAACCAGCTTCAATCTGAGTGGCCCTAAGCAACAGAAACAACAAAATAATAGCTAATGAAAAATAGTCCAATAATTTTCTGCTCTTTCAAGGACTTAAGGAAAGAGATTCTTTATCACCAACATTATTTAATGTTGCACTGGAGGCTATCAGGTGAAAATTGCCAAGCAAAACAGACAGTACTATTGTCAACAGGACAACAGAGAATATGGCATTTGCGGACAGCAGTCATGCTTGAGAAGAATTGAGACTGCTGGAAAACCAAGTAGTTTTGGAACGTGAAGCAGCTGCAGTTGCGTTGGTCACAAGTAAGGAAAAGACTAAATACATGATCACCAACAGAAACAAAATAAGGTGGAAATGTGTTGTTCTGTTTGACGGCTTTGAAAGAGTAAATCAGTTTATATGATTGGGAGGAACTGTTACAGAAGATAATACGGCAACAATAGAAATAAAGGCAAGAACAATTGCAGGTTCAGCTATTATAGCTTCCATAACACATTGCAATCAGCCACATCTCAACACAGCTGAAGATGATCACTTGCACAACAATTATAAAATATGTTGTTAAAAGCATGGACAATAACACAGCAAGTCAGAAATGCCTTGAATGCATGGGAATACAAAGTACTGCAGAAAATATAATACAGGGCAGTATGTGACAATGGTGCATGGGGAATTAGGAACAATGCAGGACTGTATGAATTCTATAAAATTCACTAATCCCCACAGACGTAAAGGCACAAAGGTTACAGTGGTTGTGGCATGTGCAGAGAATGGAAGAAATGCGAGTGCCAAAGAAAGTGCTATCTGCAAACTCAGAAGGTAGTGGCTTAGTGAGGAGACCAAGAATGTGACAGCTGGATGATGTAGAGACAATTATGAGAAGATTAGGAGTGTTGAACTGGAAAAGACTGGTAAAATACAGATGACTGGAGGAGACAGATGGTCAACAAGACCTTCGTGGGCTGCAGTGCTGGAATAGAAGAAGAAGACGAAGAAGAATAATTGTTAATAAATTACACCTAATGTCATCTTTGCAGATGCATTTTATACACATACTCATATAACAATAATGACGATACTATTTATGCAGAATAAATGTGATTGGGCTCTTCTAATATCGACACTACAGAGAGTTTACTCTCTGGAGAAACCTTGTTATGGGCCACAAAGGACTGACTGATGAATGACAATACTAACTGGAGACCTGAAATATCAGCTGGCATGCAAACTGGTTGAGTTGATCCCAGGCTCTGATCTACAGAAGCACTCACTCAGACTTTGAATGGAACTGCAGTCAGTAAAATTTGTCAAGGTTCCTCCATCTACATCTACACTTCACAAGCCATCTGCACTGGTCTCCTGGCCTGCTTTCCACAGTTTCCAAAGATTTCCAGGCCCTTACGCACCATGTAACCTTTCCAAATCATGGACATTTCACATACTTAAAAGAGTATATAGTTCCAGTTTGTACATTCAAAGCGCAGACATTTTGGAAACCATCACAAATGCAAATATTTTTGTAGCTTGCTATAAATAATATTTCTAATACTCTTGTACCTGTCACACCATTAGCCACCAGTTTTTATTTAGATCACTGGTATTTATATATGTTTTGGCTTTGCACATCACAAGTCTTTTTTGTTGTTTAAAGTGTTGTGTAATTCTTACCATAACTCAATGCTCTCTGAACCACTATGGCTTATGACGGTGTGTCAGACAAATCAAAACAGGGGAAAAGGATTCACATTGACACTTGGCAGTGTGCACTACACAGATAAATTATTTTACTCGTTGTATCCACAAAATGGTGTATGTTGTAATTGACAAACTATTTATTTTGAGATTGTTTTAAATTCAAATGCAGACCTTGTAGTACTATTAATGAACACTGTAAAGCACAAAACTGGGAGGTCCATGCTCCATTCAGTTTACAACTGTTTATCTCCTACATGAATGAAGATACAAACTTAGGTAAGTTTTAGATTGTGCACTGAAACTAAAGTAAGGTTTTGGTTAGTGTGGTTGCTGGTAGAGGTCTGTCAGATGCAACTACCTTGCTCGCACACTCATTCACTACCAGATGAGCTTCATGTCAGAATGGTAGCAACACAGTAATAAAAGGCACTTAACATTCTCCATTTCAACAGGCACAGTTCAGTTACAAGAGAATGTAAGAGCATTTCTTAATGAAGAGCTGTCTGAACAATGGATCGGTCTTAATGGGAGTAATAATCTCACATTGTGACACCATCTGATATTTGATTTTGTTTTTTGTTTCATAGGGGTTTGTGAAAGACACTATGTTTCACTCCTTCCACCAACTTTGAGTGATGCTACATATCAATAGAAGTGAAGGTAGCAACTTCGGACATGCTTGCAGAAGTATGGAAAAATTATGACTATCATCTGGTTGGTTGTTCTTCATCTGGTGGGGGACATATTGAACATTTGTGAAAGGTAAATTAAAACTTTGATCCCAAATGTAATTGTAAAAAGTACTCCATACTTGTATGTGTATGCATGTGAAAGATACACCTTGTAAATTCAGATGGTTCATTTGGAAATGAAAGGTTTGTAGTTCTATGCATAAGTTAAAATTCACCCCTAGTTTATATTTTCAGTCAAGATAAAGTCTTGTGAAATCTGATGAATCTGTTCAAAATACCCTATAATTTAATTTCTAGAAGAAGCAGTGCATGACAGAGAATATCGTGTACCACTACTAGTCATTTTCTTTCCGTTCCACTGGCTACATGGCTACCATTACAGTCTTTCTAGCTGGATGTGTGTGCAGAGAATGTGTACAGGAGAGGCTGGTTGACACAACAGGATAAACACCAATTTGAGCTCTGCTCTCTGTGGCAGGCATAGCACCTGACAGAGTTCACAAAATGGTTCAAATGGCTCTGAGCATTATGGGACTTAACATCTGAGGCCATCAGTCCCCTAGAACTTAGAACTACTTAAACTTAACTAACCTAAGGACAGCACACACATCCATGCCCAAGGTAGGATTTGAAACTGCAACTGTAGTGGTCACACGGTTCCAGACTGAAGCGCCTAGAAACGCTCGGCCACATTGGCCGGCACAGAGTTCAAATTTTCAGTCTCTATCTAAAGGCACAGTACCTCTGTGAGGACACTACTTGATCACAGGAGTGAATCATCCATTTATCTGAACTGGTGGAAGACACCAAACAGTGCATAAATTTTTTAAGACTTTCTGTGTGGGCTGTTGAGAGAAGACAAAAGAGTGTACAGACAATGTAGTTGGATGAATTTTCTCAAGTTCAAATAGTATTTTTTGAAGTTAAAGCTTGTAGCAAACATGACTGTTAAAAAAATAAAGGGAAATGACAAATAAGGATGTCATCTGCATTTTGGGGGAGACAGCATCATGGTAGAGTGCGTGATGGAAGGCAGCGTGTCTGATGGACACACATTTTCTGGATCTTATGCTACCAATAGCTTCAGAAATGCTGTGTCACTAAAAAATTGTTGAGCCTTATGTAGCCACCCGTTGACATCTTACTTGTTGACTTTTGTTTCGGGTTCTTTGGCCAACATTTCTTTAATGATTTTTCTCACGTTTCGCCAGCACAGGTGGCTCGCATGGTCAGAGACATGCCCTCCATTGCTAGTGGTGCAACCAGCAATGGAGGGTGAAACTTAGTCAATGTCAGCCATCCAAACTGGCAAAAGTCAGAAAAATCGTTAAAGAAACACATAAGGAAGATGCTGAGACAAAACTCAACAGGGAATATGTTAACTGCATTATTGGTGTCAAAAGTCCATTTTTGAGGTGAGAAGAGTATTTTGTGGTCAGCTGGCATGGCATTTTATGACAAGGGCAGTTAATGTGCCATTGCTGATGTTCCAGCAAACGAGCTGATGATTCAACACTGTAGGACTGTGACCTGCTGCACGTCTCAAGTCAGTCTCCGACACACAAACACTATGTGTCTTTGTTGTCTCGTTTTGTGTGTAGTTAATGTGGAACTCCAACATGGAATACATGCGGTTTAATGTAAATAATTAATTGCTCCTGCTACATTACATGAATACATCACAGACATGGCACTCCTTAATTATGTGGAACTCGTCAGTTAAACAAAAGTTTTTATACAAGTCATAATTTAACACTTTTTAAAAAAAGAATTGTGTTATTACTAATTTATATCTAAAATGGATCTATTAAGGGAAGGAGTTGTCATTCAGAAAACCTTCTGATTCGTTTTTAAATGCTGGTTGGCTATCTGTCAGATTTTTGGTGCTATTTAGTAACCAACAAAAGAATTTTGTGGCAGCATAATTCATTCCTGTCTGTACCAAAGTTAGAGTTAACCCAGAATAGTGAAGATCAGCCTTTCTCCTAGTGTTGTAGATATGTACATTGCTATTTCTTTTGTATTGGGATGAGTTAACAAAGTTCATAAGCGAATTTTGAAGCTATGGTGAATATCCCTATTTCCTTGAATAAATGCCTGCAAGATAATCTTGGGTGGGCTCCAGCTATTATTCTGATTACACGCTTTTGTGCAATGAATCCTGTTTTCCTTAATACTGAATTACCCTAAAACATGATGCTGTACTCAAGCAGTGAATGAAAATAGGCACAGTATGCTAATTTACTGATATTTTTATCACCAAAATTTGCAATACCCTAATAGCATAAGTAGCTGAACTCAAACATTTCAGTAGATCATCAATGTGTTCCTTACCATTCAATGTCTCATCAATGCACATAGCAAAAAGTTTGGAATATTCTGCCTTCTTAGCTACAGACTTCTATTTAAACTCTATACTGATTAACGATGTTATGCCATTTACTGTACAAAACTGTACTGTGTTTTCCTAAAATTTAATGAGACTTCATTTGCAGGCAACCATTTAATAATTTTCTCAACTAATTCTTGTTAGTTGGGTGTGATTATTATACTATTATCAGCAAAAAGAACTAGCATTGCATCTTTGTGAACAGAGAGAGGCAAATCAGTAATATATATTAAGAACAATAAGGAACTCAAAAGTGAACCCTGTGGAACCTCATTCTTGATGCCTCCCCACTTTGCGGAAGATGCTGATTTTTGTCCATTATATGAACTGTTTACTTCAACCTTCAGCACTCTTCCAGTTAAATTGTTTGTGCACTGTCCCACTCAAACCACAATACGTAAGCTTATCTGGAAGAACTCCATGAGTTATGCAACCAAAAACATTTGAGACATCACATAGCATTTTAAGTTAACAAGCCTTTCTGGAAACCAAACTGAAATTTTGTTAGTACATTACTTTTACACGTATATGAAGCTACTCTTCAAAAATTCAGCACGGAATACTGCCAATATTGTGAAAAGGACAGACTGCTACTCACCATATAGAGGAGATGTTGAATTCCAGACAAGCACACCAAAAATACAACTAATTATGTGTGCTTTCAGCTTTCTAAAATGGACCGCCCACCAACCCACACCCACACCCACACACACATTCAGATAAGAAAGTACACCTCACATACACATGACTGCTATCTCCAGACAATCAGGCTAGAGTGCACTGTGCTATGTCGAGCGGAAGCAACAATCTGGAATAGGGTGGGGATGGAAGAGGGATAACAGGGTATGGGAAAGGGGAGAGAGGAGTCAGCACTGCCTGGCAAAGCATGCAGGATCTAGATGGCATGATAAGGCTGTCAGGCACAGCATCAGAAGGTTGTGAGTGAGGGAGGGGAGCGGGTGGGATGGGAAACAGAAAAGTAGAGAAGCAGAGAATAGACCAGTGTGCGCATTGGCAGAGAGTGGCTCACAATGAGATGAGGGTAGGGGGATGTGAATTGAGAGGAGATGAAAGAACAAAGGGGATGGAAACTATTGGGTGGTGTATGTGTGGAGAGTAGGTCACCAGGGGTTGAGGTCAGGATGATCTGGAAAGTGTGTTGTAAGGGAATTCCTATTTGTGCAATTCCGAAAAGCAGGTGATGGAGGGAAGGATCTAGATGGCCCAATTTGTGAAGTGGTCATTGAGATCAAGCATCTTAAGCCCAGCCACATGTTGTGCTATGGGATGGTCCATTTTGCTCTTGGCTACAGTTTGCTGGTGGCCTTTCATCCTGGTAGACAGCTGGCTGGTAGTCATACCAACATAAAAAGCTGTGCAATAATTGCAGCAGACCTGGTATATGACATGGCTGCTTTCACCTTTAGCCCAGCCTCCGATGGGGTGGGATAAACCTGTGACAGGACTGGAATACAAAGAGCTTGGTGAACGGATTGGGCAGGTCTTGCACCTGGGTCTTCCACCAGGATATGATCCTTATGGCAAGGGACTGGAATTTGGAGCAGCATAGCAATGGACTAGGATGCTGTGCAGGTTGAGTTGAAATGTGGCAATGTGCTGTGCACGAATGACCATGCTTTACATAAGCAATAGTTTTAAGAACTTCATTTGATAGCTAAGAATGTGAGGTGGCCTCAGAAAGAAACCCAGTTGTACGAGAAATGAAACTAAAGTTCTAGCCTTTTTAATTAAGCAAGTGCCAATTAGAATGCAGATCTGCAGAAGTCTTATGTTGGTTAGTTTTCTTTGTTGTAAGTAAATAACGCTCGCTCTCTCTCTCTCTCTCTCTCTCTCTCTCTGTCTCTCTGTCTCTCTCTCTCTCTCTCTCTCTCTCTCTCTCTAAACTGTCTTAAGGGGCTAGTTCAACACCTCACACACACCTGAAATAAATTACATCTCATAGATAGAGACAGATGTGACATTATCAACAGTGTCAGTATGGAGACAGGAATTGGTCAGTGATATCATAGCGACGATTGTTACTGAAGTTAATAAATCCATTGCTGGGAAGAGCAGATAAGCAGTTGTTACCATCCTACTTGGACAATGAATGGACATCATTTAGTTTCAATATGATGAAATTGAGGACTTATGTGCACAGTTTACACCGACTGTAAACTGTGCTCTGGAGAAGTATGTGACTAACTGTCTTCACTCATTCAGCCCCTTCCCTGTTCCCATTCCAGCACTACACAGCCATCATTCCACCATCAAACCCAATCTTTTTATTTCTCTCCTTTTCCACTACTCCCCCTCACCCCATCCTACCCTGCCCTCTATCTAACCTGCAGCACGTCACTGTCCACCACTCCCACCACAGTATCACTCCTCCTCCCTGCCCCAGCCTCCTCGTTATCCCCACCCAGTCACCACTCCCATCATGCACTGGTGCTGCTGCTCGCAGCATGGTTTCAGTTGCCTGAGACTGCAGTTGTGCGTGCAAGTTGTGCTTGTGTGTGTGTGTGTGTGTGTGTGTGTGTGTGTGTGTGTGTGTGTGTGTGTGTGTGTGATCTATTGTTGATGTAGGCCTTAACAGCTGAAAGCTTTAATTGTGCCTATCTGCAACTCATCATCTCCGTTGTATGGTGAGTAGCAACTTTCCTTTTCATAACAGTCTATTAGAGAGGTTTATATGAAACATGTAGCTACTGCAGGTTAGATAGAGGGCAGGGGAGTGTGGGGGGTGGGGGGTGGAGGGGGGGTAGTAGTGGAAAAGGAGAGAAATAAAAAGACTGGGTGTGATGGTGGAATAATGGCTGGAATGGGAACAGGGAAGGGGCTGAATGAGAGAAGACAGTTAGTAACATACTTCTCCAGAGCACAATTTACAGTCAGTGTAAACTGTGCACATAAGTCCTCAATGTTCATCATATTGAAACTAAATGATGACCATTCATTGTCCAAGTAGCAAATGCCTGTTTTAGTTCTTATTTAAGAACCAAAATGCAGAGAGTTACTCCAGACAATTCAAGTAATACAATGATGCCACATCATCTGCATCAGGATGCATTACAATGGGAGCCCCACAGTGTTCTATCACTGGCTCACTATTGTTCATGCATTATGTTAATGATCTGCCGTTTTATTTGAATCATGAGGCAGAATTAATCCCGTCTGCAGGAGGTGCAAGCATTGTTGTGAAGCCAAACAACAACACATCAACAGAGAAAACAGTAAATGATGTTTTTGAGAAAATTACTGAATGGTTTTGCACAAAAGGTCTAGCATTAAACTTTGGAAAAAAACTGCAGGTCATCCACTTCTGTACAGTCAAAATCATCTCACCTCCTATTAACCTAGTATATCAACGTGAAATAATGAACAGGACAGAGAATTGTATGTTCTTAGTGTGCCTATTGATGAAGACTTAAATTGGGAAAGCCACATAGTAGACATAGACCTGCTAAGATGTTTAGGTTTGGCTATTTTTTCCATAAGAATAAATGCTGACTCTGAGGATACTGAAGTCTGCAAGTTAATATAATTTGCAATGTTCAATCAGTGATGTCTTATGGGAAATTTCTTGGGGTAACTCCTTGCTTAGGTAAAAAGTATTCATTGCACAAAAGAGTGTCATTAGAATTATGCATGTACTTCAGAAACATACGTCTTGCAGGTACCTCTTTAAACAGATGGGAATATTAACTACAGCCCCAAAGTACACCAACTCACTTATCAACAATCCATCCAATTTTGAGAGTAACATAGATATTCACAAGTACAGCTCAATAAGGAAAAAATGATATGCATTACTCTTTAACTAATCTAACTTTGGCAGAGAAAAGGGTGAAATATATAGCTATAAAACATTGACATTCTACCCATGGAAATAAAATGTCTGACAGACAGCAAAAGTGTCTTCAAATTTAGTTTACTGGTGTTTCTCCTCAACATCTCCTTCCTTACCATAGAGGAATTCTTGAGCAGAGGTAGTCATCAGAAAAACTTTAAATGGTCAGCATGCACCCATATAAACATTAAATTTTATTTTTACTTTTTAGTTCTATGTGAGTGTTTTATGCTTATTCTGTTGCGGTATTCCACATCGCAGCACTTATCATGAACCTGATCCATGTACAAAGTAGCCAACTAAATCAAAATCTCAAAGCAGGTCAAGGGCTTCTAATCAGGCACTCTGGTGTGGCAATAAAAGACAGCAAAAGAAACACTTGTTGTAAATTCTGCATTTAAAAAAATTGCTCACAAAGGAGGTTCATACAGTTTTTTGACTGCCATTTAGACTCTAGCACAGAGGACATGGAAGCAGGTATCTCTAGTAATGAGAAGCAACTGAAAGTGTTGAAAATACATAGTCAGTCAGGTCTGGATGGAATTCCAATTTCTTTTTACATAAAGTATTGCTTGGCACTGGCTCTTTACTTGCTATTGTGAATCTCTTGCCCAGTGCAAAGTCCAAAGCGACTAGAAAAAAGTGCATGTAACTACTGTATAAAAGAGTGGCAAAGGAACAGATCCAAAAACTTACATACCACTGCTCTTACTGCTAGTTTGTTGTGGAACTCTTTAGTATATTCTAATTTTCAATAACAGAACCCAGAACATTGTGCTGGATGACGAGTGTTCATCAGAGATAAGGGTATCATCAGGAGTGTGCTCCAGGGAAGTTTGACAGGACCGTTCTTGTCCTCTATTTACATTACGGAGTTGACAGATAGCTCAGCAGTAGCATGTGACTGTTTGCTGATGATGCTGTTGTGTATGCAAACCATGGATTTGTTGTTGAGTGACTGTGGGAGGATACAGAATGACTTGGACAGAATTTCTATTTGGTGTGATGAACAGCAGCTTGCTCTCAATACGGAAAAATGTAAATTAATACAGGTAAGTAGAAATATCAGATGGGTGCTAGTAGGACTCATGCTCTGAGGGTTCTGAACAAACTTAATGATGTATATGACAGTTAATCCATCCCAGGAACGTAGACTCTTGATGAGTTTTGTCCCTTATCAACACTGATACTGGCAAGATATTGGTCCCAGAAATCCAAGACTTTTGAGTAAGTTTTAATTTCAAGTTTGAAGTTGGATAACGAAAGACAAAAGAAATATTTTTTAGTGCGATATAATTAAACATTTACCATTTTCTGAGTTTTCCCTTTACTTGCACTTTGAAATACTGCTTCCTGCCAAATTTCATGATTCTTGGTCAACAGTTAGTAACCTATATGTTTCGATGAGTGAGTTTTCAAGTATCAAAATAGGTTACAAACTGTATATATGCTAATAATCCACACCATCAACTTATCAATGTATCACATATATTGGCTTTAATTTGTGTTTTATTCTATTCATCGCCACTTTCTTCATCATTACAAGCAGAAGAATCATCGTTGTCGTCGCCATCTTCCCATATAACATAGTTCTCGGTTCTGGCCAGTGAATTTGTGATACCACATATTTTGATAGTTTTTCCACCAGTGAAAGCAGAATGGAGTTCCATGCACATTTCATCCACCTAAAAATCAGAGACAAATACAGTCACCTGATTTTTCCACTTGGCTTGACCTTGTGGTTTTCATCAGCTATCCATTGTGTATATCGCTGCTTAAGTGCAGCTTTGAATAGCCAATTCATACACTCTTCTAATAGTTGCTGGATGTGTACTGGTACATGGGAAAAGCCAAGGATAACCGTTGTAAGTGCCCGCAAAAGATGTATTTTGCTACGCTGGAAGGGGAGAACAAATGATAAAGACCTCATTCAATTTTTTGTCACCTTATGTCTTGAGTTCTCGTAGAGAGAGGATGTGTTTAGATATGAGATGCGTGTAGTAGCTTTCATGGTATCTGAATAGCAATTTCTCTCAGTGCAAAAATATTAGGCCTTTTTATTTTCTTCCATGCACCACGAAGAGGTCATGTCACACCTGCTGCCTGCATATGAGGAAGAAGTCCAATATATGAAAATTACATTACGTACACGATCAAGGAGGAGAAATTTTGCGGCGTCAGAAGAAGGAGCACCTACTGAAGTGCGTAGATCTCGACAACACGGAAGTAAGTTCAACTCAATACAAACTCAGAGGAGAGAAGATATAAAGTTACAGAATTTGGCCATTAATTGAAAAAAAAAAAAAAAAAAAAAAAATTGCTCAGATGGACATGAGACCTCCAGGATTATTGATCAAGTCAGTTTTCCCTTTTTGTAACTTGCTTCAAACTTCCTCACACCACAGAAGCTGTCCACGACCAGCATGGTAAATTTAATAACGCACCAGGATGACACTGCCAAACATCTAAACATGCATTACCCAGTCAACCACATGGTCATCATCCATCCACCCTTTTGGATTTGCTCTCACCAAGATGCCTTTCACTGATATTTTCAGAATAGTTTTCCTTTGAAATATCAGTAAGCTGGTAGCTTTTGTCCATCGGCAGTTACACACAACATGGCTGTACACCTTTGCTTGTCATTGCGGCCAGTTTGTGTAATGATGCTGGATTCCCCTTTCCTGTTCATTGTTGATCAGCAGCATCTCAAAATAGACTGGCATTTGATCCACTTTATCAATCTGCAGCAACATACACGAATGGTTGTGGTGCAAATTTATCACGTAGTGACGAAAATTCGCTATTTTTTCCTCGTAACTGTCTGGAACCTATTGAGTGATGGTAGTTTTTTTCCTCCAGAAGCCTAATACATTTTGAATGAAAAAACTTGATATCCAGCTCTAGTTATTTTAAAAACCTGTGATGCCTAGTTCTTTGGCTAAGGCTAATGCTCTGAGTTGGCACATTTTACTAGACACTGTGTATCAAATGTTACCACTTCATATCTACATAATAGCTAAACCTTTTTTGCAAGTTCAGATGCTTCATTTTTGGCCACAAAATTCCCAGAAATTAACGTTCATTTCTTGAAATCGCATTTTGTGTTTCTGCCAGTAGCAAATACAACCCTCGTTCTCATCATACTTTCTTCCTACTGCACAGTTTCCAATGTTCTCTGCGTCTGCAATAAAAAATTAAGTTTTTCTTTAGCTGTGTAAGAGTGATAATGATAACTTGTAGCCACAATTGACAAGTTAACATGTGGTTAATACTTCTCTTCTAATGTGCTACTGATACATCACCGACTGAGGCCACCACAATGCTATAGAATAAAGGGGTCTACTCTTGCAGGTGGAGCAGAACCAACACTATGACAATTAATTTGTGCACCTCAAATTTTTGTCCTTAAATTCGGGAAAAAATATGCATGGATTATTTGTGTATACATGGTAAGTAGGCAAATCCTTTGACTGCACAAACTTCGAAGCTCCAATTTTTCACACCACCAAGGAACCATAGCCTTCAGTTAAATGGCATACATTTCAACTTGCTATGTCTATCCATTGCTGAGAAAAGGAGTTTTTAACAATAAGACAGAGAGACAGACAGAGAGATGGATGGAAAGCAACATGATCCTATTAGGTTTCTCTTTTTACAGACTGATGTACGAAACTCTAAAACCAATTCTGTAATGTTTGAATACAATATCAGTGGTCTGTTGCTTGGCCCAGTAACAGCGATTAAACATCTAGGTACAACATTAAAGAATGTCATCAAATGGAATGAGCAAGCAAGACTGATTTTAGGGAAAGCAAATAGTCGACTTCAGTTTAGTTTAGTAGGAGAATTCTAGGGAAGCGCAGCTCATCTATATAGGAAACCCTGCACAGAACACTTGTGTGACACATTCTTGCTAAAGTGTTTGAGATCTCCACCAGTCTGATTAAAGGAAGACCTCAAAGCAATTCCGAGGAATGCTGTTAGATTTGTTACCGATAGGTTCAATGAATACACGAGTTTCATGGAAATACTCTGTGAACTCAAATGGAAATCCCCGGAGGAAAGACAATTTTCTTTTTGTGAAACACTATTGAGAAAGTTCCGTGAACTGGCATTTGCGGCTGACTGCAGAACAATTCTACTGCCACCAACATACAGCTTTCATAATGATCATGAAGAAGATGTAAATTTGGGCTCATGGAGACACTTTTCCCTCACTCTGTTTCCAAGGACAACAGCAAAGTTATGACTAGAGTGGTACAAGGTTCCTTCTGTCATGCACAGTATGGTAACTTGTGTATTATTACGCAGATCTAGAACAAATGTGGCTAACTTGCCCAAAGCCCTATTGCCAGCAAAGTTATCAGCATAGCACCAACCATGAGGCTGCACAGGATTCTCATCTACACAATATTAGGAAAAGGATAGACTGCTACTCACCATAAAGATGATACGTTGAGTTGCAGACAGCCACAGTGAGAAGACTGTTACACATTTAGCTTTTGTCCAAAGCCTTCTTCAGTAAAGGAAACGCACGCGCACCCGCACGCGCGCGCGCGCACCCGCACGCGCGCACACACACACAAGCGCGCACGCACAAGCGCGCACACACTAGCAAGCACAGCTCACGCACACATGACGGCCATTCGGGCCGCTCAGACTGCTCACTAGCTGCTGGAGATGGCAGTTGTGAGTGCGCAAGGCGTGCTTGCTCGTGTGAATGTGTGCGTATTTTCTTTTCTGAAGAAAGCTTTGACTGAAATATAAATGTGTAACAGTATTTTCATTATGCAACTCACTGTGTCATCTCTACTGTGAGCAGCAATCCATCCTTTCCCTAATACAGTTGACATTCCAACCTGGAGTTTTCATTGTTGGATCCTCATCTCATATAGAGATGCACACAGTTCTCCACAGCCATTCTCTCAAATTGATAACATTTTACATCTACATCTACATTTATACTCCGCAAGCCACCCAACGGTGTGTGGCGGAGGGCACTTTACGTGCCACTGTCATTACCTCCCTTTTCTGTTCCAGTCGCGTATGGTTCGCGGGAAGAGCGACTGTCTGAAAGCCTCTGTGCGCGCTCGAATCTCTCTAATTTTACATTCGTGATCTCCTCGGGAGGTATAAGTAGGGGGAAGCAATATATTCGATACCTCATCCAGAAATGCACCCTCTCGAAACCTGGCGAGCAAGCTACACCGCGATGCAGAGTGCCTCTCTTGCAGAGTCTGCCACTTGAGTTTGCTAAACATCTCCGTAACGCTATCACAGTTACCAAATAACCCTGTGACGAAACGCGCCGCCCTTCTTTGGATCTTCTCTATCTCCTCTGTCAACCCGATCTGGTACGGATCCCACACTGATGTGCAATACTCAAGTATAGGTCGAACGAGTGTTTTGTAAGCCACCTCCTTTGTTGATGGACTACATTTTCTAAGGACTCTCCCAATGAATCTCAACCTGGTATCCGCCTTACCAACAATTAATTTTATATGATCATTCCACTTCAAATAGTTCCGCACGCATACTCCCAGATATTTTACAGAAGTAACTGCTACCAGTGTTTGTTCCGCTATCATATAATCATACAATAAAGGATCCTTCTTTTGATGTATTCACAATACATTACATTTGTCTATGTTAAGGGTCAGTTGCCACTCCCTGCACCAAGTGCCTATCCGCTGCAGATCTTCCTGCATTTCGCTACAATTTTCTAATGCTGCAACTTCTCTGTATACTACAGCATCATCCGTGAAAAGCCGCATGGAACTTCCAACACTATCTACTAGGTCATTTATATATATTGTGAAAAGCAATGGTCCCATAACACTCCCCTGTGGCACGTCAGAGGTTACTTTAACGTCTGTGTCTTGTGACAGCCAGAGCGAGAGCACCAGCAGCAGCGAGTACTGTTTGTATAAAGCGTTTATTTTGCATTTTGTTTACGACCTTCCACTAAGGAAGGGATTCTATTTGTGTTTATCTGCTCTGCATAGTAACTAACAGTTCTTGATAAAACTTTACGTAGTTTTCGTGTTAGATTTCTTAGTGTTTTCTTGATCGTTTAGAACAGAAAGCGCCCTAAAACCATCTTTTGTTTGTTTCGCGGCCGTTAGCCACTAGTCACTTGAATCAGCAGTTGTCTTGTGACAGCCAGAGCGAGAGCACCAGCAGCAGCGAGTACTGTTTGTATAAAGCGTTTTTGTACTTATTTGCTGCGCTTAGCTTTTAAATAGTTTTTCTGGGAAAACCTAGCGTAGTTTTCGCGTCTCGTATTTCAGTGAGTGTTTCTTGATTATCAGAGTAGCTCATCAGAAGATAAATCAGAGTAGCTCATCAGAAGATTATCTTGGGAATTTGTCACCGTATAGAGTAGGGTAAACATAGTCATGTGTAGGGACTGTGGTTGTTGTGAGCGGACGCAAGGAGAATTGGCCACTCTTCGGGGGCAGGTGGAGGCTTTGTCTGTTAGGCTCATCGAGCTCGAGGCGCAGGCGTCGGCTCGTAGTGGCGTTGGGGCAACTGTGGTGAGACCTATGCCTACTTCGGTGGCCTTGGAATCACATGGAACCCCTGATGTCGCTGCGTCTTCCGGCAGTGAGCATCTTACCGGTCAGCCATCACTCCAGGGTGAATGGCGGACAGTGGTGGGCTCGCGCGTGCCTGGCCGCATGGCAGCTGCCTTACCCCTTTCCAACAGGTACGGGGTGCTTCCTAGTGGTGATGACATCGTTTCCGAGCCACCACAGGATGCCTCGCCTGTTGGGCCAGTGGCCGATTCTCCGGCAAGGTCCCGACAGTCACAGAGGGCGGGCCTATTAGTTATAGGGAGCTCCAACGTTAGGCGGGTTATGGAGCCCCTCAGGAAAATAGCGGGTAGGTCGGGGAAGAATGCCAGTGTGCACTCGGTGTGCTTGCCGGGGGGGGTCTCGTCCGTAATGTGGAGGAGGCCCTTCCGGCAGCTATTGAACGCACTGGGTGTGACCGGCTGCAGATAGTAGCACATGTCGGAATGAATGACGCCTGCCGCTTGGGTTCTGAGGCCATCCTTGGTTCCTTCCGGCGGCTGGCTGATTTGGTGAAGACAACCAGCATCGCACGCGGAGTGCAAGCTGAGCTTAATATCTGCAGCATAGTGCCCAGAGTCGATCGCGGTCCTCTGGTTTGGAGCCGTGTGGAGGGTCTAAACCAGAGGCTCAGACGACTCTGCGACTATAATGGTTGCAAATTCATCGACCTCCGTTATTGGGTGGAGAACTGTAGGGCCCCCCTAGACAGGTCAGGCGTGCACTACACACCGGAAGCAGCTACTAGGGTAGCAGAGTACGTGTGGCGTGCACACGGGGGTTTTTTAGGTTAGAGGGACCCCCCCCCTTGGGCGAAACGATAAAATACCTGACGGCTTACCAGAGAGGACATTATCATCGTTGATAAAGAACGTCCGTCCTCAGAGACCAAAAACAGGAAAAGTTAACGTAATATTGGTAAACTGCAGGAGTATCCAGGGCAAGGTTCCTGAATTAGTATCTCTTATTGAAGGAAATAGTGCGCATATAGTATTAGGAACGGAAAGTTGGTTAAAACCGGAAGTGAACAGTAACGAAATCCTAGACACAGAATGGAATATATACCGCAAGGATAGGATAAATGCCAATGGTGGAGGAGTATTTATAGCAGTAAAGAATTCAATAATATCCAGTGAAGTTATTAGCGAATGCGAATGTGAAATAATCTGGGTTAAGCTAAGTATCAAAGGTGGGTCAGATATGATAGTCGGATGCTTCTATAGACCACCTGCATCAGCAACCGTAGTAGTTGAGCGCCTCAGAGAGAACCTGCAGAACGTCGTGAAGAAGTTTCGTGATTATACTATTGTAATAGGGGGAGACTTCAATCTACCAGGTATAGAATGGGATAGTCACACAATCAGAACTGGAGCCAGGGACAGAGACTCTTGTGACATTATCCTGACTGCCTTGTCCGAGAATTACTTCGAGCAGATAGTTAGAGAACCAACTCGTGAAGCTAACATTTTAGACCTCATAGCAACAAATAGACCGGAACTTTTCGACTCCGTGAATGTAGAAGAGGGTATCAGTGATCATAAGTCAGTGGTTGCATCAATGACTACAAGTGTAATAAGAAATGCCAAGAAAGGAAGGAAATTATATTTGCTTAACAAGAGTGATAGGGCACAAATCGCAGAATATCTGAGTGACCACCATCAAACGTTCATTTCTGAGGAAGAGGATGTGGAACAAAAATGGAAAAAATTCAGAAACATCGTCCAGTACGCCTTAGATAAGTTCGTACCGACTAAGGTCCAAAGCGAGGGGAAAGATCCACCGTGGTATAACAATCATGTACGAAAGGTACTACGAAAACAAAGAAAGCTTCATCATAGGTTTAAGAGTAGTCGAATCATAGCTGATAAGGAAAAGCTGAACGAAGCGAAAAAGAGCGTAAAGAGAGCAATGAGAGAAGCATTCAACGAATTCGAACATAAAACATTGGCAAACAATCTAAACAAGAACCCTAAAAAGTTTTGGTCATATGTAAAATCGGTAAGCGGATCTAAATCCCCTATTCAGTCACTCGTTGACCACGATGGCACCGAAACAGAGGACGACCGAAGAAAGGCAGAAATACTGAATTCAGTGTTCCGAAACTGTTTCACTGCGGAAAATCGTAACACGGTCCCTGACTTCAGCCGTCGCACGGACGCCAAAATGGAAAATATTGAAATAAACGATATCGGAATTGAAAAACAACTGCTATCACTTAGTAGCGAAAAAGCATCCGGACCAGACGAGATACACTTAAGATTCTACAGTGATTATGCTAAAGAACTTGCCCCCTTTCTATCAGCAATTTATCGTAGATCGCTGGAAGAACGTAAAGTACCTAGCGACTGGAAGAAAGCGCAGGTCGTTCCCATTTTCAAGAAGGGTCATAAATCAGATGCGAATAATTATAGGCCTATTTCGCTTACGTCAATCTGTTGTAGAATAATGGAACATGTTTTGTGTTCTCGTATTATGACGTTCTTAGATAATACAAATCTCCTTCATCATAACCAACATGGATTCCGCAAACAGAGATCATGTGAAACTCAGCTCGCCCTATTTGCCCAAGAAATTCACAGTGCCGTAGACACTGGCGAGCAGATTGATGCCGTATTCCTGGACTTCAGGAAGGCATTTGATACGGTTCCGCACTTACGTTTAGTGAAAAAAATACGAGCTTACGGAATATCGGACCAGGTTTGTGATTGGATTCAGGATTTCCTAGAAGAAAGAACACAACATGTCATTCTTAACGGTTCAAAATCTGCAGATGTAGAGGTAATTTCAGGAGTACCGCAAGGAAGCGTGATAGGACCTTTATTGCTTACAATATACATAAATGACTTAGTTGACAACATCGGTAGCTCCGTGAGGCTATTTGCAGATGACACGGTTGTCTACAAGAAAGTAGCAACATCAGAAGACTCGTACGTACTCCAGGAAGACCTGCAGAGGATTAATGCATGGTGCGACAGCTGGCAGCTTTCCCTAAACGTAGATAAATGTAATATAATGCGCATACATAGGGGCAGAAATCCATTCCAGTACGATTATGCCATAGGTGGCAAATCATTGGAAGCGGTAACGACCGTAAAATACTTAGGAGTTACTATCCGGAGCGATCTGAAGTGGAATGATCACATAAAACAAATAGTGGGAAAAGCAGGCGCCAGGTTGAGATTCATAGGAAGAATTCTAAGAAAATGTGACTCATCAACGAAAGAAGTAGCTTACAAAACGTTTGTTCGTCCGATTCTTGAGTATTGCTCATCAGTATGGGACCCTTACCAGGTTGGATTAATAGAAGAGATAGACATGATCCAGCGAAAAGCAGCGCGATTCGTCATGGGGACATTTAGTCAGCGCGAGAGCGTTACGGAGATGCTGAACAAGCTCCAGTGGCGGACACTTCAAGAAAGGCGTTACGCAATACGGAGAGGTTTATTATCGAAATTACGAGAGAGCACATTCCGGGAAGAGATGGGCAACATATTACTACCGCCCACATATATCTCGCGTAATGATCACAACGAAAAGATCCGAGAAATTAGAGCAAATACGGAGACTTACAAGCAGTCGTTCTTCCCACGCACAATTCGTGAATGGAAGAGGGAAGGGGGGATCAGATAGTGGTACAATAAGTACCCTCCGCCACACACCGTAAGGTGGCTCGCGGAGTATAGATGTAGATGTAGATGTAGCCGTCTCTCCATTGATAACAACATGCTGTGTTCTGTTTGCTAAAAACTCTTCAATCCAGCCACACAGCTGGTCTGATATTCCGTAGGCTCTTACTTTGTTTATCAGGCGACAGTGCGGAACTGTATCGAACGCCTTCCGGAAGTCAAGGAAAATAGCATCTACCTGGGAGCCTGTATCTAATATTTTCTGGGTCTCATGAACAAATAAAGCGATTTGGGTCTCACACGATCGCTGTTTCCGGAATCCATGTTGATTCCTACAGAGTAGATTCTGGGTTTCCAAAAACGACATGATACTCGAACAGAAAACATGTTCTAAAATTCTACAACAGATCGACGTCAGAGATATAGGTCTACAGTTTTGCGCATCTGCTCGATGACCCTTCTTGAAGACTGGGACTAGCTGTGCTCTTTTCCAATCATTTGGAACCCTCCGTTCCTCTAGAGACTTGCGGTACACGGCTGTCAGAAGGGGGGCAAGTTCTTTCGCGTACTCTGTGTAGAAACGAATTGGTATCCCGTCAGGTCCAGTGGACTTTCCTCTGTTGAGTGATTCCAGTTGCTTTTCTATTCCTTGGACACTTATTTCAATGTCAGCCATTTTTTCGTTTGTGCGAGGATTTAGAGAAGGAACTGCAGTGCGGTCTTCCTCTGTGAAGCAGCTTTGGAAAAAGGGGTTTAGTATTTCATCTTTACCCGTGTCATCCTCTGTTTCAATGCCATCATCACCCCGGAGTGTCTGGATATGCTGTTTCGAGCCACTTACTGATTTAACGTAAGACCAGAACTTCCTAGGATGTTCTGTTAAGTCGGTACATAGAATTTTACTTTCGAATTCACTGAACGCTTCACGCATATCCCTCCTTACGCTAACTTTGACATCGTTTAGGTTCTGTTTGTCTGAGAGGTTTTGGCTGAGGTTTTGGCTGCGTTTAAACTTGGAGTGAAGCTCTCTTTGCTTTCGCAGTAGCTTTCTAACTTTGTTGTTGAACCACGGTGGGTTTTTCCCGTCCCTCACTGTTTTACTCGGCACATACCTGTCTAAAACGCATTTTACAATTGCCTTAAACTTTTTCCATAAACACTCAACATTGTCAGTGTCGGAACAGAAATTTTCGTTTTGATCTGTTAGGTAGTCTGAAATCTGCCTTCTATTACTCTTGCTAAACAGATAAACCTTCCTCCCTTTTTTTATATTCCTATTAACTTCCATATTCAGGGATGCTGCAACGGCCTTATGATCACTAATTCCCTGTTCTGCACTTACAGAGTCGAAAAGTTCGGGTCTGTTTGTTATCAGCAGGTCCAAGATGTTATCTCCACAAGTCGGCTCTCTGTTTAATTGCTCGAGATAATTTTCGGATAGTGCACTCAGTATTATGTCACTCGATGCTCTGTCCCTACCACCCGTCCTAAACATCTGAGTGTCCCAGTCTATATCTGGTAAATTGAAATCTCCACCTAAGACTATAATATGCTGAGAAAATTTATGTGCAATGTATTCCAAATTTTCTCTCAGTTGTTCTGCAACTAATACTGATGAGTCGGGAGGTCAGTAAAAGGAGCCAATTATTAACCTAGCTCGGTTGTTGAGTGTAACCCCCACCCATAATATTTCACAGGAACTATCCACTTCTACTACACTACAGGATAAACTACTACTAACAGCGACAAACACGCCACCACCGGTTGCATGCAATCTATCCTTTCTAAACACCGTCTGTGCCTTTGTAAAAATTTCGGCAGAATTTATCTCTGGCTTCAGCCAGCTTTCTGTACCTGTAACGATTTCAGCTTCGGTGCTTTCTATCAGCACTTGAAGTTCCGGTACTTTATCAATGCAGCTTCGACAGTTTACAATTACAATACCGATTGCTGCTTGGTCCCCGCATGTCCTGACTTTGCCCCGCACCCTTTGAGGCTGTTGCCTTTTCTGTACTTGACCGAGGCCATCTAACCTAAAAAACCGCCCAGTCCACACCACACAACCCCTGCTACCTGTGTAGCCGCTTGCTGCGTGTAGTGGACTCCTGACCTATCCAGCGGAACCCGAAACCCGACCACCCTATGGCGCAAGTCGAGGAATCTGCAGCCCACACGGTCGCAGAACCGTCTCAGCCTCTGATTCAGACCCTCCACTCGGCTCTGTACCAAAGGTCCGCAGTCAGTCCTGTCGACGATGTTGCAGATGGTGAGCTCTGCTTTCATCCCGCTAGCGAGACTGGCAGTCTTCACCAAATCAGATAGCCGCCGGAAGCCAGAGAGGATTTCCTCTGATCCATAGCGACACACATCATTGGTGCCGACATGAGCGACCACCTGCAGATGGGTGCACCCTGTACCCTTCATGGCATCCGGAAGGACCATTTCCACATCTGGAATGACTCTCCCCGGTATGCACACGGAGTGCACATTGGTTTTCTTCCCCTCTCTTGCTGCCATATCCCTAAGGGGCCCCATTACGCGCCTGACGTTGGAGCTCCCAACTACCAGTAAATAAAACTACTGTTCTATGGTCTGACTGTTTATCAGTCATTTTAGGGGCTTTCTTACTTTTTTTCTCTGGTTTCTTTTTACAGATATGGTGAGATGAACCTTTCAATCAGTTGCAATCTAGCGAGTTATTCTGGTACTGAAGTGTAGGGATCACACTTGCTACAAAGGTCAGTTCTCTAAAAGTAATCTCCAAAAGAAACATGTTGGTTTCCTCATAGTTGAAGCAATATGAAATGCAAATATTGATAACTTTTAAACTGTCCTGGACTATTTAGCCATCTTCAATTTCATTCCCCCCCCCCCCCCCCCTCCACCCACTCTCCTTCCTAATGAGATATGACTCAACATAAAATGTCTGTTGTATGCTCATCTGAAAACACCAAAAGCGTGGAATACTTCAGTTGATGACTTACTAATCTTAACGAATAAATTTAGAAAGAAGAATAGTTTTATGTCAGTTACCTGACTGTTGAGGGTGACTGGCTTCATTTTCATCCATAACTGTCACATCTTCAGCTTTCCAGTTTCCCAAATTTTTATCTTCACAGTCCTTTTCCTTCATTGCAGGATCTGATGGAATTTCGGTGCAATCCTCATCCTTTACAGGAATATTGTTCATACCATTATTATTTCTGGATAAACATAACTCAGACATAGGGGTATTTGCAGACTTCTCCAGTTTAACATCATTAGCAATGACTGCATTAGCATGTAGTTGACTGCTCGTAGCATCTTCAGTTTCAACCTTACAGTCTTTGGCTGATGAGGTAGCTGGTGCTGTAGCATTACTCACATGATTACAAAGTGGTAGAACAGGCTTTACTGAACATTCAGTACAGACAGACTTTTTCATTTCCATATCAACAATAATTATGGTTTCTCTTCCATGACTGGATGAACTGCTCTCACAGGGAATTTCATTTGTTTCTATCCTCTTTTCACTTAGTTCATCTTTTACTTCCCTTTCATTATTATCTCTGGCCAAATGTACCTCAGACATTAGAATATTTGTAGTCTTCCCTGGTTTATCATCTTTAGCTACAATAACATCAGGGTTCAGTCCATTGCTCTTTGCACCTTTAGTTTCACACTCTTCAATCTCTTCAACTGATGATGTTTTTCTTTCCTGATTAGAAACTAGTAGGTTAGTTTTCAACAAGCATTCAGTAGGTACAGCATTTTTCATTTGCATATCAGTACTGACTGTGGTATCTTTTACAAGAGAGGATGAATTGCTCTCACAGGGGACTTCATGTGCTTCTAGCCTCTTTCCATTTGGTTCATCTTCTACTTTTTTTTCATTACTATCTCTAGATAAATGTACCTCAAACACTGGAATATTTGTAGTCTTAGCAACAATTACATTTCCCTTTACACCTTTAGTTTCATTTTCACACTCTTCAATTAATGATGTATCTAATACATTTGTTTTTCTTTCCTGATCAGAAATTGTTAGATCACGTTTAAATATGCATTCGGCAGGTACAGTATTTTTCATCTCCATATCAACAGTGACTGAGGTTTTGCTTACGTGAGAGGATGAATTGCTCTCACAGGGGACTTCCTGTGCTTCTATCCTCTTTTCATTTGGTTCATCTTTTACTTTTCTTTTATTACTATCTCTAGATAAATGTACCTCAAACACTGGAATGTTTGTAGTCTTCCCTGGTTTATCACCATTAGCTACACTTACATCAGGATTCAGTCCACTGCACTTTACACCTTTGGTTTCACTTTCACACTTTTCAGTTGATGATGGTTCTAATGTAGTTGCTTTTCTTTCCTGATTAGGTACTGGAATGTCAGATTTACAGAAGCATTCAGTAAATACAGCTTTTTTAATTTCCATATCAACATTGGTTGTGGTTTCTCTTGCATGAGGTGATGAATTGCTCTCACAGGGGACTTCATCTGCTTCTATCCTCTTTTCATGTGGTATGTCTTTTACTTTTCTTTCATTACTATCTCTGGATAAATGTACCTCAAACATTGGAATATTTGTAGACTTCCCTGGTTTATCATCATTAGCTATGGTTACATTGCTCTTTACAACTTTAGTTTCATTTTCACATTCTTCAATTAATGATGTATTTAATATAGCAGTTTTTCTTTCCTCATCAGAAAATGGTAGGTCAGGTTTAAATAAGCATTCAGTAGGTATAGCATTTTTTATTTCCATATCAACATTGATTGTGGTTTCTTTTACATGAGAGGATGAATTACTCTCATGGGGGACTTTGTGTGTTTCTATCCTCTTTTCATGTGGTTCATCTTTTACTTTTCTTTCATTGCTATCTCTGGGTAAATGTAACTCAAACACTGGAATATTTGTAGTTTTCCCTCGTTTATCATCATTAGTTATGTTTTTATCAGGACTCAGTTCACTGTTATTCTTGCTTTTAGTTTCACTTATACATTTTTCGATTAGTGGTGTACCTGATATAGCTGTTTTCCCTTCCTGATAAGAAACTGGTACATCAGGTTTCAATAAACATTCAGGAGGTACATCATTTTTCGTTTCCATTTCATCAAGAGTGACTCTGGCTTCTCTTACACGAAGAACAGCATTTTTCTCACAGTGAACATCTAATTCTCCATAAGTTTGTATAATCTTTTCACTTGGTTCATCTTTAACTTTTCTTACAAGCTCATCTCTGCCCATTTGGACCATAACACATTCACCTTTATTGTTGTGTGGGTAGATACTACACGACTCTCCACACTGCTGAGGCTGAACTGTATTTTCAGTATCTGTGAGTGACACACCACAAACGGAACGTGTACTGGGTTCTTCCTTGGTACTGTTTAACATAGTAAGGTCATCATTAGAAACTACCAAATCCTCACTTCTTATGTTGAAACAATTATTGTTGGAATTATACTCCTTACTTCTATCATAATGTTCTGCCAAATCATTTCTGAAACCTTTTTGTGTGCTCATTACAATAGGGACACTGCTTTCTCGTTCTTCCATGCATAAAGTGCAGGGAGCATCATCCACATTCAAAATTTCATCTTTAGTATTAATAGCTATAGATACTTCACGTTCTTCCTGGAACTGCTTTTCACACAGTGTCTTAACACTCTCCTTTATACCATCATCGATCATAGATGCTACAGCGAGGCAAGAGCTGTCAACTGCCACATCAGTCACATTTGTTGATGAAGAGAAAACCATAATCTGTTCATCAATTGATGAGATAGCCACACTTCTATTCCCATTATCTGATGAGTGCCTATCATCATCATCTTTGGTTTGCATATTACTTCCAACAGGTTGTGCAGGCACTTTAGTTTCAGTAGTTGTCTGTGTCTTACGATAACTAACTGGCATTAAAGTAATTGTTTCACTTTTTTCAGTACTAACCATACCACAACTGCCAGTATTTTGCAAGGGAATGCTTTCACCTTTTTCTTTTACTATAGCAGTTTCAACCCCTATGGGGGAGGAAGTACCTGACATCACAGTGTCTCGATTATGTTCACAACTTCCTATTGGCATTAAGACAGTATCGTTTTCCAATAAATTCTTTTCTTGGAACTCATCAGAGTTATTCAAATACATTGAAAGACTTTCATCTTCTATAATGAATTTATCTGCTTCAGAACTGATGTAATCAATGTTCATTTCTTGTACAAAATTAGCTATGGACGGCTTTGTAGTCAATTCATTTTGTTCTTCCTTTGAGGATTCAAGGTCATATACATTCATCTGCACATTGGAAAAAGGCTCTTTCTTGCTGCCTTCATTGTCATCACAAATACTTTTAGCTGATGAGTCCACGAAAGATCTTTCAGACACAGAAGATGCACTAATCTCACTGTTTTGCTTTGATGTGTTAGCTTTGCCAACACATTTCTGAACCTGCAGAAAAGAAATCCACAATAAAATAAAGAATACAATTCATCTGCAGGCACTAATTTTATAATTCTAATATAGTTTATACTGAAATCAGCACCCAAATGAAAGAATGTTACTTAATTTTGTATGGTCCAGAAAGGAGCCCATTATTCAGGAAAACACATTTTCAGTTACTTGCCCACAGCCACAGAAACTTTAACTACTAGAACATTCAGATTAAAATGAACTTAATGGATCTGTTACTAGATCACTCCTCCTACAAGGTTGACAGATTTCTAGTAGAACCAACTGACGTGTATATTACTAATAATTCAAAATAAAAGTAATGTTATGTAAAATCTGACTTCCCTATATCTTCATTGTGGTAATGTTATCAAAGTATTAATAGGTGTTGTAAACTGATAATAATTATCATATGCACCTTGGTGTAATTTTACATCTTTCTGTGACAAGTTTGTTATTACCTACTAAATGAAAAGATATGCTGATTTATTCCACACCCATGACGACCACTTCACTTAGGATATGTGAGAGGAACATCAGCATCTCTCTCTTTTTTTTCAACAAAAAATACGAGGGCCGTTCAGAAAGTAACCTCCGGTTGATTTAAAAAAATACACCAAGTTAAATAAAAATATTTTAATATATACATCTTACAACTACATCTTTGCACTATTTTTCTACATAGTCTCCATAGCGATTGAGGCACTTATCGTATCTCTTCACAAGCTTTGAAATTCCTTCTGCATAAAAATCACCAGCTTCTGCCTGGAGCCAGCCTGTGACCGCATCTTTGAGCTCTTCGTCGTCATCAAACCGCAGTGACCCGAGCCATTTCTTCAAATGCATGAAGAGGTGATAATCACTTGGCACCAGGTCTGGGCTGTAAGGTGGATGGTTGATAACGTCCCACTTGAAGGACTCAAGAAGGGCCATTGTTCTGCGAGCAGAGTGAGGACGGGCGTTATCGTGCAAAAAAACGATACCGGAAGTCAGCATACCATGGCGTTTGTTCTGTATAGCCCGTCGTAACTTTTTTATTGTTTCACAGTACATGTCTTGATTAATGGTCGTACCACGTTCCATGAATTCAACCAACAACACCCCTTTGGCATCCCAAAACACCGTTGCCATCAGTTTTCTGGCAGAAAAATCTTGTGAGGCTTTTCTTGGTTTGGTAGGCGAATTTGAATGTGCCCACATCTTTGATTGTTCTTTTGTCTCTGGGTTCACGTACTTAATCCAGGTTTCGTCACCGGTCACGATTCTGTTTAACAATGGTTCTCCTTCGTCCTCATAACGTGACAGAAAGTCTAATGTAGAGGCCATTCTTTGAGTTTTGTGGTGGTCGGTAAGGATTTTGGGCACCCATCGTGCACACAACTTACGGTAACCCAATCTTGCTGTCACTATCTCGTACAAGAGAGTCTTAGAAATCTGTGGAAAACCAGTAGACAACTCCGACATTGAGAAACGTCGATTTTCACGAACTTTTGCATCAACTGTCTGAACGAGTTCGTCAGTCACCAATGATGGTCTACCACTCCTCTCTTCATCATGAACGTTTTCTCGTCCACTTTTAAATAAACGTACCCATTCACGGACAACTCCTTCACTCATAACTCTTGGTCCGTACACGGCACAAAGCTCACGATGAATAGCTGCTGCAGAATATCCTTTGGCTGTAAAAAACCTTATAACAGCACACACCTCACATTTGGCAGGGTTTTCTATTGCAGCACACATTTCAAACTGCCACAAAAACTAAACTAGCGCAGGTACGACGTTCACTCGACCACGGCTTGATGCCGACTGACCTGTTGAGTGCGTGAACGCACAGATGGCGTCGCTACTCCCCCCACAACCCGCACTGTGACCAATCGGAGGTTACTTTCTGAACTGCCCTCGTATATCTACCATGTATTCTTGTTTTACAACACCTTCTACATCATTGTGTATCTCCTCTCACTATGGAACTGATACAACAACAACAAAAAATGTATCTAATCTACACTGGTGCGCAATACTTACAGAAAAATGTAACTTTCACATGACTTGTCACTGCCAAGTAACACAGTCTGATGAAACTTGGCCACACATAGAAAGAACTGCTACAGTATAGTACAGAATGTAACAAAGAAATACGTAATGAGATGAATGGAAATAACAATGACAAGAATTTAAGTCTGTGTGATTCATGGTAGTTCCCTGGACATTACTAAAGGCAGCACATAGTTCTTAATATAGCTTGTGATCATCATGGAGTTCTGTAATGTGCCCCTATGCTGACCACAAGGTTGGTAACGAGTCCTTGTGGTAGGGCATTCCATTACTCCACCAGCATGTTGGCAACCACTGGATAGTCAGTGCAAGTGGATTTGCTGTAATATGTTTCCCCCAAGGCATCCCACATATGATCGGTGGGATTTAAGTCAGGGGGAACAGGCAGGCCAGTCCATTCACTGAATATCCTCTTGTTCCAAGAGCTCCTTCACCTGCATTGTTTGATGCAGTTGCATTATGTTGTAACATTACGAGTCAAGACAGCTGTAACGGAACTTGAATAGCGTAAAGTTATCGTTAAAAACGCACGCCGCGCGATTTGTTACGATTTGGTCGGTCAAAATAGTAGTAACATGCTTTTGAATACAATTAAAATATAACGGCGATACCTGTTTAGCGTTATTGGAAATAATATGTAATAAATTAATGAGTAAGGTAGCCGATCCTATAAGAAGAGGTAAAATTGGGCATATTAAGGTGTTTTGCTTTATATCGACTAAGCCGATGATACGGCATCTTTTTTTTCCGTTTACTCTTAGAAGAAAAAAAAGAAAACCAGTAACGAAGTGCTAATTGTTCGTTGTGAAAAATATAGGGGCGAATTTTAAATAGCTACAGTGTATAATCAGACTAACAAATGGACATTCAGTTACGCGAAATAGCGGACAGTGAAGTGTGGTCATTAAATTGAGTACACCTACAGGGCGGTCAATTCCAGGATAAGTCTATTCGCGTCTCACGAGGCACGCGGTATTGAGACCGGTTTTTTTTATTATATCACGGAGAGCGGGCTTCAATTTATAAAAAGGAGAAAAGCTGTATCATTATCATTGACTGTTGGTGTTACGCAACCAAAACTGTTCATCAAAGGGTTTCGGTGAATGAGTGGTGAATGCGAAATGAAACTGTGAACGAAGTTATGTTAAATAAAGCAGAAGAGACAAGACAGTTTGGTCGTATCTGTTATTATTCCATAAACCGTAACATGTACTCTCGTTGTACGAAGCCTTTATAGACGATCGTATGACAATTTGCTTTGAAGGGATCTCGTTACGAGTTAAGTTTTGGGGACCTGGTCAACAGGGGATAGTTCGTAGATCTTAACTACTGCAGCTATTCTGGAATCAGATGCTACCGTGACCGTTGTGTGTTGTCTATGGCTTAAGGTCATCATATCTCATGCTCTAAGATCGACGCGCCTTTCCTCTTGGTATAACGGTGTCTCACGGTAACCACTACAACGCCGACGGCGAAGGAAGATACGGTAGAAGTGGCGCCCAACGTGGGGCTCGATCGAGGAGGATTGCTGCATCGAGTCGAGTGTCATCCGGATTCACGAACCCTAGAGTTGGAAAATATTGTAGCAGCCAGTGAGTCTGTCCAATGAAAGAGGTATTCTTCAATAATCGCTAAAAGTGAGTGATACTACCAGGTATGATTAAAATAACTGTATAGTTATAAAAAAAAAAAGGAAGTTGAGACTTGTGATTTCGGAAGATAAATATATATAAATACAAAGTGAAAATAAGTGTATGTCTTGGTAGTGAATAATCATGTCAAAACGAACGAAAAGAATACATGATAATGTGCAGTTGAGTAGAGTAATGAGTAGAGCGAGTGAGAAAAGTGAAGAGGATAGGGATGATGCATCCCATGAGCTCAATGTGGGACAGGAGACATGTACAGATAATAATACAGTTATTGATTTAGAGCCGTTAGGAGATTCAAATACAATGATAAGTAAGGTAAGCAGCGTGGGAGAACATAAAGATCTTGAAGTTTCGGAAGTAGATCAGCAAGTTGATCCTCAAAATGGAAATATTAATCAAAAAATGTTTGATATGCTGGTATCAATAAATACTCAAATGGGTGTAATGAATGGAAGACTTGGTTCACTAGAAAAAGATAATTAGCAATTAAAAGAGGACAATCAAAAGTTAAATGAAAAATTTGAGGCCAAATTTGGTTCATTAGAAGTTAAAATGGATTCTTTGGAAAGCAAACTGAACACCTTTGATTATAAACTGGAAAATACTAAGAAAGAATTAAAGGCGGACTGGGAGACTCAATTAAATGCGAAATTTGGAGAACTAGATGTAGAGTTTTCTAACACCTTAGAAAGGCAATATAATAATTTAATGGGAAAACTTCATGAAGCAGAAAAGAAATATGAGGTAGTTTCGAAGAGTTATGATGGCTTGTCCAATAGGATGGTTAAGTGTGAAAGCAGCTGTTTCAATGCTAGCGCACAGATAGAAGAGCTTTCGAAACAAATAGTCGAGTTTGAGTCTGATGCTCGTAAGGGGATTGACAAGTATTTAGTAGATCAAACTAAAAGACTTGACAAAGATCTATCTGAATGGATAGAAATAAAAGGAAATGAAATTGTAGACAAGGTTAAGACTACTATTGGATCCCAGCCAAATGAAAATATCAATGAGCACCTAAGTAGAAATGATGAATTAATTAAGCTCTTCACTAGCGAATTTCAGAAAATAAAAGACAAAATAGTTGATGAGTTATCTAAATGGCAAAAGGAAACCAATCATAAATTGGCGGAGTTAGAACGAAAGTCATCACAAAATTTGTTGACAGAGGACGAACGTTCGGAGAATAGGTCGAAAAACAACCGAACACATTTGTGGTGAAAATTTGCATTGGGAAGTTGATGATTCGGTTGGTAAAGATGATGATTCTTTTGGTCAGCGAGGATATTTGTCTTCTTTAAAGGTGGAGAACAGCATTTTTAAAAGTAGACAATTCCCAACATTCTCCACTGAAAAGAACAACATGCATCCGAAAATCTTTATCAATAATTTCAAAAGAATATTTCCGCGTAGCTGGTCAGAACACGACCGACTTCAATTTATAGTATCCAAAATTCCGGAGAAGCCGCATTATGGGCCGCCGAAGTACGTGAAAGTTGCCATACTTGCGCTGAGTTTGAACAACTTTTTTTGACTAAATACTGGTCGTCGAGTAAACAAGAGAAATTAAGAAAAGAGGTTTACCAACCTGAGTATTTTAACAGTAAAAGGAGTACTTTAAGGCAGTATTTTGAAAAGTACATAAATAAGACACGTTATTGGAGTGATCCAATTTCTCACAAGGAAGTGATCAGAATTTTGAAGGGAAGGTTGCCCATAAATATACGTGAAAAGTTAATAAATGTTCCTGACCACGACGTAGAACAATTCTTGTCGGTGATTGACTCAATAGATATGATTATGGAAGACGCAAGACAAATGAGTAGTAATCAAATGTCGACTCACACTCATAGTAATACGAATAATTATAATAATAATTTAACGTATGATAATAATAATACCGAAAACCAGGTCAAACCCGCATCACAGGAGCGTGGACAATCTTCATCCTATGGTTGCAATAAAAACAATGATTATAATAAATATAGAAGAGATACTTACTGTGCTAGAGGTAAACCTCGATATGGTGACGCGAATGTGCATAGTAGTGATATTAATAAGAGTAACAGGTACCCAAGTGATGAACCCAATTGCATTCGACCTTGGGAAGATAATTCGAAGCATAATGTTCATCGGCAGGATGAAACAAATGCCTCGAGTCCTCATCCAGCACAAGGAGTTATACCAATGGGCGAAGGAGCCTCCAATGTGCGACGGGGTGAATCCAATGTGCGACGGGGTGAATACCACAACTCGGATCAAACTGTACGGATTGTGGAAGTTCATGAACCCCCACCGATGACTCAACAAGATAGATTAAACTAATACCAGTCACCAAATGCCTTCCTAGGATGACTGGAAAGGAGAAGGAAGGCAGGCATCAATTTGAAGTGAGAGTATTAAGGTACAATAATGATCAGGATATAAGGAATGAGTTAATTGAAGAAAAACCTGAAGTTTCTAATAAATGTGGACAAATTTTACAGGCAATAATTCCAACAAGTATAAATAATGTTGATGTTGAAATATTAATTGATACTGGAGCAACTATTAGTGTCATGACGTTGGACTGTTTAAAACAGATAAGCCGAGGGGTAAAAATGCCCACTTTTCCTATCACAGGATGTACCGTGTCTGGCGCGTTCAGCGCAAAAATGCAAAAAGTTGTGAAACAGGTACGTGTTGACGTTACAATACAGGGGGCTCAAATAGAAAGTACATTCCTGGTTGTTCCTAAAATGACAGTACCATGTATCTGGGGTTTGGATTTTTTATGTGAGACCGGTGCAATCATTAATTTAGAGAAAGGTGAATGTATATTTAATTCCAATGGTAATGTTTTGACAGCCACCCTGAGAAAGGGCCGAGTAATTCCAAATCAATTGTGTATGAATCTAATGGTAAAATATGTCAGTATTGATGATGAAAATGTGTATGATATATGCCTTATTGAATGTTCTGAAGAAATGATGGATAAAATGTCATTGCAGGAAAAGGTGTTAGAATCAGAATATTTATCTGTTATCCAAAGGGATGAACTGTACTACTTGTTGGAAGCATATCAGTCAATTTTTAGTAAACGTCTGGGTATAATAAAAGACTTTGAATACCATATAAAGACGTATGCCCATAAACCCTTTTGTCGTACTTCCTATTCTATCCCATGGACAAAGAAAGAAGTAGTCAGAAAGGAAATCAATAAAATGTTAGAATGGGGTATTATTGAGCCCTCAGATTCTGAATATTATAACCCTCTTGTGGCGGTAATTAAACCCAATGGTGACATCAGATTGGTGTTGGATGCCAGAGAGATCAATAAGATCATTATACCTGT
Source organism: Schistocerca piceifrons (assembly GCF_021461385.2). Lineage (NCBI taxonomy): Eukaryota > Metazoa > Arthropoda > Insecta > Orthoptera > Acrididae > Schistocerca > Schistocerca piceifrons. The sequence goes on along the minus strand of NC_060143.1, from coordinate 68,143,671 downwards.
ACAAACGCGACCGGAGAACCTAGAAGAGTTAGTACAAAAGTTTTATGGTGCCCGCTTCTTAACTTCTTTGGATATGCGTAGTTCATAATGGCAAACTAGAATATCGAAAGAATCTAGAAAATATACTGCATTCGTTTTTCTGGGCCAAAGTTACCAGTTTACTGTCATGCCATTTGGGTTGAAAATAAGCGGTGGTGTTTTCATATCGGCATTAGATACCGTACTGGGCAGAGACCTTTTGAATGAAGTTACTTTATATGTGGATGATTTGCTAATTGCTTCTGAAACTTGGGAGGAACATTTGGACTTATTAAGAAGAGTTTTTGCGAAATTTTTGGAATACGGAGTTACTGTAAATTTGAGCAAATCCAAGTTTGCTCATAACCAATTGAAATTTCTTGGACATATAATCACTCCTGAAGGGATAAAACCAAATCCTAAAAAGATGGATACGATTAACAGATGTGCTTATCCAAAGAATAGAACGGAATTAAAGTCATTTATCGGCTTAGTTTCATTTTTTCGACGATTTTTACCCAATCAGTTAGGAAGCCAAGACTGTTTGTTACGGCTGTTAAGAAAAAATGTCATGTGGGAGTGGAATTCCGAATGCACGCAAGCTTTTGATAATATCCTCAATGCTTTGACTAATGCTCCACTGTTACATCATCCAAGACTTGATCAAGATTTTTATATTGCTGCGGATGCTTCTGAAACAGGATTGGGTGCCACTCTTTTCCAGATGGACAATCCAGAAGATATCAGTACCATCAAGATAATTGGGTTTGCCAGCGGAACACTCTCTAGCTGTGAACGTGCATATTGTACTACTGAATTGGAAGTACTGGCCGTGGTCTGGTCACTTAGAAAGTTTCGCTATTTTGTATATGGAAAGAAGATCATTGTATTCTGCGACCACAAAGCTTTATCTTTTATTTTAACAGGAAGGATGTTCCATTCACGTTTAACCCGGTGGGCCTTGCTACTGCAAGAATATGATATTATGCTCAAATACATCAGAGGGAAAGACAACATCATAGCCGATGCTCTTTCAAGATTACCGAAAAGAAAGAATGCTGACGAGTGTGAAGAACGGACTATTGACTTTAAAGTCATGAATTTATCAAGGCAATATTGTGAGAGGCAGATTCACAGCTATCTCGAAGTCTTCCACAACTGCAAGAAGATGATAAGTTGTGGAAAGCCATTAGGCATGCTGTTGAAAGCAAAACGCTAAGTCACTCTCAAGAACAGTATCAATTAAAATCCGGAAGGATGAAGAAGATGTTTCAAAAGTTTGTGTTCCAAATAAATATTTAGAATCACTAGTATGGTACACTCACTTGAATTGGGGTCATTTTGGTTCCGCTAAATGTACAGCCAAAATAGCACAATACTGCTATCATCCAAATTTGGGACGTATAGCTACAAATATTATTAAGAAGTGCAAAATATGTCAGAAGGCGAAACCCATAAACTATTGTCGGAAGATAGAATTACATCCTATCATCCCACAACAACCTTTAATGTTGGTGTCATGTGACGTCTGTGGGCCATATCCCATGACACATGGACGGTTCAAATATGTATTGGCTTTCTATGATCTCTTTTCAAAATATGTGAAATTATATCCTTTGAAAAATCCCCACGTTCGACCCATGTTACGCAAATTTATCAACAACTATATAACTGAGCTTGGCAAACCTATAATGATCTTGACAGACAACGCTGCTTATTATACAAGCAAAGTATGGAGAGACACTATGAAAGAACAAGGAATCCAGCACATTTACATCTCAAGGTTTTACCCTTGTGGAAATCCGGTTGAGAGAATCTTCCGAGAGTTGAACCGATTTTTACGGACGTACATACCCAAACAACATTATAAATGGATCGATTGGATTTATGAATTTGAGAAAGTGTATAATGACTTACCACACTTATCGACAGGTTATTCACCTAACCAAATAGTATTTGGTGAAAGTATTGTGCCAGAATGGATGAAGAAATTACCTGCAATAGAACAAAAGTTACCAAGAAAGAAGATATGGTGAAGAAGGTCTACGAAAACCTGAAGCATCAAGCACAATTGAGAAAAACCCGTTTTGATAAAAATGTGAAGAAAGTAGTCACATATGATGTAGGGGAAGAAATTTTATTGAGAAATCACCCAAAAGCATCAACCAGGAAAAGACTGAATAAGAAATGGCAATATTTATATACAGGTCCATATAAAATAATGAAAATACCTCATGAAGGGAGCTACCTCCTGGCAGATTGTGATACTGATGTAATTAAAGGCTTGTTCCCTCACATAGACCTGAAGAAGTATTATCAATAATGAGCAAAATATAGATTCAAGAAACACTGAATGATACCAAGACTACACTCAGTGGACTAAATAAAAGCACCAATGGATAAATACGTACTTATACTAACTTACAAAGAAATTAAAGAATGTACCGACGATTTCCATGAGATACCTTCTTGGTATCAGCAACAATGACGACGCTGAAATACGATTTATCCTTTCACCGAACAGTGAGGATGGATGATTTAAAAGTGGAATTAAGAGGAAAAGAAAAGGACCAAATCCTCTCTGGTTAAACAAGTGGCCTGATAAGGGTTTTGGCCTAGGATGCCAATCGTCGAACCCGGCTGTGATCCCTGCCTTGCACCGTCGGTTGAAGAACTGAGGGCTTCATCCAAGAAAAAAAAATGTTATGTGAATATGAAGTGATTAGTGCGAAGTGTTTCTAAGACAACCTATAAACAAATGTGGAATTTAGTTAAGGGCATTTTGTCTAGGCCCATTAACTCAACTTAAATATTGTAGAATGTATGTACTGACTTTTGAGTGAATCTGAGAGTGAGTGTATTCGCCGAAACAAATACCCTCTCCTGTCACAGTACACAAAAAAAAATAAGCCTGTTCTGTCTGGAACCCTCTTCAAGACATCACAGTCTGGGGGGCCGTGTAACATTACGAGTCAAGACAGCTGTAACGGAACTTGAATAGCGTAAAGTTATCGTTAAAAACGCACGCCGCGCGATTTGTTACGATTTGGTCGGTCAAAATAGTAGTAACATGCTTTTGAATACAATTAAAATATAACGGCGATACCTGTTTAGCGTTATTGGAAATAATATGTAATAAATTAATGAGTAAGGTAGCCGATCCTATAAGAAGAGGTAAAATTGGGCATATTAAGGTGTTTTGCTTTATATCGACTAAGCCGATGATACGGCATCTTTTTTTTCCGTTTACTCTTAGAAGAAAAAAAAGAAAACCAGTAACGAAGTGCTAATTGTGCGTTGTGAAAAATATAGAGGCGAATTTTAAATAGCTACAGTGTATAATCAGACTAACAAATGGACATTCAGTTACGCGAAATAGCGGACAGTGAAGTGTGGTCATTAAATTGAGTACACCTACAGGGCGGTCAATTCCAGGATAAGTCTATTCGCGTCTCAAGAGGCACGCGGTATTGAGACCGGTTTTTTTTATTATATCACGGAGAGCGGGCTTCAATTTATAAAAAGGAGAAAAGTTGTATCATTATCATTGACTGTTGGTGTTACGCAACCAAAACTGTTCATCAAAGGGTTTCGGTGAATGAGTGGTGAATGCGAAATGAAACTGTGAACGAAGTTATGTTAAATAAAGCAGAAGAGACAAGACAGTTTGGTCGTATCTGTTATTATTCCATAAACCGTAACATGTACTCTCGTTGTACGAAGCCTTTATAGACGATCGTATGACAATTTGCTTTGAAGGGATCTCGTTACGAGTTAATTTTTGGGGACCTGGTCAACAGGGGATAGTTCGTAGATCTTAACTACTGCAGCTATTCTGGAATCAGGTGCTACCGTGACCGTTGTGTGTTGTCTATGGCTTAAGGTCATCATATCTCATGCTCTAAGATCAACGCGCCTTTCCTCTTGGTATAACGGTCTCTCACGGTAACCACGACAACGCCGACGGCGAAGGAAGATACGGTAGAATGTCACCCACAACAATGAAGCCAATGCTGAATACAACCTGAAAAGACACACATGGGGAACCCTTACAGTGCCACAATAACATTGACTAGTGCGTGTATTGTTTTCAAAGATTTGGAGGCCAGTAAACCCATGCAACAGTATGCCTCCCAACACCATATCCCTTTCGATAACATTCCTAAGTGCATTACGTCTTACCACCTTTCGTCTTATGAGGGTATGTCCAATACTGTTGAACATGATCACTTTGGTAGTCCAGGTGTTATGGAGGTATAACGTTGCATAGTCGTACTGATCCCAAAATCTTTGAACATAGTACACTTACCAGTCAACATTATGCTACACGCACTACTTCCCCACATCCATCTATTTAGGGGTACGTTCACCCTTGACTTCATTTTTATGGAAGACAAGGTGTGACCGCATCGAACATGGGGGGTGGAGCATCTCCTGGGATGAGAGAATATTTGGCAAATGGGTAGGACTGCCCGCTCACCTGACTTAAATCCCATTGAGCACGTGTGGGATGTACTGGGGAGACATAGTGCAGCACATCCAAATGCACCAAAGACAATCCAGTAGTTCAACCACACTGGCAGGGGAATTGAATGCTGTACCATAAGAACTCCTCAACACCTTGTGGTCAACATGAGAGCATACTGCAGAGCACGCAGTGCCATCTGTGGTGATCAAATACCATATTAAGGACTATGACCCGCCTTTTGTAATGTCCAGGGGAGATTCTTTGTAATTACTGTCTCTGAATAAAAGTGTCACTTCCACTCGTCTCATTGTGTACTGAGCGTACTGTGTAGAGTATTGTAGCAGTTCTTTCTACATATGGTCCACGTATAAACAACGTGGAGTAAAATACAGGGAGCGAAAGGCTATTTACAATTTGTACAGAAATCAAATGGCAGTCTTAAGAGTTGAGGGACATGAAAGGGAGCAGTTGTTTGGAAGGGAGTGAGACAGGGTTGTAGCCTCTCCCCAATGTAATTCAATCTGTATATTGAGCAAGCAGTAAAGGAAACAAAAGAAAAATTCGGAGTAGGTATTAAAAACCATGGAGAAGAAATAAAAACTTTGAGGTTTGCCGATAACATTGTAATTGTATCAGAGACAGCAAAGGACTTGGAAGAGCAGTTGAATGGAATGGACAGTGTCTTTAAAGGAGGATATAAGATTAACACCAACAAAAGCAAAACGAGGATAATGAAATGTAGTCAAATTAAGTCGGGTGATGCTGAGAGAATTAGATTAGGAAATGAGACACTTAAAGTAGTAAAGGGGTTCTGCTATTTGGGGAGCAAAATAACTGATGATGGTCGAAGTAGAGAGGATATAAAGTGTAGACTGGCAATGGCAAGGAAAGCGTTTCTGAAGAAGAGAAATTTGTTAACATTGAGTATAGACTTAAGCGCCAGGAAGTCATTTCTGAAAGTATTTGTATGGAGTGTAGCCATGTATGGAAGTGAAACATGGACGATAAATAGCTTAGACAAGAAGAGAATAGAAGCTTTCGAAATGTGGTGCTACAAAAGAATGCTGAGGATTAGATGGGTAGATCACTTAACTAATGAGGAGGTATTGAATAGAATTGGGGAGAAGACGAGTTTGTGGCACAACTTGACAAGAAGAAAGGACCGGTTGGTAGGACATGTTCTGAGGCATCAAGGGATCACAATTTTAGTATTGGAGGGCAGTGTGGAGGGTAAAAATTGTAGAGGGAGACCAAGAGATGAATGCACTAAGCAGATTCAGAAGGATGTAGGTTGTAGTAGGTACTGGGAGATGATGAAGCTTGCACAGGATAGAGTAGCATGGAGAGCTGCATCAAACCAGTCTCTGGACTGAAGACCACAACAACAACAACAACGGTCCACATTTCTTTGAGTTATATTACTTGGCAGTGACACATCACGCAGAAGTGTTGCTCATCAGTGTGTAAATAACAAGAATTAAGATAGAGTACTACTCATCATGTAGAGTAGGCATTGAGCAAACACACTACTTTTCGAATGCACCTCTCTGCTCCTCAATGCCTCCTCTATGCAGTGAGTAGCAATTTATGCTATTTCATATCATTATTCCATCACACATTATCCGTTGTCTAATCTATAAACAGATAGAGGAAAAGCTCTTCAGGTACAAAGTTAATGTTGTAACTCATTCCCCATCTGTCGCAATCACACTTGTCCTAATGAACACAAATCACTTAGTTGGATCGCAACAGCAGAATGTGACTAAGCAATCGGGTGAATGCTATTTATTCCTGCTGGATCTTATGAACTCTGCAGCTGTCAATGACTGTTGGTGAATAATGCAACACAAATGCTTTTAAAATGCTTTAATTCAATGCCATGACAGGTTTCAGGCTACCATGCCTCTCTCCAGATGGCTAACACTTCTGAATACAATGATGTCTTGGTCAACAACATGTTGCCCACTTCTGCATTGCACAGATACTGGAATATTGAGCACCACTTTATAAGTTGTTTCAATAGGGGAAAAAAATGTTGATGTGCCTACATTTATTTAGTTTTTAGAGTGAAACAGCTGTACACAGTTACTTAGATTCCAGTGGATGGCACTTCGTCTTGCTAAGGTCTTTATGATGCATTAACTGTGTCGGTGCAAACAGCACATACATTGAAAATAAATCTCTGTGGAACACAAACATTTCATAATATGCTTCACAACAGTTTGAGCTACAAACATGTGCTTTACATTCTATGCTTTTGTTTATAGCGCAAAGAGCACCCACTAAACAAAGGTACCATGCATTTCCTATTGAGCAAAGACGTAAACTAAGCAAGGAAAACGTGTGGGTGATAGAACTTGTTATTAACATAAAGATGCTTAAACTCTAAAAATGAATTTATTATTGAAGCATTATAGAACAAGTTTTCTCAGGAGCTTTTTTAAACCAACTGGCAGTGGAAATTTTAATGAAACATTATAAAGCTACAAGATTGCATACTATAAATTAGATATATATGTATACATAAATACTGAACTTTTGATGGTCATTACAGTTTATAGTTTAGTTGACAGCAATATGCAATTAAAAAGGTGAAGATAACACATTCGTTCAATATTAGGGTTTTGATACAATTAACTTCACGCTGACTTCATAAAAAGATTATTTCAAATAAAAATATCTGAAAATTATTGTTATAGCATGTTCTACATAATGTTAAAACTTAAAAATATTTGGCACTAAGCTACTCTTAGTGTTTATTGTGTTGTGTTTGATCCCTGTTCCTTTCCTTCTGTAGTAGCTGTTAGCACGTTATGTAGTGTAGCTGTTTTTCTATTGCAGTGAGGAAATTCTCGCTCAGATTCCTGACTGCTGCGTGTCCATGATGTGTTTAATTTATTTGAAGAGAAACTGTTTGTTAGGTAACTCCAGTTGCTCATTTAGAATGTATTGTGGTGAATGGAGGGTGTGAATATATGTCAATAATACATTACCTCTCTGAGTATAAGCATTTTTATGTTAATAACATGTTGCGCCTCCTATATATTTTCTTTCCTTAGTTTAGATCTTTACTCAACAGGAATGAATGATACCTTTGCTTAGTGTAAGCTCTTTGCATTATAAACAAAAACATTGACTGTAAAGCCCATGCATGTAACTCAAACTGACATGAAGAATTTTATGAAGTGTTTGTATGTCACAAAGGTTTAAGTAGAACGTGTGTGCTGTTTGCACTGTGATGGCTTATACGTTGTCCTGGAAAACTATAATGACTGTAGCAAGACAAAGCACCATATATAAGTACATACAACAATTTCACCTTATACTTAAAAAAATGCAGGCACATTAGCATGTTTCACTATCAAAACAATTTATGAAGTGCCACTAAATACAGGGTGTTTATCAATGAATATTGGGGTTTTAACGCTTTATAATATTTATTATATTAAACATACAGTTCTAAATGATATGTCAAATGAAAAAGCAACTCAAACAGTTTTACCAAGAACCTTATAAATGTTCAATGTGAGCACCATTTGTCACATGGCACACATCAAGTCTATAGCCGAGTTCTTCACCAATGTTGATAAGTGTGTCTTCAGTGATTGGAGCAACAGCTGCTTCAATCCGGTTTCTTAATTCAGGGTGAAGATGAGCCAGAGAACTTCATTTTCCAGCAAGATTATGCGCCACCTCAATGGCATAGCAAAGCATGCGATTAGATTAACTCCACTGTACCGAAGTGCTGGGTAGGACGCAAGGGGCCCAATGACAGGGCTTGCTTTGCATGGCCTCCACGTTCACCCGACCTAACGCAATGCGATTTTTTCCTTTGGGGCTTCATCAAGGATCAAGTGTATGTGCCTCTGCTAGTAGCAGACCTCCCTGAATTAAGAAATCGGATTGAAACAGCTATTGCTACAATCACTGAAGAACACTTATCAATGTTTGGGAAGAACTCGGCTGTAAACTTGATGTGTGCCGTGTGACAAATGGTGCTCACAATGAACATTTATAAGGTTCTTGGTAAAACTGTTTGAGTTGCTCTTTCATTTGACATATCATTTATAACTGTAAGTTTAATATAATAAATATTATAAAGCATTAAAACCCCAATATTCATTTATAAACAACCTCTATTAACAATTCTTGTGCAGTGCAGAAGCAGATGACATGCTGCTGACCAACATAATCAATATAATCATAAACTTTAGCCATCATAAGATAGGCACAATGGCCCAAAACCATTTGTGGCATTGATGCAAAGCATTTTAAAAGTATTTGTGGTTGGTTGTCTCATTCACCAACAATCACAGTGAAGTCATGGAAGAAGTAAATTTTATCCGTATTGCTCTTTATTGGGCAGCAAGCAAGTGACATTTGTGTGAAGCAAAATCTGCAAATCCCAGCAGAGGAACAAAGAAGATATATGCAAATGGAAATTTTTATTATTAAAGAAGCACAATAAACTTGTAGGTTTTGCAATAAGTTTTGTAACAAATTTGAGGGCAGCACACTGTGTCTCAAATCACTGTATTGTATTAAGATGAAGTAGAATATTCAGCACTGAAAGTGATATATTTTCTGAACACTTACGCTATGTGATTAAACGGATCCGGACACCTGGCTGAAAATGACTTACAAGTTCGTGGCGCCCTCCTTCGGTAATGCTGGAATTCAATACGGTGTTGGCCCACCCTTAGCCTTGATGACAGCTTCCACTCTCGCAGGCATACATTCAGTCATGTGCTGGAAGGTTTCTTGGGAGTGGCAGCCCATTTTTCATGGAGTGCTGCACTGAGGAGAGGTATCGATGTCGATTGGTGAGGCTTGGCATGAAGTCGGCGTTCCAAAACATCCCAAAGGTGTTCTATAGGATTCAGGTCAGTACTCTGTGCAGGCCAGTCCATTACAGGGGTGTTATTCCTGTGTAACCAAACCACCTCCGAATTTTACTGTTGGCACTACACTCACTGGCAGATGACGTTCACCAGGTATTCGCCATACTCACACCATGCCATCTGACTGTCACATTGAGTACCATGATTCGTTACTCCACACATCGTTCTTACACTGTTCAATCATTCAATTTTTATACTCCTTACACCAAGCAAGGCATTGTTTGGCATTCACCGGTGTGATGTGTAGCTTATGAGCAGCCGCTCGATCACGAAATCCAAGATTTCTCACCTCCCACCTAACTGTTTTAGTACTTGCAGTGGATACTTATGCTGTTTGGAGTTCCTGTGTGATGATCTGGATAGATGTCTGCCTATTACACATTACAACCCTTTTTAACTGTTGGTGATCTGTCAGTCAACAGATGAGGTCAGCCCGTACACTTTTGTGCTGTATGTGTCACTTCATATTTCCATTTCACTGTGACATCAGAACCAGTGAACCTAGGGATGTTTAGGAGTGTGGAATTCTCACGTACAGACGTATGACACAAGTGACACCCAATCACCCGACCACGTTCGAAGTCCGTGAGTTCTGCGGAGCATCCCATTCTGTTCTCTCATGATGTCTAATGACTACTGAGGTCACTGATATGGAATACCTGGCAGTAAGTGGCAGCACAATGCACCTAATACGAAAAACATATGTTTTTGGGGGTGTCCGGATACTTTTGATCTCACAGTGTATGTTCACAACTCACAGAAACAGATAACTGGGTTCTGCTCTTTGCTCACACTTGTCATCCACAAATGTGTGTGAAATCTTATGGGACTTAACTGCTAAGGTCATCAGTCCCTAAGCTTACACACTATTTAACCTAAATTATCCTAAGGACTAACACACACACCCATGCCCGAAGGAGGACTCAACCTCCGCCAGGACCAGCCGCACAGTCCATGACTGCAGCGCCTTAGACCGCTTGGCTAATCCCGTGTGACTTTGTCATCCACAAGTTACATATGACAATATGGCAAAGCAATTAAAGCCACACACCATCACATTTTAGGATTATGTAGAAGATAACAAAAGGTACTTCATAGTCCCTGCACCAATGGAATTGGGAACATTTGTGAAAACTCACCTTTTCTGAAGACTACTTGAATTACAATGCCAGAAAAATAAATGCAGTAGGTATACATCAGCTGTTTGGCTTTCAAGCTTTAACTCTACAGAGCCCAGAAAAGACACAACAGGGAAGGAGGGAGGGGTTGAGGGAAGAGGTTCTGAACTACTTGTTGCTAGAATGTAATTTCAAACTGTACTGCAAGTGTGAAGTATTGATATTCAAACATACATTTAGGACTTCTACATCACCTATGTAATACAACAATGATCTGAATGCATAGTTCAGCGATGTTTTTTTAAAGTCTGAAATGTTTGTTATAGTGATAAAAATGACATTTTTTCGTTTAAAGTACACAATTAAGCATACGATTCCAATTTCATTGCTGATGTGGTCCTGTATCCAAACCCTGATTATCAGGAGGTTGCTGTCTATGTAAATTGTGTAGTGTATTCCTCAGTAGAGGGAGTGAGTGATGACAAGGATATTTAAAAGCCTGCTATCATGCACACTGGGCCACTAAAATGTACTGATCTGTTGTTTGAGTACGATGGAAAAAACTCCAATAACTCTCCAGAAAATGAGAACCACTGTAAGGGGGGGGATAGAAAAGAGATTGACAATTATTTCCTGAAACTGAACTGAATGCAAGTAATATGAAGCGAAGTGTATTTTACATTCTTATGTGTAATTTTATAAATAAGTTGTCAGTTTCTGGCAAGTGAAGTGTACATAATGCAGGGAGCTTCCAAATGTGCAAATACAGTCAATAGCTGTCTCTGGAAAAATGTGTGTTTCGAATTATCTGTGCGGCCTTTGCCCCCTTTATCCTGAATTATCTAGAGTTTCCTGCATCCTGCACGTCAATTGCTTGCCCAGTTTCTTTGGACAGTTATAATAGTTTGAATGTGTGTGTGTGTGTGTGTGTGTGTGTGTGTGTGTGTGTGTGGGCGCGCGCCCACACACACACACACACACACACACACACACACACACACAAACTTATATCTACATACAAATGCATCTTAGTTACCTCAGAGGATACACTGGCAGTCACAGGCTGATCGATAAGTTTAACACAATGGAAATTTTCTTTTTCTTCCACCACAGCAGAATTATGGAGATTGGGAGACAAATGGTCAGATGATGTAGCAGTTCCATTTAATGAGTCACCATGCACATCTGTTTCTTGGCTAAGTATAACATCTGATGATATGTGCACCTTATCACCATTGGAGCATGCGCCCACATCTATATCCAGTAACTTTTGATCAGCCACAACTCCAGTGGCCACTGTTCCTAAGCATTTGCTACTATCCTGTGGCCCTGTGTTACTTGGCTGATGCTCTTCAAGCATACTGGTGCCACATTCTACAACACAGAAAACCTGATGTGAGCATAGACTGAGCACACTAAATGAGGGAATGAAAGCATTCAATATGTAAACTGGAAGAATAGTTCCCATGATTAACCTACCCTGCATGCTGCCATCTTTCGCAGGAACATGTCCTTTGTTGTACTGGCTGTTATGACATCTGCAACATAGATGAAGGTTGAAAAAGTAACACCAGCAATGAACTTTTTTTTGTGTGGCCAATGAGAAATGTAAAGTAACAAGAAATTACAAATGCCTCAGCAAAAGTAGACACTTTCACCATATTCTGTGAAATATTATTAATTTGATTGTGAATTTGCTTTCAGCTTCCTATCCCGCTGTCAGGCTAATGTTAATGGCATTAAAAAGCAAACACTTTCATGTTGTTCTGTAAAATATTATTTATTTTATCATGAACCAGCTTTCAGCTTCACTGTCGGCTTAAAAAGCTGAGGGCCAATTCATGATCAAATAGTTAATATTTTGTTGAACACCAGGAAAGTGTTTCTTTTTAGTAACATACTCGTGTTCTGTTGAGATCTAATAGAAAATTCAGTTAATGTTAAGAATTATATATTTAAGTGCAATTAGGTTACAACTTGAACCAATTAGGAACTGAAAACAGAGTGAATCCTCATTTCAAGAAATGGTAAAAATACTATTCAATAAACAATTTCTTGATGCATTTCTCAAAATCTCCAGTTTAGACAATGAATGGAACCTGCTCACATCCCTTATATGGCCTCATTGGAATTTTTGTTCCACATACCACCTGACAATGTGGATGACCATCTATCTGGTGCATCATCATTATTGTGTTTCACTGACAGCAGCTTATTCTTTTTACTTCCAGCCATTGGGCACACATGAATATTGTGTTGTACAGTTCTTCAAATGCTGTGGCACAACCACTGATACAGATACACGAATGCACTAGCAGTACTGGAACACTAGAAGCAGCCAGCAGGAAATATCCTGTCAAGCTGTTAGAGACAATGTTGAAAGGTTAGTTGCAGACTCATCATTTATGGTGACTTTAGTTCATTTTTCTGTCCAATAGTACTGTCAGATGCAGTGATTGGTTGCTGGTTTTGGATAATTTTCCACAGTAAAGTTTACAATAAGGACTGAATATTATAATGCATCAGTCATTGACAGTTGTTCTTATGGGTACATAATGCCAATGATTTAGATGAAAGAGAAGTCACAACAATTTATCTGACCATGACTATAAAATCTCAAGAATGAAGTAAGGTCATAGTTACATTCCGATAATAAAAGAACGATAATTTACAGTGCCAAGCCAACACACACTGACTTATTACATTTACTTTCACATATACCTTTTATATCATTAAAACACACACACACACACACACACACACACACACACACAGTTTTGAAAATATAACACTTAACAGTATTTTAAAAAAGCGTTATGCTGAGTGCAAGACAGGCATGATGAGCAATAGCAGAGCATTTGATCATGGTCAAATTGTGGGCACCTGCAGAAAGGGAACTCCATCTCCAATGTCATAAATGCACTAAAGTTTTCACATGCCATGCCAACTTCCATTCTCACCTTAAATATAGAGTCACTTTTTGGGGAAACTCTAAAACAGTGAATAGTAATTTCAAACTAAAAAAAGGGGCCATTAGAATCATGATTGGAGCAAACCTAGAAACTCTTGCAAACCTCTGTTTAAGATATTTGGTATTCCTCCATTAGCATGTTTATACATTACAGAAACCCTTATATTCTTAAAATAAATGTAATAGGTAAGAACTGCAAACTGCAAAAAAACTGTTACATACATGATCACTTTACCACAGAAAATAAAAATTTACATACACCCCAATCAACACAGCTCTGTGCCAAAAAGGTACTTTCTGAAAACAGAAAAGCTATTACTGAGGTAAAACCTTTTTGGAAAATTTCTAAAATCATATACACAGCATCACTGATATTACTCCATTGAAGAATATTTAAATTTACGAAGTGCTTTATATAAATACTTAATGTATAAAGTGTTTTATTATACCCTTACATAAGTATGACTAGAAATCACTTTCAGAAGTGTACTTATAATCTGACACGTCCAGCATCTTACGCAAAAGATACTTTTGCACACAACAGAACCAATAAATACAATACGTGAAGGAGTATTGTTAGTATCCTGATTCCATCAGAGTCAAACGCCATGGTAACAATGTTCTGATGGTGACTCACTGTAAACTATAATGGATTTCAACACTGGATACAAGAGTCACAGTACAGCAATTTCATAGCCTTTGCTGTGCTGGACGACAGCAACCAGCAAAGAACTATACCATCCTGATCCATTTTCCCTATACGATACAAAAAGCACTGCTGCACATTAGTGTGGGAAAAGGAACAGAGCCACTAAACACCCAAAGAACGGAGAAACGTTGTTTCAACTGACAAGTCATAAAACACAAACAAGTTTGTCAGTACATAAAGCACTGCATAAATCATGGGTCCCACTTGTCAACAGGACACTGTTCAGACAGTTGGAGGAGCTTCTCTCATATGAGGGACAGTCGCAAGTGGTGGAAAGTGCGATCTGATACATCTCCCGTCATCTCTCCCCAATGAACGACAGGCACACAAACCTACTGTCCAATTGTGAGCATCCGTTGTTCACCTACAGTGTGCGGCAAGTCACCTGCAGCTTCAGCAAGACAACATTCCAGCCTCACCTTTCCTTAATATGCCAGAAAGTTATGAGGAAGATTTCATGGTCACCTTGCATTAATGAATGTGCACATCTGGAACTCCAAATGTGGAGAAATGTGTATCCTGAACCAAACTCTGACCAATCTTGGTGAGTTGTTGGCAGTGGTTGAACAGTAGTGGATATGGATGGTCCCTCAGCACTTCCAGTCCATTGTAGATGCCAGGCCTTGATTCATGTGCACTGTCATCAGCATAAATGAGGATGGCACACACTATTAGGGAGATGTTTGTAATGTAATTGTTGAAGAATGTTTACAATCAGAGATAAGTAAATCACTTCCAATTTTAGCTACATCCATCTCTTTACAGAACAATGGAAAAACTGATAGGAGCCACTATCAGGATGCTCAGTTTTGGTTTCAGAGAAATACAGATTAACCAAGGAAATTATCTTAGCAGATAATTTAAAAAACGCACACCCGAGGAAAAAAAGAAAAGAAAAAATTCTGGAAGAAGTAATGCTGTGAGGGAGGGGCACAACTTATTCTTGGACAGCTCAGTCATTAAGCACTTGCTTGCGAAAGGCAAAGGTCCCATGTTCAAGTCCCGGTATGGCAAACAGTTTTAATCTGGCAGGAAGTTTCAAATCAGCAAACACTCCACTGTGAAGTGAAAATTCATTCTGGAAGGCAAACCTGCATTTGTAGACTTAGAGGAAGCTTTTGACAAACTTGACTGGAATACATTCTTTGAAATTCTAAAGGTAGCAGGGGTAAAATACAGAGAGTGAAAGGCTATTTACAACGTGTATAGAAACCAGATGGTAGTTATATCAGTCCTGGGGCATGGAAGGGAAGCAGTGATTGAGAACAGAGTGAGACACAGTTGCAGCCTATCCCCGATGTTATTGACTCTGCACACTGAGCAAGCATTAAAGGAGACCAAGGAAAAATTGGAGATTTAGTGCACTGCTACTGGCATGCCACGAGTACCAAGAACTGGAGCTACTTCTCCATGCAGTATGTGGTCATGCGTCTCAGGCCAGTGTCCTAGTCCTAAGTCTTGCTTCTGTCATTCTGCCCACCACATGGACAAAAATGGTACCTGCCGTGGGTTTGTAGTAGGCTTCACCTGATGTACCTTTTATCTCCAGCCATTTGTCCTTACAGTGGCACGTAAACTTTCTTCCAAGCCGAGACAATGTAGTATGGGATAGAGTGAACTGGCACACTGCGTCCCCATCTGTCTCCTACAGGCACTCCTGACTGCACTGTCAGCTGGCTCATTTCGATATGTACCCACATGCTGAAGGACCCAGATGAATTATACCATCTTCATTTGATGCTATAAAAGGAGATCATTCTGGACCATTTTGTTCAATGGGTAAATTTACTGAATACTCTGAAGGGCACTATGAG
Organism: Schistocerca piceifrons; assembly: GCF_021461385.2. Lineage (NCBI taxonomy): Eukaryota > Metazoa > Arthropoda > Insecta > Orthoptera > Acrididae > Schistocerca > Schistocerca piceifrons. The sequence goes on along the minus strand of NC_060143.1, from coordinate 68,127,672 downwards.
GATCTGAGCATATGAAGTTTGTCTCATTTGTGCCAGAGCTATTAAATCTTGCATTCGTAATTCTAAATTGATATGGTAGATAAAACATGATAAAACTGGTGATTTTTGTTTTATGGGATCTAGATCATGGTCCAAGGCATATTTCTCTGCCTACAGCACAACATCTTAAAATATCTGGAGCTACAGTGAAAAAGAGCCTGTTTGTAAAAACAGTCACTGACCACATCAGCAGAATGCTAAGAAGACATGGTATTGACACAGAGTTTAAAGTGCACTGGTACCACGGAACAACCAAATTCGTTTCTCCAATATTATGGATTCATCAAGTCTAATCATTACTGTGCAAGGCTATACAGACAGGCCACAGACATTCATAAGCCCAAAAATATCTTTAGAAGAAAAAGAGGAGGATTGAATCAGACAAGCTGCAGGACTTAGTGCAAAATAAAGCAAAGACACCAACTCTATCACTACAAGCTCTGCAACACATGTCAGCATGACTCCACCATCTTAGATAGGGTTCTGGTGATAGCATAAACTGACCATTGAGTGGATATATAGTACAGTTAAGCTTGCAGAGCTTGTTTAAGTTAGTAATGCTTTCTGAGTCTTTATAACCTCTGGTGATGGCTCTAGCACTGAGAGACAAATCAGGCATAGAAAAATGCCTTGGACCATAGCCTAAAGCTCCTTAAACCAAACACCCCCAATAATGAAAATACTAGCTGTGGAAGCCTGCATTGCATGATCATGGCAAAACTGTCAGGACTCACAGGCAGACTTTGGGGCCACCCATGTAAAAAGCTCTAGTATCACAGACTTAATTTAGAAATTTTTAAAAGAATGACCTAAAAGCATAATCGAGAGTATCAGATTTCTTGTACTCTGCTCAAATTCAAATATCACCTCAGCCCTATTACCGGCCATGGGTGATCTTCATTCTATCCCTGGATTAGGACATTCACCTTCACCACACCTAAATTTGTGAGCTGCTCCTTTACCTGGTGCATAAAAGATTTTGTTGCTGCTCTATGAATTACAAAGACGCTTTCAGATGCCGTTCGGGAACAAAATTAAATACTGGCAGTTGGGGAAAGAACTTTACCTTATAAGTGAGTTGCACCATAAGAAAATTTCACTAAGTGGAGAGGGACAGCTCACCAGTTTCTGCATGTATTCTATTCCAATTGTGCCCACCTGGTGCCAATCTGGCAATGTATACAGTTTGTAAGATGGCATGACATCCACATTGTCATTTGACAAACCATAATGGAAGTTAATGACAAGGTTGCTACTGCTGTTAACAGACCATGCAGCATGTGCCACAGGTAATACTAGTGCTTGTGCTCATACAGTATCACGAGAACTGTCCTTCCCATGGTCAAAGTATGGAAAGTTTTGCAGACTATTTTACTCCAGCATCCATACAGATCCAGGTGGTGCAGTAACTGAAACCTCATGATCTCCTACAACACTCCGAATTTGCTTTTCAGTTTATGGGATGGATCAAAGTTGATGACATGTGGTTGACCAATATTCTATGGAGTGACGAGGCACATTTTATACTACAAGATGCAGTCAATAGACAGAACTGCCAAATGTGGGGTCTGTTAAACTGTGCGTTGAGCACTCACCGTATGTGACTCTGTCGTGTGGATTCACAAGCACGTATATTCTCAGTCAGTTCTTCTGAATACATGCAGAGGGTCTGCCTGCTGCATCACAATGTCTACACATTATTGACATGACCTTGTACCACATGTCATTCCAGCTTTGGAGAAGTGCAACTGTGTGGAAACCACTATTTTCGTGAAAGATGGGACACCATCTCACGTTGCTCGCATAGTGAAAGATCTGCTAAATGCAACCTTCCAAGAACGTGTTATCTTCAGGGGTTTTCCAGATGCATGTCATGCAAGATCACCTGATATGAATCCATGTGACTTTTGGCTCTGAGGATATCTAAAAAACGCATTTAGCAGGAATGTGTTCAGCCTCTAACTGATCTGAAGGCCAGTATACAGGAACACATTTCTCCAATTCCACTGGAACTGCTGTGAGTAACTGTTGATCATATCATTTTAAAGATGCAGTATCTCACAGTGCCTCCAGTACTCACATTGAACAAATTGTGTACATGATGGTCAATAATAAAATCAACATTATGCCTTTCATATTACTCTGACCTTTTCTGCCTGCATCCTGTTCCTAATCCATTACATATGGCAACATTTTTATATGTCGATTTTGCATTCACAGCACTAGATTTGCACCTGGTGGCCAAAACTGGAACTTTTTTTCCAGTGCAAATCAGTTCCACATTAATGCATCAGAATGGCTGCCAATCATTGCTGCCGTATTACTATTGTCCACACTGAACGTCTGTGAATGGCTGCTCTTTAATTATAACCACCCAGCACATTATGAAAGTCAATGTCTTGGTCACATAATATTTTATTAAAACTGGTTACCAGTTTTCACTTTGCAGCCTTCATCATACCTAGAAATTGTACTATGTGCCTATGTGACACTACTTAATCTTTAGATCTAATGATGAATGCAGCACCAAAACTAGCAATTAATTTCCATAAAATTCTATGTGGCAATCACATGGATTTCTACAATATAATCTGAGATGAAGGTCACCGGTCTCCTCAAGAAGTACAAACAGCCTTATTTTGTGACTTAATAAAACACTAATATGGAAGGCATGCCTGCATTCCAAGTCCCTACACTGATACACTTCAAATGTTTAGAGCCTTCAATGTTCTTAGTTTTAAGTTCTTTTAGGTATAGCAACCAGCTAAGTTTCTCATCAATTTTGGGATCAACAAGTTTTATCGATTCCTTAAAGCTGAGAATGGTGTCTCCCTGTGACAATGTTAGCACATCAGAGACATGACACATATGGTTGAAACTAATACATCTATTTTCTCCGGGTTAATGTAAAACTTGTGACCTATGCCCAAATCTTCAGTATCCTCAGTGTCATCTATAATTGGTGCTCTGTGACTGGTAGACTGGAGCCTGAACAGAAGACTGTAGAACTATCCACAAATAAATAACAATTTACTGAACTCATTATTGTTGATGCTATACTGTCAAATGCTACAGCCAAAAGTATGACACTTATCACACTCTCCTAATGAACACAGTCCTCTCGTGGATATTGGTCCATCAAACATTACTAACTTGAAATATGGAGTGTCCTTGAGACAGGAATGATTGCAATATAACTGTGACATTCCTGTGTAATCCCCAAACATCTACTTGTTGTAGGATGTTATACCAGCAGATTGTATCATAGGCTTTTTTTTTTTTTAATCTAAGCAAATACACCTATTAACTGCTGCCCTTGTACACAGACCCTCTGTACTGCCAGCTCCAGTACAATCAGTAATGTCTTTTGAAACCACACTGAGCTCAGTTTAGTAGCTTCAAAGACTCAAAATGGCCTCTACTAAGTGGCAGTTGATCACGTGCTCTTCCCAACGCATCTGGTAAGTATTACACTTTGTTAGCTATTTGGGTTTGTGCAGTTCTCTTTAGCCTTCAAGAAAAGCGGAATTGTTGCTCCTCTAAATGAGTCTGAGTATTCGCCTTCATTCCAAATTTGGTTAAAGAAGATCAAGATATGTTCCTTCAAGATAATACTCAGGTTATTTAACATTCCATAATGAACTCCATCTGGCCTTGGTGTTGTACTGCGGGCTCAAAACAAGTTCCAACTCCCACATGGCCAAAGGATGGTCTACTCCTCGAATTTGCTGTTGGCGTTGTACTGCGGGCTCAAAACAAGTTCCAACTCCCACATAGCCAAAGGATGGTCTACTCCTCAAATTTGCTTTACTGAAATTCAAATGGCATTTTACAGCCAACTCTTGATGACGAAGGTGTATAGCATCAAGGCCAAATTTGATATTAGTCTGTATAAGTGTTTGCCCGTTAATAGCTTGCTTTTCATGTGGTGTGACTGTGACAATGACATTTGCAGTATCGCTTTCGAAGATGAGACTGTTTCTACCACCAATTGTCCTTACTGACTTACAAACTTATACTGCAGCCTAATGAATCACCATTGTGACATGATCCATCGAGACCTGGACACTATATTTTTGTTCCAATACTGCTAGCTGGCTGCAGTGGCCCAGTTCTCTCTGTTTAGTATCAATTTTGGTGACCTCGTTCGGGATGGTGCTATGTCAAGACTTCAGATGGGAAAGCGATCACACAAATGGAAGTCAGCTGCTATTTCTCACTGCAATTTACTGGCTATGGCAGAAGAAATAAAATGATAAAGCAATGGCTGAGGACATTTCTGGTACTGTGCTAAAGTGTGTTGGTTTCCCAGTCTTCAGAAGGCAGATGATGATGCGTAGGAGAAAGGTCTCGATCGCGTGGTCCCTCAGGGAAGTTGAACTGGTCCAAATTGCACTTGATGAGCACTCTTGTCTTCAAGGAGGAGAAGTGGCCAGGGAAGGTGACCAGTAAAGCCTTCAGTTAAATCCAGTGGATTATGTGGTGAAAGCTACAACGATCTCTGCACCTATATCCAGGTTCAGATGATGTGCAGATTCCTGCAGCTAGTGTCTCAAGATTAGTAACGACAGCCACTAGCATGCAATAGTACGAGTTCTGGACAAACACTTTCATTTCTCCCTTAGTTCTCTCTAAATGCAGATTACCCTTACTGTGAAGTTAGTACCTGAAGTGTTTCGGATGGCTTACAATGAGTTTCTTGTAAGCAGAGGCACTGTGGCCTACTCTCTGCCAATGGCTTAATTTTCTTGAAATGAGCTGGAAAATTATTCATATTCTGTAGTTACACTTCTCCAGTCCTTTTCCTTCTCTTCATCTCTTCTGCCACAAGGAGCCACTGGCTCCGAAAGCTTGTACCTTGTGTGTGTGTGTGTGTGTGTGTGTGTGTGTGTGTGTGTGTGTGTGTGTGTGTGTGTGTGTGTGTGTGTGGTGTGTGTGTGTGTGTGTGTGTGTTCTCCTGCCGCCACTTGGTGAATAGATTTTTTATCTATCCTGTTATATTGTAGTTATATGTTAGCCATTTCGTCACAATGAGTTTTCCTGACATCTGTACTTTTTGATTGAGACATTTTAGTACAGCACTTGTGGCTGCCGCATCATGGTCACGAAGTGGGGCCGAGACAGCTTCAGGTAAGTTTTTACAGTCTGACAATAATTTATGGATTTGTAGCTTTAGCTTGACGATGTCCACTATGGACAAACAGTAGTTAATTTTATTCTGAAGAAGGTTGGGTTATCCTGACTGAAACCTAGGTAAATCTAGGTAAACTTTGCAACTGAGTCTGTCGGTTTTTAAAATTAAAATCAGGATATGATAAGCCTTACACTCCTTTTCAGGTTCAGCAATTATACATGTACACCTATATTCCACAAGTCAGCTAATGGCCTATGGTGGAGGGTACTTCTGGTGCCACTATTACCTCCCCCCACCCCACCCCCTTTTCCTCTTCCATTCACAAACAGTATATGGGAAGCAAACATGCCAATAAGAAAAATCTGTTAGATTTCAACCTTATCAAGGTCATTTAGTAAGACGTATAGTGGTCATTTTGCAAAATGTATATAGGAGGAAGTAATATATTGTCCAATTTCACTGAATACAAAATTTAACATAAACTCCATCCAAATACCCTATGTTCTCAAAATTTCTGCAGTAAATCTCTCCCTGATGCCTAATGCATCTCTTGTCGAATCTGCCACTGGAGTTTGTTGAGCACCTCCGTAATGTTCCCGCACTGACTGAACAATCCCTCGATGAAATGTGCCGCTCATCATTGGAGCTTTTCTATTTCTTCTATTGATCCATCTTGTTCAGTGTCTCACACAGGTCAACAGTGCTCAAGAATTGATCAAACAAGTGTTTTGTAAGCCACTCCTTTTGAGGGTGAATCACATTTCCTTAAGATTCTCCCAATGAATCTCAGCCTGGCCTCTGCTTAACTTACTATTTATTTTGTGTAGTAGTTCCACTTTAGGTCGCTTCAGATGGTTACTCCTAGGTATTATACAATAGTTACTATTTGCAGAGATTTGTCACCAATAATGTAATCACACAGCAGCGAATTTTCTTCTTCTTCTTTCTTCAAGTGCTAGGCATTTGCCTCTTACGTCCTCTTCTTTGATGCCTTGTCTGAAATTAGTTGCTGTGTGTCCTCTCCATTTCCTCTTGGCAGCCTATTTATCTTTTCCCTACTGGCTGATAATTTATTACTACTTTCGTCATTCTATTTTCATGTTTCTTCTTTGTTTTTCAGCCTCCTTTTTCTGCAGCTGTAGATGTACAAGTTGTATAGGTTAATAATTTTTTATTTATTTTTTTCAACTGTAATGAAGTCTCATAATGACTAAATGCACTTCATTTCAGTGTAAAGTCTCTTCCATGGTCACTGTAACAGTATGTTTCCTCCCCCCCTTACAACTTTGTTTGCTAGGACCATGAACAGTTTGCATGCTTTAATTTACTACTATAAACAGTACTAATTCTTATCATTACTCAAGGTTTTTTGTTGTTTACAAAATTCTTCCTGTTTGACATAAGAAACATACTCCACAATCCCAGTCATACAGAGATAATAGAACAAGAGCTAGATACTTACTGTGACCATAAAAGCACATAACAGAGATAAGCACACTTCTACACTTCACTACCAACTAAAATTATTTGAATTCAATAAAGAATTCTGTCTACATGAAGAAGGATTGTCAATGGGATCCCTAATTTCAGAAAAGTTAGCAAATACCTTCATGAACAAAACAGAAGAAAGAATTTTCCAGAAGATAGTACTTTTCCAGAAGATAGTACCCAGAAAATATAATATACTGTATTGGTGGAATACGTGGACAACATCCTCTGCTTCATAGATGTATCAGAAAATTTAGAGCAACCACTGAGATGCATCTACATATGTATTCTAATGAAAACAATGAATTATTGAAAAAATAATTTAATTGGATAGAAAATCTACTCACCAATCAGCAGTAGAACACACACATGAAAGATGTGTTGTAACTGGCAAGCTTTCAGAGCAAATGGCTCCTCCTCCAGGCAGACGGGTTGAATGGGAAGGGAGAGGGGTGATCTAGGAGACTGGAGAGATCTAGGAAAATGGGTAGATTTTGGGAAAGTCACCAATATCCGCAAGTCAGAGGAGACTTACCACATGGGATGAGAAGGAAAGACTCTCCTTCTCATCCCATGAAAGACTCTCCTTCTTATTCCGTGCAATAAGTCTCCCTCGATTCACGGTTCTCGGTGACTTTCCTGAAATCTACCCCTTCTCCTAGACCTCTCCAGTCCTTTTCCTTCGCCACTCTTACTTTCCCTTCAACCCTTCTGCCTGAAGAAGAAGCCACTGGCTCCAAAAGCTTGCCAATTACAACTGTCTTTTTATGTGCGTGTTCTGCCGCCGCATGGTGAGTAGATTTTTTATCTATCCAATTAAATTACATATGTATTTTGCAAGCTGCTATATAGTGGAGGGTACCTTGTACCTTCATAGCCATTTCCTTTCCTCTCCCTCTCGTAAACAGAGCAAGGGAAAGTGACATTTTATTTGCCTCTGTATGAGCCCTAATTTCTCTTATCTTCATGGTCCTTACGTAAAATGTACACTGTCAGCAGTAGAATCATTCTCCAGTCAGCTTCAAACCCCAGTTCCCTGCATTTTCTGCATTGTGTCCCTTGAAAATAATGTTGCTATCCTTCCAGGGATTCCCTTACGAACTCCTGAAGCATCTACCTAAATCATATCTGAGTGATGTCATGTAGGAGAAAGAGGAAATAAGAACTGAAACATGGAAAAACTAAAAATTTCTGGTCAACTTTTATACTGAAATAAATTGTAACTGTCACAAAGCTCAAAATGAATATTGGAATAACCTGTGAGCATCTTAACTCATAGACTGATAAAGAACAAAACTGTCTTTTAAGATGCTAAAAATTAAAACACATAACAAAAGAGTGATGCAACAGTTACCCATTTGCAGATGTTCACCAGCAGAATAGCACACACAGTAAACAAGACATAACCCTTGCATTATAAGGAAGCAAAAACAAGTAAGAAAAAGTCCATACAACCACAGAGACAATCTAACTAACATGCAACTACACAGCTCAAATTGTAGAGTGTGTGGAACTTGACTGCTACATGCCACGGGCACATCACAGTACCCCAATCACTAATGCTTAACCGTGGACAAATTAAACTAAATACATAATTAAGAGGAAAAAGAACAATAAATCATACAATAATCGGTCTTTCTGCCTATTTTATATATGTTACATTTGTTTATGTTGAGAGCCAATTGGCACTCTGCACCAAGTTCTGACCCTGCAGGTATTCCTGCAGTTCACTACAATTTTCTAGCATTGGAACTTCTCTGTATACAACAGTGTCATCCTTGAAAAGCTTCATGGGGCTCATGACATTATCCAATAGGCAATTACAACACAGTGTGAAAAATAATGCTATTTAACACTTCCTGAGTGTATGCCCTAAGTTATCTTTACCTCTGAATATTTGTTTCCATGGAGAATGACATGCTGTGTTCTGTTTGCTAGAAACTCTTCAATCCAATCACCACAAAGATGGTCTGATACTCTGGTAAATGGTATGGAACAAATGACTACTTAAGTGCTTCTGGGCACTCCATAATTATTCTAATCTTGTCTTTGTGGCCCCTACTGGAACAATACATATAAGCTTGCAGCATATTTCTAGACTAATGCTTAATGCTGGTTCTTGAAACTTATAAAGTAAGCTTTTGCAGACTAGTGGGCATTTATCTTAAAGTGTCTACAGTTCAGGTTTGTCAGTATTTTTGTGACACACTCTTCCGGATCAAACCAACATGTGCCCATTCATGTTGCACTTTTCTGCGTATGTTCAGCATCCCCTATTAGTACTATTTGTTTGTTACACACACATAAGCAATGTTTTAGGACGGGTCATACAAGTGTATTTGGTACCTAATCTCCTTTTGAACCACAGTCTGCCACCTTCCATATTTACCATGGAGCCTATGTGGTCATTCTATTTCATTTCCCACAAACATCCAGATGTGAGCTGACTGATTCCAGTTACAACTCACTGAAATTGTTGTCATCGGATACTACAATTATATTTCTGTACATTTAAAGCAAGACGCAAAGCTTTACAACACTTTGAAATCTTATCAAGCTCCAAATGAATATTTGTGAAGCTTTTTCAGACAGTGTCTGTGTGGTTCTGAGTAAAATGTTTTGCAGAAATCAGTAAATATGGCAACTATCTTGTTACCTTGACTTGAGCCTTTCAGGAAGTTATGTAAGGAAAGTCCAGACTGGGTTTTGCATTATTGATGTTTTTGGAATGTAAGCTAGCTGCCATATAAGAAGTCATTCTGTTCAAGATCTCTCTTCAGGTTTGAGTTCAGAATATGTTCTAAGATTTTATGACACACAGAAGGTAGTGAAATTGTGTGGTAGTTTTGTGGATCACTTGCGCTAACTTCCTTGCATACAGATGTGACACAACTGGGAAGTTTGAGGCTCTATGGTCAGTTATGACCGAAAAAGTGCAAACTCAACTACAAATTCTGTGTAGAATCTGACAGGGACTCCACCGGAGCTTGGGGCCTGCTCACTTTTAGCAAGCAAGTGTACCTGTTTCTCAACAGCACTGACACTAACATATGTCTCTCTTGTTCTTGCCATGGTACAAGAACTAAACTGCGACAGTGCTCCTGGATTTTCCACTGTAAAGGAACATATGAAAGGGGAGTTCAATATTTTTGTTTTTGCTTTGCTACCCTCAATTTCAGTTCTGAAGACATCATGAGTGTCTCAACACTAATTTCGGTGGCACTGATAGCTTTCACACATAACAAAAATTTCTTTGAGTTTTGTGAGAGTTTTTTTGATAAAATTCTGCTGCCCTTTTCACAGAGTTTTTCTCTATTTGTAGCCCTTTCCTTCGATTTACATTTATTGTGCAATAGTCACCATTTATTTAGAAGTTGCTTTATGAACTGTCCACCTAATCACCTATCTCTTCAGATACTCTCGACAGAGACTGAAATATAAAATGATGTTTACTTTGCCTATGGTTTTATATTAACAAATAATAGTGTCTACTCACAAAATACACTTAAAATTCAAGAAAATGCTGCTAGAATGAGCTGTGATGTTATTTCATACACTATGTTTAGGCTTTTTTAATTTTTTTTAAAGCTGCTGCCACCATTTGACAGTAACAATTTTTATTTTATTGCTATACTATACATATTTTGGCCTTAGGCCATTTTCAAGTACAAAAACTTATTTATATATCCAAAGGCATCAGACTGGTGTGAAATAAAAGGGTAAAGAAATAAAAGTCTGCAATATATTTAACAATATTATGAAAAGGAAACTTGCTACTAACCATATAGCAGATGCTGAGTTGCAGATAGGCACAACAAAAAGACTGTCACAAATGAATAAAGCTTTTGGCCATTAAGGCCTTCATCAACAACACACACACACACACACACACACACACACACACACACACACACACACACACACACACGTGTAGTGGCCGAAAGCTTTATTTATTTGTGATAGTCTTTTCATTGTGCCTATCTGCGACTTAGCATCTCTGCTATATGGTGAGTAGCAGCTTTCCTTTTCATAATATTGTTACATTCCATCCTGGATTTTCCATTGTTTGATGTCACGATGTATTTCAGCATTTTAGAGATGTTCTCACTTTTACTAATGACAGATCTGGCCTACATGACCAGATATGTTTTCTCGACAAAGGCTTTTATTCAGCACCAGTCTGTTTTGATATATAAATAAGTTTTTGTACTTGAAAATAGGCTAAGATGGAAACATGGATCATACACTGAAGTGCCAAAGAAACTGGTATAGGCATGCATATTCAAATACAGAGATATTTAAACAGGCAGAAAACAGCACTGCAGTTGGCAATGCCTATATAAGATAACAACTGTTTGGCGCAGTTGTTAGATCAGTTACTGCTGCTATAATGGCAGGTTATCAAGATTTAAGTGAGTTTGAATGTGATGTTATAGTCGGCGCACGAGCGATACGACAGCATCTCCGAGATAGCGATGAAGTGAGGATTTTCCCGTACAACCATTTCATGAGTGTACTGTGAATATTAAGGACCCAGTAAAACATCAAATCTAAGACATCGCTGCAGCCGGAAAAAGATCCTGTAAGAAAAGGGACCAATGATGATTGCGGAGAATCATTCAACACGACAGAATTGCAACACTTCAGCAAATGGCAGCAGATTTCAATGCTGGGCCATCAACAAGTGTCAGCATGTGAACCACTCAACGAAACTTAACTGATATGGGCTTTCAGAGCCAAAGGCCCATTCCTGTACCCTTGATGACTGCATGACACAAAGCTTTACACCTCACCTTGGTCCATCAACACCGGCAGTGGACTGTTGATGACTGGAAACATGTTGCCTAGTCAGACGAGTTTCATTTCAAATTGTATCAAGCAGATGGATGTGTACAGGTCTGGAGACAACTTCATGAATCCATGGATCATGCATGCCAGCAGGGAACTGTTCAAGCTGGTGGAGACACTGTAATGATGTGGGGCGTGTGCACTTGGAGTGACGTGGGACCGCTGATACGTCTAGATATGACTCTTGACAGGTGAAGTGTGTAAGCATCCTATCTGATAACCTGCATCCATTCATGTCCATTGTGCATTCCGACGGACTTTGGCCATTCCAGCAGGACAATGCAACACCCCTGTCCAGAATTGTTACAGAGTAGCTCCAGGAACACTCTTCTAAGTTCAACCACTTCCACTGGCTATCAAACTCCCCAGACATGAAAATTATTGAGCATGTCTGGGGTGTCTTTCAATATGCTGTTCAGAAGGATCTCCACCCCCTCATATTCGTATGAATTTGCAGACAGCCCTGCAGGATTCATGGTGTCAATTCCCTCCAGCACTACTTCAGACATTACCAGAGTTCATGCCATGTCGTGCTGCGGCTCTTCTGCGTGTTCGCAGGGGACCTATACGATATTAGGCAGGTGTAGCAGTTTCTTTGGCTCTTCAGTGTATAACAATAAAATAAAAATTGTTATAGTGAAATGGAGGTAGCATCATTCAAAAAATTTACCTTGGCTTTGGCTCCAGCCAAAATAAAAATTATATGTTCAGGCTATTGTTGAAGAATCTTGGAATCCTCTCTTGGCCATCTCTGCGCATGCAATGAATTACGGAATTTGCAGTTAATACAATGGAGTTGTTCACAAGGAATGGCAGCATTCACTCAATATTCATTAAGCATAAAAACAGTTTTCACACGTGTAATATATGCTTAACCACTGTGCGGAACGTTCTATAGGTTCCCTCTGCAGATTTCCAACATAACTGAAATATGTGCACAATAAACTGAAACTTTTTGAGATCGAAGATGAAAGGCTTTGTAAGCATACAAAGTTCAATATTCTGCACTAGAGTTTCTCAAAATAATCGGAGTGCCTTTCATCGTACCATGTTACTCAACTGTGTACACTACATACTACTTCCTTTTTCTTCTTCTTCTTCTTCTTCTTCTTCTTCTTCTTCTTCTTCCAAAGTTTGTTTTATGTAAAATCACATATACAGATTTATCTTCCAAGCATGGGGATCTAGAATTCTTTGCCTTAAAATCATACCTGTGTAATTAGCAGTTTTTCATTAACACCAAAACACTTATGCTGCAAGAAAATGGATCAATGGAAGCATAAACCTGTGACAAAATTAAAAATGGGTCTATATACTTTTCTAGCAAGAAGTATTCCTCAATTTCAAGGTCAGTATTCAGCACAATACATGTTACATCCAAAGAGGAACTTTGTTTTCACCTTATTGCTCTTATGTAATGGTGATAACATACACAACACTGTTCAAATTTCACACCAAAGTACTAGATTCATTTCTTGAAATAAAATACTGCAAATTTTTTGTCAGAAAAGAGCACAATATGAACTTCAACTATTTTTCTTCCTCTGTAAACACTGAAGCATTACCATGTCTCCTATACTTCTGGACAGTCTTCCAACTTTTGGCAGAGCTCTTCTGTTATATGTGGTCTTTGCTTCCCGAAATTACAGTAGACTTTATAACAATATTAATTTTGTTATGTGATTTCCACTTCTGTTACAATCATTAGAGCTAAAATGTTTTTATAGACTTTCATTTTTATAAAGTCAGACTTTCATTTTTATAAAGTAATTCCACACAAGTAATAAATCAGGTGACCACCTGAAGGTCATGTGCAAGCTAAACGAAAGCGACATTTCAGAAGCAGAAATGGACACTGTGTTCATGTTCCTCATTCATGTTAAGGAAGCTTACACATCAATAAAATGGATTTATGTGCTCATTTCTAGGTGAAATACAAGGCACTTAAATGAGTGAATGACGGTGCTCTGCTCACAGCCTTGGGTATCTACCAATAAGTTTTATGTCATCCATATGGTGAAGGGTGTTTCCTTGGCATTATTACGAAGTTGCAAAGGTTTTCTTTTATGAGACCACATACTACATACTTTCTAACGAGCGGGGAATACCTCAGAACACCTCACAGGTTTGTAAATCATTAGCTGATTCATAATTTTGTTAAACCCTTTAGACCAATGCACTATCCTTCACAGGAATCTAGGAAAAGCAAAAATTTAACTCTGGCTCCAAATGTGGACATGATTATGTATTTCACAGACAAATAAAGCAAATCCTTTACTTGAAGTTCATTAACTTCCAAAGAATGTCTGTAAATTACCAGTTCTTGTAAAAGATCGTGAACCAATAAAACTCTAATATTTTGATATACAAGCAAAATGTGTGCAGCCACTAAGTAATACACAAATGTAATTCACAGGTTACACATGCATGCATGCATGCATGCTTGCTTGTTTGCATGCTTGCTTGTTTGCTTGCTTATTTGTTTCAACAGTACTTACGAAGTGCTGACAGCTGCCACAGTTGCTTCAATGCTGTTATTTATATATACATCCTCTTCAAAATTCACAGCTGATGGTCTATTAAAAAGTATTTGACTCTCAGCACAGCAAGGTGATTTCTGATTCCTTCTTTGTTCAGTGAGTGAGGGAGGCGAATTCTTTTTGCTGTACGTCTTTAAGCGTGATTTATCTGTAATAATCTTCTCATTAGGGGGGCTCCTCAAACCTGATGAAACTGCAGAGTGTTTACTTCCCCATTGACGGTCACTGTATACAATAGTGTGGCCACTGCTCAGTGCTGAATATGACAGCAGATCAATATCAATATCGTCTTCATCTCTACATGCCAGACTCTGTTGGACATTTGGAGATGATCCAGTGTTTGTTACATTTTTAATATGACGTAATCCCTGAGAACTAGGCAGAGAACGTGTAAATAAATCTTGCTGACTTGGTGCAACATGAGATCCTGGCTGCTCACTAGTATATGTAATGGTTTCACCCAGCTTATTAATATTGGATAGTGGTTTTATTATTTCTTTATCACAGCTGTCAGATAGCATTAACATCTTTGGCTGAATATGCCTCGGACAACTGCTGCCAGTTTTCTGCCATGTTTTACTGCTGTTATCCAGATCATCTGCACATACTGTATCATTACAAGTAACATTTGTGTTGTCATTCGAAATATTTGAAATGTTAAAACAGTTTGCGTCTCCATCTGACTTTGTAAGATCTTCCTGTTTGTTATTTCCACTACAGAGGTCACTTACACTGATCACGCCATGAATGACATCTGTTACAGTAGCATTGCAACTGAAAACAGAATCTGATTTATCCAAGTTTTTTATGTTTAGTGTGTTTGTCTGTATAACAGGAACATCACAGCCAGACACTGCAGTCGATGTGAGTGGTATCTCTTCTTCATTTGATGTTTTTGTATTTACTTTCATGACAGCTGACTCTTCACTAGATGGCATTGAATTTACATTGTGCTGAGTCACCTGAATTCCTTTCTCCAATTCTGTAACATCCGAAATGTTTAATGATAGTCTGATGGTTGAAATTCCTTCTGCTTCCGTGATATCATTTGGATCCACATTGACAATTACAGTCTCACTACTGTGTACATTAAATCCTTTCTCTGAAATATTCTCTTGTGCATTCATATGACTTGGGTTACATTCTTCAACTTCAGTACCAACTATCTCACCATTATTACTTTGACAATCTGATGACCTTATGCTTGGAGGGTCTTTCTCTTTCTCCGGCACAAGTTCTTCCAGGAGGTTGTTTTCACCACATGAGACGGTTATTAAGTTTTGTAATGAATCTGACCCATCCTTAGTAGGTACACTGTTGAATGTTTTTACACTATTAACCCCACCTGCAAAATCTTCATAAACAATATCTGGCAGAATGTACTCGGTAGTCTTTTGTCTTCGATCCATTTTATGAGGATAAAGTTCTGACACATTTGTAGCGGAAGACTGTTGGGTCTCAGGCTGACTCACTGTCAATTTCTGTGGATCCTTTTCCTTTTGGCCATTGCTATTCTCTGAAAATACAGGCTTAAGATCTGGTGTTCCTACAACATCAATAAACTCATATTCGGTACCAGTTTGCTTTGATTCTTCTGCGTGAGATATTAAAATGTGTTTGTCCAGCTTATCCAAGTTTTCCACACGTCCACTGCAGAATGGACATGGAATGTGGGCCGAAGATCCACTCTGTAAACAAAAAATCCACACTGTAAAACAAAAATCCATGAACAATCACATCATGTAATTGATGTGTAAAACAGAAAACATGTAACATTTACAAGTTATTGAGAATAAAACAGTTCGTTATTACTGGCAATAGTTGTAGAATTGTCACACACAATTTAAAAATTCACACCATACATTAATTCTGCAATGATACAAAGTCTTCTTAAAATGAATAAGCGAATTTAATATATAGTGGTTGGACAAAAACACGGAAACACCATGCAAAATGCATACTGGAACATACGTGAAGATGCTAGCCAAGCTTGCAGGTTCTGCTAGTGTATCTGTGTTAAGTCCTCAATATGTTCCAAGTGTCAGTCATGGTTGGAACAGTGTTCTATGTAGTTGTGAGAGCATTATATCAGTGCTAAGTGAATGCGAACTTGGGCGAATTGTTGGTACTAATATGGTGGGTGTAAGGAAGCCGAAGTGTTTGATGTTTGAAAAAGCACTGTAATGAAGATTTATTATGCAGACAGGGAAAGCAGATCATCATCCTCCATTAAGCCACAACAAATATCAAAGTGTGTGCTGAGTGAGTGTGACAGACACTTACTGAAGAGGATTGTGAAGAAAAATACGAGGATGGCAGCTGCAAAAGTCATTGCAGAACTGAATGTCACTCTCGCAAACCCCGTTCCAAAACAACTCGTCTGTGATGCAAAAGCCCATAACAGGAAAACACAGTGCCGAAGCCATAAAACCTTCACTATGGGGCACTGGAAGAAAGAAGCTTCTTTATACTAATTTTGCACTTACACTACGAACCCCATGAACATGGCATTTTATTGATGACTCTCACAAATAATACAATAACCTTCTGAAGAAGAGCAATAAGTGCCCAGCACTAGCAAAGAAATTAAATTTATTTTATGCAACTGGTTGCTAATTATTTTGTTATTTGTGAAGAACTGTATAGTATTCCCTTGAAAACCACACAGGATCTGTATTTACCAATTTCAAGACAAACGGAAGCTGTTTTGGAGCCCAACGGTTTCCTACACTGTATTAAGCATGATAATGTGTAATGTTTTTTGTGTTTCCATATTTTTGTACAGTTCCTGGATGTCCAGCAATGTTATAACAGACAGGGTAACAAAACCACTTACACAGAGTAATATAAGAAAAATGAAATAATTTCTATGTTCCAGACAGACTAAGCTATCACGGGACACACAAAGTAGGAAGTGTAAAAAGCTTTGGAAGAAACTAATCATTTTCAATTCAAGAACTGCTATAGAATTATATGAAACTGCATAGGAGACTAATTTGTGTATCTTCAAATCAACATACAATGTGTGTAGGCCACATTGCTTTCTCATTTTTCAATGGCAAATGAGTTAATATGAAGCTCAAATCGTGGTAAGATTGGTAAATTCAAAGCACAACGGTTCATCATCAACTTTTCTAACTATCATAAACATCAAGGATCACTAAAATACATTTAAGGCACTGGAAGGAGTAAAGGTAATCACTCATCGTGTAGTTAAGACAATGGTGTGCCGAAAGGCACATAAAAAACATTGAAATCACTGCTACGCTTTCGGGCACACAAAAAGCATGCCATGGCTCAGCTGGCAGCATTATCCTGGCATTCGCATGCCTATGTGTAGGCAAATGTGCGTGCACTCATGGTTTTAGTAACAATTTTATTCATGTTCCTGACACTTCAACTATCTGGTGACTGGTCAGTTTTCTCCTTCCATTATCATATTCCACCCAGGGCATCTCAGTATGGTTTAAATAATAATAATAATAATAATAATAATAATAACAATAATAAGCATGAACAGTTTCCAGCCCTAGGCTGGACTTCTAGTTGTATATTCTCACCATCGTTTTGTGTTTGCTCTGGTCCAGTCCTTGCCTTCCTTTTTCAAAACACTCCTCCACCCCTATCACCCATCTATCCCTTGGTCTTCCTCTTGGTCAGTTTCTCTGCATCTCCATTTCACGTATCTTCTTGGGAATCCTCTTGTTTTCCGTTCTTTTTAAGTGCCCATGCCATCTCAGACTATGTTTATATCCTCTTCTGCAAGGGTTTCTCTTTCACTATTTCCCTTAGCCTATCATTCCTTGTCCTATATTTCTTGTTATTCCCATCCTACTTCTGAGGCACTTCATTTCACATGCCTCTAATCTGCTTACCTCCCTTTTCTCCATTACCCACGTTTCAAATGCGTATGTCATTTCTGGGATGTAGAATACTACTTACTTTTCTTCTTCTTCTTCTTCTTCTTCTTCTTCTTCTTCACTCTTTACTCTTTACTCCAAACCAGGCTCCTAATACCTTGCACGACTGCTTCTCTCTGTCATGTTCACTGATCTCTTTCTCATTTCTTCCAATTTCGTCTATCACACTTACCACCTTCTACAACTGTTCATATCCAGTTCTTATTCCACTAGGTGGTCTATTTTTCTTTCTAGTTAAAACAAGAATCTCACAATTGTTTACATAAATGTGAGATTCTTCCATACTGTCTCACAGTTTCTTCCCAACCATTCAGCTGTTCCTCAATCTTTTGCTTAAATAGCTTCAATGTATTTAACAAATTTTTCAGCTAGTGGACAAATCAAACTATGTTCATATGTGTCTCCTCCGGGAGTGAAAATATTTTGTTGGAGCCCAACCACATAAGTAGAAATGATCATTGTAATAAAATAAAGATAAATAAGAGCTAGCTTGGAAAGATTTAACTGTTTGTTTTTCTCATGTGGTTCAAGAGTTGAATAGTACAAAAACAGCTTGAAGGTGGCTCAACGAATCCTCTGCCAGGTCTGTGAACTACAGATTAGCCATGTAGGTGTAGATATTTTAAAATAACATTATCGAGGTACATCAAATCTGATAATTTAATAATAACAATATTATATTCTTTAACTTGTGCCAGTCATGAGATTACATTAACACCAGCATACAATTTGTATAAAACAGGAGAGTTTATTTCTAAGTACTCAAACACTGTTGTTGATATGACTGCCAGTAAATAATCTTACAACTGAAACTAGTTCTAGGACAAAATACAACTATTGTAGCAGAAGCTTCGATAGTCCTCCATGATGACCTTTTTTTTTTCTGTTCCGTTTACATGTATTTTATTTTTGTCAAGTGGAGTCACACATTTCTCATATGACATACACAGACCAGTTTAGTATGTCTCAATTACATGTGGTCAAATACAGGTAAGGTACTTGCTTGTTGGAAGCTAATTATATCAATCATCATAGACGAAAAAGAGGAAGCTGGATGGTACGTATTAATATTAACATCAATAATGAAATTTTCACTCTACAGCAGAGTGTGCGCTGATATGAAACTTCCTGGCAGATTAAAACTGTGTGCCAGACCGAGACTCGAGCTCGGGACCTTTGCCTTTCGCGGGCAAGTGCTCTACCAACTGAGCTACCCAACCACGACTCACGCCCTGAAGTTTCATATCAGCGCACACTACACTGTAGAGTGAAAATTTCATTCTAGAAACAACCTCCAGGCTGTGGCTAAGCCGTGTCTCCGCAATATCCTTTCTTTCAGGAGTGCTAGTTCTGCAAGGTTCGCAGGAGAGCTTCTGTGAAGTTTGGAAGGTAGGAGATGAGGTACTGGCAGAAGTAAAGCTGTGAGGACAGGGCGTGACTCGTGCTTGGGTAGCTCAGTTGGTAGAGCACTTGCCCGCGAAAGGCAAAGGTCCCAAGTTCAAGTCTCGGTCCGGCACACAGTTTTAATCTGGCAGGAAGTTTCATATTAGCGCACACTCCGCTGTAGGGTGAAAATTTTATTCTAGAAACAACCCCCGGGCTGTGGCTAAGCCATGTCTCCACAATATCCTTTCTTCCAGGAGTGCTAGTTCTGCAAGGTTCGCAGGAGAGCTTCTGTGAAGTTTGGAAGGTAGGAGACGAGGTACTGGCAGGAGTAAAGCTGTGAGGATGGGGCGTGAGTCGTGCTTGGGTAGCTCAGCTGGTAGAGCACTTGCCCGCGAAACGCAAAGGTCCCGAGTTCAAGTCTCGGTCCGGCACACAGTTTTAATCTGCCAGGAAGTTTCAATATTAACATCACTAACAGATTACCAGACACTAAAGATATGGATAACCTGAGGATGTAAAGGTGCAAAAACTAATTACACAGTGAAAAGCATGATGCTACACCACATAATGAAGCAGCAGTTAGGCCCGAAACTACCAAATAAGTGGTAATGTATGAAGCTGAAACAGTCAGTCATCTGTGAGAATCAGAAAAAGAAAAAGAAGAAGAAGAACCAGGAGGAGGAGGAGGAGGAGGAGGAAGAAGAAGAAGAAGAAGACTATGCCCAGTCATTGTACAACAGCTTTAAGCCATCTTGCCAACAGAGAAACCTGAATGGTTGTCAAATGAAGGCCAGTATACTTTGAACAAACATGACCTGTCAAATTGCTGGATGAGGCACTCATTAGATTTTGGAGAGGGGCTCGGGATGGGACTTGGTTGAAGACAGTATGTAGGATACCACTTTGTCTTCCCGATTTAAGTGAGTGTTTTCTTCCTACACACTTCCACCTCTCAATGTCAAGTCACTAATTAAATTACTTGTAAGAATTTATATCTTATAATGTAAATTAACCGCTGTTACAATTATTGTGTCGCATTTATCTTACACTGCTCGAGAGAGACAGAGCAGCAGTAGAGCTACCTACTAGCAATAACCTGTACCACAGAAGCTGCCAGTAGGTAACATCATCAATCAGAGAATAGCTGGCTACTAATGGCAAAGGCTCTGCTGTTATGATAATGATTGTGAAGCATTAAAAGATGCTCCTCTGTCCATAGGAAATGGACTCTTGCAAAGTACTAATTTTACATGTGTGTTGATGTATTCCTGAAGATAGACTGTGGTACTGTCTAACACTACCAGATGGTGCTGCTGCTTCCCTTAGGTGGCGCACTGCAGCAGCACTTGTTCCAGCTTGCGAGCACGCTGGTGAACATTGCTAAGACACCATGGAACCAGACAAGCAAGCACAACAGTGGACAGTGTCATTTCTCTGGAGAGCAAGAGTGATTGCTTCAGAGAACCACAAGAGGTTAGTAGCTGTATAATGGGAAAACAGTGCCAAATTGCAGATACATGTTTCGTTGGTTACAGAGTTCAGAGACGGGAGGGACTATGCTGCAAAATGCAAAAGCACTGGGCATCCAGAACTGCATGTCACCAAACAACGCCCAGCATGTCAATGATGAATAATCACTTGATGAACTAGGGAAGGAAACTGGTCTATTATGGAGAACCATCTACACCAACAGTCATGAGGATTTGAAGATGAAGAAGGTGTATTGACAATGGTTACCCCATTCCCTCACCACCGTACAGAAACAGAAGCATGTGGAAATATGCCAACAGTTGGTGCAACAGTAAAATGCAGATCCATCGGACTTCTTCACATCTGGTCACCATAGACGAGTTGTGCTTCTTCCATGAAACTCCAGAAAAGATACGACAGTCTATGGAGTGGATGCATACTGGGAGATATTCTAGGATAATGCTGCTGGATTGGTTCCCTCCCAATTCGATCCTTAACAGCTATCAGCACTGCAGTTCACTGCACCAACTCTGCCAAAGCATTCAATAACACCGCCATGGAAAATGGGACTGTTGTGTGCTGCTCCAACACAACAAAGTCACCAGACCATTGCCACCACATGTGAACTAGGGTTCACTGTGCTGGCACAGCCTCCATATTTAACTTCCTTGCAGTTGTCCACCAATGGCGCTGGGATACCCACAAAGAATGGTTTTCTAGATATATATAAAAGTTGCCAGAATGATGGTAAAGGTGCACAGATGCTGGCAGCGAGTGCATATAATATAATCTGTAGTTGTTTGAACTGTAAATGGTTCCTGTCAATACAAAAACATTTTAGTGCCCAACACTTTTGAACACCCCAAGTATATTAATACATTCGAAGAGAACAAAGGAGCACATTTAAATTCTCAAGCCAGATGTTGTGTTTGAGTATGATTGGCAGAATATTATGTAGATTCATACTGCAAGATTTTTGATGATAAGTAGAAGACAATGCTTGAAGAGAAACAAGTATGTTTCCATTTGTTAGTTTGAAAAGTGCTGTGCCAAGTAGCACAAGCTCTGATCTTAGTTCAGAAAGTGAGATAGCTAAGACACTTGTTTTGGCTCAACACCATGCCAAGCCAACTAGTGTATTGATTTTGATAAATGAAAAGAAAATAACAGTCCATTAACCCATGTTCGATATCCATCATATTAATATTACCACCAATGCTCTTTTAATTTCTTTGTACTTGCTCTAATTTTTCAATAATTTAAAAACAATTTAGGATCAAGCAATTACAATAGAGACAGAAGCACATCAATTTTAAAAACAGGAATTCCATTTTTACATTTTTAAATAATGAAATCATTTCTTTTTGTGCAATTGTCTATGCACTGATGACTGTAAAACAGAGATACTGCTAGGACAGCTAGATGCATATTACAGAACTGTTACTATTCGATGCTACATAATGTTATTTTGAAGCTAAAAAAGTGTGTTCTTGCCACCTAACTAAGAGATGTTATATTTGGTGATTTGTTCTAAACATCTAAATAACAAATATGGGAAAGTATTACACTAAGAATATTTTATAAGAAAAGTAATAATTATTATCTAACCACAAATACCATAGTCCCACAGGACATATTAGATACCATTATATTAAAGCCATACACGACCCAAATTATTAATGGATTTAATGGAGTTAACATTTGTCATCACAGTTTGTTTTAAACCAGAAATAAGAAAAGAAAGTTACCATATCTAATAGCTGGAGGGGTGACAGGGGACTGAACTACTGGAAATGAAATAGAGGACAGGCAAAGGTCTCATCAAGCCAAGATGGAGGTTAACATTACGCTGAACAGGACAGTGAAAAGGAAAATTGGGATTTAAGGCCCCACTGATCATCGAGTCGTTAGAGATGGAGCAAGATCTCAGCCTGCAAAAAGATGGGGCAGGACATAACCCTTCCTGGCATTTACCATAAATTCTTTAAAGATGCCATTGCTGGACAGCAATATTAACAACAGATTGGTACAGGAAAAATCCTGTGCATCATGAGTCCCAGAATGGGACCATGGCAAAAAATCAGTCTTAACATGGAAACACAAGGAGACAGAATGGCTGGCCAGGCTCACCTCCAGAGCTGAAATTCCAGTGCTGCTAAGAGGCAATTTAAAAGCCAAAAAGCTACTTTTAACACATATATCAGCAATATGAACTTGAAGACAATATAATAGAAATGGAAGATAAAGTAAATGAGGATGACATGGGAGATATGGTACTGCAAGAAGACTGACGGAGCAGTGAATGGACATGGGGGATATGGTACTGCATGAAGACTTTGACAGAGCAGTGAATGGCCCAAGTAAATAGAAGTAGATAACATTCCCTCAAAATAATTGAGATACTCAGGAGAGCCAGCTGTGACAAACATTTCCACCTGATGTGCAATATATAGTGTGAGTATTACAGAACTATTTGTTTAGTAAGTCAAAGTTGCACAATTCTGACACAAAATATTTCCAGAAGACTAAGAATTTTTAACACATTGCAGCCATGTCATAAACTGTGATAAATTAATACGTCAAAGATCCGCCTCAGTTGCGAAAAGTTACTGGTCTTTATCCAGCTAGAGTAATCTAGCCTTCTTCAGAAGCATAAAATAAACTAATACATGCCAGAATACGGCATGGTCAAACATAAAAAGCTCAAGTACCATGGTACCATGTCAAGCTATGTTACTTAGCTGAGGAACGGCCCCGGCCCCACTTCATGAAGTGCTGTGTTTGACCAGCCTCCAGTTGCCCTAGTATTCTACCCCTCATAATGTCAACAATACATGTTCTTTGAGCCATTTTCAACACACAGTCACCATTAGGATGTCTGAAAACATCTGCACACTTACTCGCTGCACCGTACTCTGACATGCACCAACACACCTCTGCACATATGGACTCCGCCAGCGCCATTGTGCAATGACCGCAGGTCAAATGCACCGCATGGTCATACCCCAAGGAGATTTAAACCCACAAAACAGCCCACCAGAGTGTTGTTTCACGATGTATCAGCATTATCTTTAATTTATGAGCATGAGTGTAGTAAGTGAGAAGCTGATGAATCAGAAGGTTCCTACCAGACGAAGTGGAACTCCCACATAGGAGGTGGTGTGAACTGAAGTCCCCAAACGGGAGAGAAGGGGGAAAGTTGTTGAATTAAAGTGGTCAATTCAATGCAAGTAAGTGGCCCGCCTGGAGGTAGGTCAATGTTGGAAATGGTAATTGCCGAGGCTTTTTCACCTGACTTATTACCTCCAACAAGGTGGAAAGGGAATACAGTCATTGATAACATCTATATGAACAAAAATATAATCCCCTCCAGATACT
This sequence comes from Schistocerca piceifrons, assembly GCF_021461385.2. Lineage (NCBI taxonomy): Eukaryota > Metazoa > Arthropoda > Insecta > Orthoptera > Acrididae > Schistocerca > Schistocerca piceifrons. The sequence goes on along the minus strand of NC_060143.1, from coordinate 68,103,469 downwards.
CTCTCAGGACCAGCAGGAAACTGATAGAACCCATGATAACTATGGAGCATTGAAAAATGGTCATCAGTGAACTGGGTTTCTTGGAGAGCAATGGAACCACAGAAAAAGAGGAAATAAGTTGCAGTTCCAGCAGGTAACAGTAGTACCTATTATAGCTCACATGACTGGTGACCTGGTTTGACGTGAAGGAGCTAAGAGGACCAGTCACACCACAGGGTCACAGCCTGTCACCAGTGGGCATGGAACCACGTCCACGAACATCACCTCTCAATATGACTGCATGGGAAAAGGGGGGGGGGGGGGGGCATTGCACTTCCTGGGGGTGCCAGGGATGCCTTGTTCCGATTCTTATTTTTCTTCTTCTTCTTTTCCTTTGTAAAGTTTGGTGGCCAAGGTTCGTTCAAGGGTCTACCCGCATTAAGAGTGGGGACAGATGAAGAGTGGACAGCCCAGGAACTCACAGGCTGTGGCTCATTCAGCTATGTTTGGTGTCAGACTTCCATATGGGGGTTGCCAGGGATAGAGGTCCCAAGAGGACGCCCTGCCACTGGCAAATGCTGAAGGAGGAGAATGCTCCTCTGGCTGCATGCAAGAATTGGTTCCCAAAGAAGGTGCAATGGGAACCATGGGAGAGGAGGGTGGTGGGAAATCTGGTTGGGGGAAGGATAAGGTAGGGGTGGCCCATGGTCGCCACGTTTGCATAACTGATTGTCATATCCACAGGATGTATGCATTTATACTTCTTCCACGCCTGCGTATGCAAAAAACGATTAGTAGATCTGTGTCTCAGGATATTCTGTTCTTTCTTGAAAACTGGGCAAACTGGCAAATGTGGAGGGTGATGTTCATGCAGTTGACACACAAGTGGTAGGTGTTCACAAGGACTGCCTTCCTGGAGTGATCATCCACAGCTGCCACATTTTGGGTACACCACAGAGTAGGATGACATATGCCCAAAGCCTAAACATCTCAGGCATCTCATATGTGGTGGGACATAAGGTTTCAAATCACTTCCATGAGCCATGCCCTTAACTTTCTCCAGGAGGACATTCCCTTCAAAGGCTAAGATAAATGTGACTGTATCGATACGATTGTCCCTGGGCACTTTTAGTACACATCTGGTAAAATGTATGCCTCATCACCTTGGACCATGTTCAAAGTTTTGTGTGGGGCAATGGTCACAGGTATGTCACTTAGATAATCACAAGCTTGAACAGCTGTAGATTGTGTAGCAGAGGAATTTCAATTAATAGAGAACCATTTCATATTTTTCCCAGACGTTCAACTTCCCAAAATTTGTCTTCAATGTTTTTGACAAAAATAATGATATCATTGCAGTTAAAGTATCCCCATCAGTTCAAGTACATGCAGGTATTGGGTGAAATGTTTTACTGCCAGACATCTTGCTTCTCCCTCTTCCCCCTTCATAGCCAGGGAAGGAAACAACTGTGGCCACCATCAGAAGAAAGTTTAATTTGTGTTATGTGTGAATCTTCTGTCATGGTACCTTCCACTCCAAACAGGGGCTCTCCCCATGGGCACCATCCAGTGGTTACCTGATCAGTAAACCATTGTCTGGAGTTCCTGTGGCCTACCCATGATGGGCACACTCTCCTCAGCTTTCGTGGGGAGTTTCCAGCTCAGGCACCAACAGTGTGATCCCTGCGTGGTGATGGGGCTATCAGCAGGCAGCCTCCATGCTGGGTTTTAGGCATGGTACCTTTACAAGAAAGGAAGGGCACAAAGAAAGAAAGGAAGGGTGCAAAGAAAGAAAGGAATGATAAATGAAAAACATGCCATGCCGGACAACCTTCCCCGCACAATCCCCACACTTCTGTAAAATCTGGAAAAAGGAAAGGAGTAGCAAGTAAAACCCAACAAGGGGATCATATATCTCAGAATGAAAAAGTGCAGAATGCCGGAGGGAAAAAAATGAATGTCCAAAATCACACACCAGATTCAAGCACAATCAGCACCAAGGAGACTATCCAATGGAAAAGCAGAGAGGAAAAAAGAATACCACAAAGACAGACTTGCAGCATGGGAAGGGAAGTAGCCTTGCATGGTGTTGGGGCCCTGCATGGTGTTGGGCTTCATGTTGGCCAAGCACGAACTAACAAAAGAGATCTGAGTCCCCTGGGCAGTGTAGCATTTGAGTTCTCTCTGATGAAACATCAAAGACCAAGATAGATTAAAGGTATTACTTAAGTCCATAAGCAGTTGCAAGGGCACCGATGGCTGCTTTAAGTTTGCAATGAAATCTTTCAGTTTTTCCATTTAATTGAGGATGATATGCTATAGTTTGGTTTTGCTTCCGTTCACATATTTTTGACAGTGCTTTGAGTAGATCCGAGTTAAACTGTCTTCCATGGTCGGTCGCTACTTGGTATGGTGTTCAAAATCTAGTGATCCAGCAACTGAAAAATGCTTGTGCTTCTGCTTGTGGTTGTATGTCCTGAAGAGGTACTAACTCCAGCCAGTTTGCAACACTACTGATGCATGTTAAACAATAAGTATAGTCAGTAGAAGGAGGCACTGGTCCTATCAACTCAAAGTGAATTATTTTGAATCATTCATCATTACTCGGAAAGTGTCTTAATAGCTCTTGCACATGTTGTAACATTTTGTTTTCCACCATGCAGTACATATTTTCACCCAATTTCAGACATTCTTTTTTTTCATATTCATCCAGACAAAACTTGATGAGATCATGTTTAGAGTCGTCTCAACACCTGGATGAGCTAAATTATCACAGTGTTGGAAAATGGGATATCTAAATGGTTAAGGAATATAAGGGCAAACAGTGTGTTTCAACACATCACACAACAATTGTTTTCCCCCATGTGTCACATGGTATTTTAATTTCAGTGATGTATGAAAGATTGACTCTAGTTGATGAAGCTCTTCGCCATCTTCTTGTGCTTGGGCTATATCTTCACAGTTAACCAGAACTAATTCCTCAAGCCTTGATAAGCTATGTTTGCCAGACATAAGCTGTAGATCTGTAGTAAACTGCAAAATATACTGGAGATAACTTAATTGGGTTGTCATTGCTTTCTCATTCTTTTGCTTAAGTGTGTATGTTAGAGGAGCATGGTCAGCATAAACAATCAAGACTCTTCTTTCTAAAAGACAATTGACATCCACGTGTGTATATACTCAGCAACTCTCTGTCGTCTATGGAATACTACTACTGTGACACTGTGAACTTTTCTGAAAAAATAAATAAATAAAAATCAATCAGTCTCCATTGTTTATCTTGCCACTGTCTCAATGCAGCACCTACTGCAAAATCTGATGCATTGACAAATAATGCAATTTGATTGTACGAACCAGGAAATGCCCAAAATAAGGTATTGGCAAAATGATGTTTACATTTTTGGAAATGAGCAATTGTTTCTTCTGTCCAGTCAGTATGCCTTTGGTCATTTTTTGTTGTTCCTTTTAAGTAATCATTCAACAAAAGTTTGTTTTCAATACCATGTTCCAAATGTCAACAATAGAAATTGATTATCTCCAAGAATGCTCTGTTCATGAACTGTTTCGGGTCATTTGTAGTTTGTTATTGCCACAACCCTTTCTGGATCTAGCTTTGTTCCTGAAGGTGTAATTAAATGTTCTAAGAATGTTAGCTGTTGTACACCAAATACCGATTTTCCAAAACTCATTATGAGACCATACTTATTCAACTGTTTAACGAGTAAATTTAGATGTTCAACATGTTGCTCTGGAGATTCAAACGCTATTAAAATGTCATCAAAATACAGAAAACAGAAATCTAGTTCTTTTACAATGCTGTTAAAAACTTTTGAAATGTGTTGGATGCACTGCAAAGTTCAAAGGGCAATAATTAAATACATGAAGACAAAAGGTGTAATAATAGCTGATTTTGGTTTATCATCTTCAGTTAATGGAGGTAGGTGATAGACTCTGAGTATATCAATCCTTGAGAGTATCTTTTTATTTTGAAGCATAAAATTTATGCCAACAGCTTGTGGAACTGAACATCTGTCTGGGAGAGACGTATTATTCAATCTGTGATAACCTCCACAAAGTTAACACAGGCCATTTGTCTTCATAATAAAAGTGTAGTGAACTGGCCCATTGAGTTTGTTATGGACATACAGCACCATTATTTAACAGAAACTGAAATTCTTTTTTAGCAATTTGCAATTTATGTGGGTCTCATCTACAAGCCTTACTGTATACTTCTGGAGCACTATTTGTGTGATGCTATGAATGGGTTTGTTAGTTCAGGAAATTTCTCCAAAAGTTTGGAAAACTGACAAGTTGCATAGAGTGAGCTTACTTATTCGAAACTCTCGAGGATTTCATAGGTTGCCTGAAAACTCTTACATTGCAATCATTGGATTTCTTACCAAGTTTTTATGTTGTGTATCTACAAAGGTGCTCTTGCAGGACTCTTTAGAGCTCATTAGCAAAAAGTTTGAGGAGGACAACATAGTGGCATTATTTAAACACATGCTTACTTCAACATACTTCTTATTTCATGACCAATATTTTGACCAAGTGGATGGTGTTGCCATGGGAAGCTCTCTGTATCCTGTGGTGGCTAATTATTTTATGGACAACTTCGAAGAAGAAGCACTACAGGCAGCCACTCTCAAACCCTCTTGTTTCCTGCGGTATGTGGATGATACATTTGTGATGTGGCCACATGGACTTGATGCTCTATTTACGTTTCTTCAGCAATTAAATTCACTCCATTTGAATATAAACTTCCCAATGGAAGTGGAAGAAGATGGTACTTTACCTTTTCTTGATGTTTTGGTGCGAAGGGAAGCAGATGGAACCTTGGGACACAGTGTCTACCGCAAGCCAACACATACAATCTATATTTGCAAGCCACAAGCTTCCATCACCCTGCACAATGCGGTAGAACATTGTTAGTTCACAGAGTGCATGTGGTATCTGATCCCGAAAGCCTGTCAAGTGTGATACAACATCTGAAGACAGTGTTCCAACAAAATGGTTATTCTGATAGACAGATATGCAAATGCATTGAGGACCAAGCGAGTTCAATCTATGCAGCAGAATGAAGATACAAAGACACCCACCACTTTGACCTTCTTGCCATATTGACAAGAAGAATCAGAAGAGTCCTTAGAATACATGACATGTGTTTTTCAACCATATGCAAAACTGAAGAACTTGCTGGGTTTGGTTAAGGATGATCTTAGCCTGAGGAAACATTGTGTGTCTAGGATTCCTTGTCAATGTGGGGAGGAATTTACAGGCCAGACATGTGAGACAGTGCAGGAATGCTGCGATGAACATCAGCATCATACCCACCTTCGCCAACCAGAGAAGTTGGCCATTGCAGAACACTGTCTGAATACATGACTTACGAAAAGACAGAAGTTTTATCCCTGGTATCATCTTTCTGGGACTGCATCATTAAGGAAGCCATCGATACCCGTACAGATGATAATCTCATTGACAGGGATGTGAGATTTCAACTGAGCACAGCCTGGAACCCTGCATAGGCTACTATTAAATCACGACGAGAAAAATCAAGATTTTTCAATAACAGACATGTCATAACACTGGTCTAGTTAAGTCTTTTAGTGAATAACATCAGGTCACACTGTTAGTAAACACAGCGTACAGTCCCTGCGAATAAGGGCCACTCTACGATTTTCGGCAGAGGGTGTTTGAGTATGGTGCCATTTCTCTGCAAATCACTGCGCATGCATGATTTCTGCACCTGAGCATTCTTCACGTACGTGTTCTATACAGAGATATATCAGTGTGCAGATACCATCGGTCACACCTAGTCACCAACAAAGTTCAACCAACTGAAGTTGTCAGACAGTTGCTTAAAGGAAATATTGTGGAATTTGCACGATGTCACCTGGCGGCAAACGCGTGAAGATTATTTACAACATATATGCCAGGAAAGCTTGAAGAGTCACAGCTTACTGAATCTTTAGCATTCACAGTAGTGTGGTTACCTCTGCTGAAATTTTTAATTTGGTGATGTTGTCTATCACTTTTTAATTTTGAAACCAATGAGTAAACCATAATGATGAAGGAAATCAGCCCCCAGTATGCCTTTCGATACGTCACCTACAGTGAATGGCTATTCACAACTGTGTTTGAGCCCTAAATGAATAGTTAGCATAAGTTTTATATCTCTGACCTATTTGTGGCATAAAGATTGAAGTCAGAGGTTTGAATTTCCTTGCTTTTAAAACTTGTATAACAGCCAAATCTGTACTACTATCTACCATATAAAATTTCGATCTTTAACAATAGGCAATATTGGTTGCTAATGGCATAGAACACTCAGCTGCTGTTGTGTCTGTCCTTTCTTGTTTTCCTTATTTTGCCTTTGGCAATGCTGAACACGTTTTTGGGCTTACATTTTGTGATAAATTTGAAAAGATAATAGCAATATTTACCATTTCTATCGAATTTTGCTCTGCTTCTGCTTCCACTACACAATATTTGCCTACTTGGTTTTCGAAGCATCTTAATCTCATTTTCCAATTCTTAATTGAAGAACCTGGCCTGGGAGGGACAATGATGTTGATGGAATTGACTGAACTGGTGCAGTTTTAACCTCCTGAACACAGTGCATTTTAACTACACCCATTTGAGCTATCTTATCCAATGTTTCGTCAGATGTAACTAAAATATTTCAAATATTACTAGAAAGTTTGTCAAGCCAAAGTGTTTTTAATATCTTGTCCAACACATTAGTACCTACAAAGCCCTGCATCTTTCTTAATAATTGGCTAGGCTTCGTATCACCACATTCTAAACTACTGAAAAGTATCACCATGTCCTAAACCACTCAAAAGTTTAACTTTAAACTTTCACTCTGCAATGGAGTGTGTGCCAATATGAAACTACTTGGCAGTTAAAATTTTGTGCCGGACTGAGACTTGAACTCGGGACCTTTGCCTTTCATGGCCAACTGCTCCACTGACTGATCTACCCAAGCACGACTCAAGACCCATCCCCACAGCTTTACTTCCGCCAGTGCCTTGTCTCCTACCTACAAAACATCATAGAATTTTCTTGCTAGTTTCACAAGAGAACTTCTACAAAGTATGGAAGGTAGAAGACAAAATACTGGCAGAAGTAAAGCTGTGAGGGTGAGTCTTGGGTCCCGCTTGGGTAGCTCAGTTGGTAGAGCACTTGCCCTTGAAAGACAAATGTCCAGAGTTCAAATCTCAGTCAGGTACACAGTTTTAATCTGTCAGGAAGTTTCATGATTTTCTTTCATTGCACTATACTCTAGATAGTAATACTACCAAGTGCAACAGGAATACTGAGCCTCTAGCAATTACTATAAAACTTCGGTTGACTTGGTTGGTAGGCCATTGTGCAATGGTGATTTCACAGTAGTTCCACAGTCAAGGGGAGAGTGAAGATTTACAGAATATTGCTGCAAGAGTTCCCAATATATTCTCTGGTCCACCCTCTTATAGCGATTATAAACTGCAGAAGAGAAACACTCCAACATGCTGGTGCATAGATTCCAGCATCTATTCCCAGTACATCTACCCCCAATTTTCACTAGTAAATTAAAACATAGCAAGTTGGGATTTGATCCGCCTGTTACATTTTCTGCTCTCATGAATAACTATTTTTTCCCAAGCTATACATAATGCAGGAACACATGTAATATACCATCCGCACAAAAATACGTAAAATTGTTATTGATACAAAATCTCATTTAAATTTACAACATCATGTAACAGAAAAAAACATTGTGAGCTACGAAGCATCAGGGGAGTTACTGTTACCAATCACCCAAAAGCAGGCATTCCCAAGTTGTCAAGAACATATTTGGAATTAATTCAAACTAAATAACTTATGAAATCACTGACATCAAAAGTTCAGATCCTCCTAATTTCAATCACCTATATTGCTTTAATGGCTGCTAGATCCTGAGTTTGTCAAATAATTTAAAATATAAATATTAATTTGAAGATGGATGCCAAACTCATAAATTGGGGAGCCCAAAAACTGTGTAGTAATAATGTTTCATGCACTTTTGTGAATTACTAAACTGAAACATTTTTCACAAAGCAACAATGATAAAGTCATCGAGTTTGTGGCAAGTAGTAAAATGTAACCTAATAGAACTTCAAAGCATTATGTAGTTTCAGAATTCACACCATGTTCTGATGCCTGTCTTTTTACAGCCACGCCCCTCCCAAAATTGCAAGTCTGGAGTTGGCCAACGTACAGTTAACCCCTCTATGCCAGACCATGTGACAGGCCACATCCAAGTCCCACACAGTTAAAATCTCTATATCGGTTTGTGTTAAAAGTTTGCCTATTCAGATAGCATCAGTATGTTGAGTTGTGTTAAAGTCTGCATATTACTGACCTAATGCTTACATTTATGGGTTGGTTAATGTGACAGTCTGCACCTCAGTGCAATAAGTATGTTTGTCAGGAGCTTGGAACTGTGAAATACCATTTCTCCTGAACAACTCGTGTGAAACTGTAAACTTGTGACTTTGTTAGTATCCCCGCTAACAATATTTACAGGAGAGTGTTATAAACTATCCGATCATCTTACAAACTATTTCATGTGCACTGTTACAATCTTATTTTTTTCGTAAAATGTTCTGCCACTGTCAACTTTAACCAAATCTGTGGAATCGTTTAACTGTGGGACGAGCCTCCTTCCTTATAGGATTGCTTAGGAGGAAATGCACTTTTGTTTACCTGTACACACTGTGAATTGTGAAATTCAAATTGGCTGCCAACTACAGCGCAGTGGAAGTCCTGTGCGGTGAACCACTTTTAAAATTTACTTCATCTTCAGCTTACATCATTTGAAATTTTCCCAGCTGGCATTAGTTTTCCTTACAGTTAAACAAGAAAAGAGTGGAACAAAAGAAACAGGTGTAAGCTGAATGTCGCAACATCGCCTTTTCCTGCTGCTGCTGCAAAACTTAATCGCAACAATAGTTTACTATCTGTCAGCGGTCATGGGTAGCTGATATGATCTTCAGTTTTACAAACACAGAGCTATTTCAGTACACTCTAAATACCTGGTTTTACAATACCAGTAAGTGTCTTTATTGGTACTACATCTATGCACACAAACGCATCAATCAAAAAGAGAACTAGGGTCCTTGACTGGCCTCCCTGGCCCCCCAAATCATTGCCCATAATGCACGTCTGGAATGTGATAAGAAGACATACTTTCATACCAGCCTCCTGCCAGTTGTTACATGAATTGACATAGCATGTGTTTCAGGCAAGGCAATAAACACCTCAAGATGGCATTTGGAGGCTTCTGCCCAAACAAATACAACAGTGTATTTGTGCCCGAGGGCATCACACTTCATTCTGATGTTGATGACAGACATCAGTTTCGACTGGAATGAAAGTTTAATTATTTAATACAATTATGCAATTGAAAGGTGTCTGCTTTACTCGGCCATCTTCCAGGGTTTCATTTATTCACATGTGGGTTAATAGCACACAGTTTTGCTTTTGAATCAGTAACACATTGATTTCTGCTTATTCTCTGATACATCAGCTACACTTAGGTGGTTTTTTCTCCCTCCTCATTGGAACAGTGTGGTTGCTTGGACCATCTTGTCAAATGTGTAGCAGACTGGCAATTATTTAACTGTGGTGTATCTTGCGCTGTTTATGAAATGAATTTAACTCTTAATGAGGTACAGTAAGTTGGTACTTCATTCATCAAATAGATATTGCACCTTTCATACCATTTTCAAATGTGTAAATTTTGGAGTACAATAATAAGTATAAAGCTAGTGCAAACCTTATGTCTTTAACTCAAATTCACACCTTTCGTAAATTTAATTAACTAAAGCATTATTTTCACTAGACAGCTGAAGAGAGCAAGTGTGAGGCGCAGTCCAGTGCTCAAATGGAAGTACTTAAGCTGAACATTCTTGTACTTAATCCGAGTAGTTTTTTCAATCAAAGAACCATTTCTGCTCATAGTAGATCCTCACAAAGGACAGCTTTTTGGATTAGTAAATTATTTTGAGGTCAGATAAGGTAAGACACTTAGCTTCGAGACGGCGGCCAATAGCCATTTTATTCACAAGTTTTGTGGTGGTGTGGCGCTGTAAGGTTATTTTGATGAAATGTAACAACTTTATACATGAAAGAATAAATGTGGGTTTCTATCTTGCTAATACAGGAGACATCAAATGAAACAAAAATGTTCCATTGTGCTCTATAGGGCCAGCCGGAGTGGCCGTGCGGTTCTAGGCGCTACAGTCTGGAACCAAGTGACCGCTACGGTCGCAGGTTCGAATCCTGCCTCGGGCATGGATGTATGTGATGTCCTTAGGTTAGTTAGGTTTAAGTAGTTCTAAGTTCTAGGCGACTGATGACCTAAGAAGTTAAGTCGCATAGTGCTCAGAGCCATTTGAACCATTTTTGCTCTATAGGGTGTCCCAGGAGGAGTGGTCAATATTCAGGGATATGACAGGAATAATCATTTGAAGAGAAAAAGTCTAGTAAACATGGTCTCTAAAATGCATACTTTAAGATCCATGAGCACTTCCTCCTCTTCGATACTGTGAAACAAATCTCTTCTATTGCAAGTGTTTTGCTTTCCATATTTTGGGAGCCCCCCATGAACCATGGACCTTGCCATTGGTGGTGAGGCTTGCGTGCCTCAGCGATACAGATAGCCGTACCGTAGGTGCAACCACAATGGAGGGGTATCTGTTGAGAGGCCAGACAAACGCGTGGTTCCTGAAGAGGGGCAGCAGCCTTTTCAGTAGTTGCAAGGGCAACAGTCTGGATGATTGACTGATCTGGCCTTGTAGCAATAACCAAAACGGCCTTGCTGTGCTGGTACTGCGAACGGCTGAAAGCAAGGGGAAACTACAGCCGTAATTTTTCCCGAGGGCATGCAGCTTTACTGTATGATTACATGATGATGGCGTCCTCTTGGGTAAAATATTCTGGAGGTAAAATAGTCCCCCATTCGGATCTCCGGGCGGGGACTACTCAAGAAGATGTCGTTATCAGGAGAAAGAAAACTGGCGTTCTACGGATCGGAGCGTGAATGTCAGATCCCTTAATCGGACAGGTAGGTTAGAAAATTTAAAAAGGGAAATAGATAGGTTGAAGTTAGATGTAGTGGGAAATAGTGAAGTTCGGTGGCAGGAGGAACAAGACTTCTGGTCAGGTGACTACAGGGTTATAAACACAAAATCAAATAGGGGTAATGCAGGAGTAGGTTTAATAATGAATAGGAAAATAGGAATGCGGGTAAGCTACTACAAACAGCATAGTGAACGCATTATTGTGGCCAAGATAGATACGAAGCCCACGCCTACTACAGTAGTACAAGTTTATATGCCAACTAGCTCTGCAGATGACGAAGAAATTGAAGAAATGTATGATGAAATAAAAGAAATTATTCAGATTGTGAAGGGAGACGAAAATTTAATAGTCATGGGTGACTGGAATTCGAGTGTAGGAAATGGGAGAGAAGGAAACATAGTAGGTGAATATGGATTGGGGGACAGAAATGAAAGAGGAAGCCGCCTGGTCGAATTTTGCACAGAGCACAACATAATCATAACTAACACTTGGTTTAAGAATCATGAAAGAAGGTTGTATACATGGAAGAACCCTGGAGATACTAAAAGGTATCAGATAGATTATATAATGGTAAGACAGAGATTTAGGAACCAGGTTTTAAATTGTAAGACATTTCCAGGGGCAGATGTGGACTCTGACCACAATCTATTGGTTATGACCTGTAGATTAAAACTGAAGAAACTGCAAAAAGGTGGGAATTTAAGGAGATGGGACCTGGATAAACTAAAAGAACCAGAGGTTGTACAGAGATTCAGGGAGAGCATAAGGGAGCAATTGACAGGAATGGGGGAAATAAATACAGTAGAAGAAGAATGGGTAGCTTTGAGGGATGAAGTAGTGAAGGCAGCAGAGGATCAAGTAGGTAAAAAGACGAGGGCTAGTAGAAATCCTTGGGTAACAGAAGAAATACTGAATTTAATTGATGAAAGGAGAAAATATAAAAATGCAGTAAGTGAAACAGGCAAAAAGGAATACAAACGTCTCAAAAATGAGATCGACAAGAAGTGCAAAATGGCTAAGCAGGGATGGCTAGAGGACAAATGTAAGGATGTAGAGGCCTATCTCACTAGTGGTAAGATAGATACCGCCTACAGGAAAATTAAAGAGACCTTTGGAGATAAGAGAACGACTTGTATGAATATCAAGAGCTCAGATGGAAACCCAGTTCTAAGTAAACAAGGGAAAGCAGAAAGATGGAAGGAGTATATAGAGGGTCTATACAAGGGCGATGTACTTGAGGACAATATTATGGAAATGGAAGAGGATGTAGATGAAGATGAAATGGGAGATATGATACTGCGTGAAGAGTTTGACAGAGCACTGAAAGACCTGAGTCGAAACAAGGCCCCCGGAGTAGACAATATTCCATTGGAACTACTGACGGCCGTGGGAGAGCCAGTCCTGACAAAACTCTACCATCTGGTGAGCAAGATGTATGAAACAGGCGAAATACCCTCAGACTTCAAGAAGAATATAATAATTCCAATCCCAAAGAAAGCAGGTGTTGACAGATGTGAAAATTACCGAACTATTAGCTTAATAAGTCACAGCTGCAAAATACTAACACGAATTCTTTACAGACGAATGGAAAAACTAGTAGAAGCCAACCTCGGGGAAGATCAGTTTGGATTCCGTAGAAACACTGGAACACGTGAGGCAATACTGACCTTACGACTTATATTAGAAGAAAGATTAAGGAAAGGCAAACCTACGTTTCTAGCATTTGTAGACTTAGAGAAAGCTTTTGACAATGTTGACTGGAATACTCTCTTTCAAATTCTAAAGGTGGCAGGGGTAAAATACAGGGAGCGAAAGGCTATTTACAATTTGTACAGAAACCAGATGGCAGTTATAAGAGTCGAGGGACATGAAAGGGAAGCAGTGGTTGGGAAGGGAGTAAGACAGGGTTGTAGCCTCTCCCCGATGTTGTTCAATCTGTATATTGAGCAAGCAGTAAAGGAAACAAAAGAAAAATTCGGAGTAGGTATTAAAATTCATGGAGAAGAAATAAAAACTTTGAGGTTCGCCGATGACATTGTAATTCTGTCAGAGACAGCAAAGGACTTGGAAGAGCAGTTGAATGGAATGGACAGTGTCTTGAAAGGAGGATATAAGATGAACATCAACAAAAGCAAAACAAGGATAATGAAATGTAGTCTAATTAAGTCGGGTGATGCTGAGGGAATTAGATTAGGAAATAAGACACTTAAAGTAGTAAAGGAGTTTTGCTATTTGGGGAGCAAAATAACTGATGATGGTCGAAGTAGAGAGGATATAAAATGTAGGCTGGCTATGGCAAGGAAAGCGTTTCTGAAGAAGAGAAATTTGTTAACATCCAGTATTGATTTAAGTGTCAGGAAGTCATTTCTGAAAGTATTCGTATGGAGTGTAGCCATGTATGGAAGTGAAACATGGACGATAAATAGTTTGGACAAGAAGAGAATAGAAGCTTTCGAAATGTGGTGTTACAGAAGAATGCTGAAGATTAGATGGGTAGATCACATAACTAATGAGGAAGTATTGAATAGGATTGGGGAGAAGAGAAGTTTGTGGCACAACTTGACCAGAAGAAGGGATCGGTTGGTAGGACATGTTCTGAGGCATCAAGGGATCACCAATTTAGTATTGGAGGGCAGCGTGGAGGGTAAAAATCGTAGAGGGAGACCAAGAGATGAATACACTAAGCAGATTCAGAAGGATGTAGGTTGCAGTAGGTACTGGGAGATGAAAAAGCTTGCACAGGATAGAGTAGCATGGAGAGCTGCATCAAACCAGTCTCAGGACTGAAGACCACAACAACAACAACATTTTGGGAGGTGGTAGTATGGATCAAAAATAAATAAAAATCTCCAGTAAACATGGGATCTGAAAGGCACACCTTAAGAGGCATGAGGACATCTTCACTACTATGAAACACATTTATTTACAGAACAAGTTCCCACAGCTCTTAAGACACACATTTTAGAGATCATGTTTACAAACATCTTTTTTCTTCTTTTTGTCCACACTATTTCCTCCCAAAATATCGAAAGCAAAGAGCTTGCAGCAGAAGAGATTTGTTTCGCAGTATCAAAGATGAAGAAGTGCTCAAACTTTGGTTAGATGGGGGGGGGGGGGGGGGGGGGGGGGGGGAAAGAATACAAATAGGAACGATGTGGTGAGGGAGAGGGGGGCAGGAAATGTGAGCATAATATAGAGGGAGATCACTGATTATTTCCAAAAGATCATATGCACCGAGCTGATAACTCGCAAGAAGGCATCTGGGCCTCAACTACTGGAACAACTGTGAAAGAAAATGTAAAAAACTAATCCCTGTTGCAAAACTGTGGTATAACTCTCACACTTTGTGTCCTACAATATCAACTCTGCCACAAAATTTTTTCACAACTCTCATGTTATTTATGACACAAGATCAACAGCAGAATCTCCCCTTCAAATCACAGCAAGAGTGAATAATGGGAACAAGGCTTACAGCTACAGCCAAAGATGAGCAGTACTCATTTAAAGGTGAAACTAACAGCAAGATACACAGCTGGCACTCTGGCTTGGTCATCTGTTGAAACTGTTAACACATAATTTCTGTTTGGTGCATTTTCTTCAATGCTCACATTCAAATGATAGGTAGCCCCTCTGTTTCACATACTAAAATAACTCCATCTGAACAGGCCTCTCAGCTGATAGGTGTCTGCATTCGGACATGGAGGCACATGTGGTCAGCACACCACTCTCCCATCCGTTGTCAGTTTGATTGGAGCTGCTACTTACGAATCACGTAGCTCCTCAACTGGCCTCATAAGAGCTGAGGGAACCTCGCTTGCAAACAGTGCTCAGTGGACCTGTACAGTCACTTCCAAGTGCTAGCCAATCTCGGCAGTGCTTAACTTCGGTGATTTGACATGAATTGGTTTTACCACTACAGCAAGGCTACTGGCCTATTTCACGTACATTAGTGAAAAATTAATAATGCACACTCTGAGGAAATGGTTCCACACGAAAGAAGTTACATACATATTTTATACACAGTAATAACACTGCCATACAACCATGGCCAAACATTTCCATACAACCATGGCCAAACATTTCAATATCAACCATGGTCAAAAATGTCAATATCTGGCATAAAAAAATTAAGTAGTCGACAATCTGAAGAGTGTTTTGAACATCACAGGGCTTTACTAGGCATGGCCCGTCGGAGAAAATATACCGAACAGAAACAATGTATTAACTGTTTCGACAGCTGACCAAGGCATAGTACCAGCTGTATACCTTGCTGTCAGTTTCATCTTTAAATGCATGTTGGTCTTCTTTGGCCATAGCTGTAAGCATTGTTCCTGTTATTCACTGCCTTCCTGTAACTTTTGAACTGACTTACTGATCTGGGGGAATCTACAGTTAAGTGTGGGTTCTGAACCATGGTGCAACTATGCATTTCTCGCATCAGAAAACACTGTCAGATATTAAAAAAGTGATAAGTGTCAGATAAAAATCCTGTGATTTACTGCTGTTTCAACTTGAACCTCTGCTAAACTACAATGTGGCTTTGTAAATCGTTCATAGACACAATCATGAAGATATCAGATATAATTTTAGTTGATAGTTTTCAACATTATTCTCCTGGTAATATAGACTGGATTGTCACTGTTTTACTGCATCCTATACACGCTCAAATGGAGTCAGGAATGGTGATCGCGCTGCCCTAAGGAGCTGAAACTAAGTGTATCCATAACCACACACTTTCTGGAAGAGCAGCTCTCTGACACTGCATGGACAACAACAGAATTGGCTTGAGTGATGTTCCTAATGTATCCTGCATTATTCAGTGTTTCAAAAATTAGATGTGCAGTCAGTGTAGGGGATGCTCAGAATTGATCCAGTATGCCTCTGACTGATACACTTTGAGAGTTACTACTTACTGTGCCCACAAAGGATCTACGCTGATGCAAACACAGAATCTGCTACCACCCCTAACCACATCTTTTCAGCCCTCATCTTTCTAGTTACTTCCTCTGCACAGAGCACAGCTTCTAGAAAACTGTTCTTCAGGACTCTGACTAATACAGTATACCTAATATTGGTCCTAATTTGTGACACAGTTGCCACAGCAATGAGCAATGGCTGCTTTTCCCATTTGGCAATCCAGACCTAAATATATGTGCCACTAGTGACTACACCCAAGATGAAGAGCATGTACATCTTCATTTGACCACTGGCACAAACAATGATACACAGCTAAGTGGGTAGATGAACAAGTGCCAGACTACAAATCCATATTCCCAACTTGGTTTTACTGTTTCTTGCTGTCACTTATCATTTCTTTCTTCCCTTACAATAATGCAATCATTTTTTTAATGTGAAATGAAAGGAGGGTACAGCTTTATTGGTGAGGAGACCCCCTGTGGGGTTTTTCTGCTGCCAGTTGAAAGTCTTACTATTACATGCCGTTGAGCTGATGAAAGCGAGATGAATTATGAGGAAACACACACACACACACACACACACACACACACACACACACACACACACACACACACACACAGAGTTTTGGGGAGTGAATATCCCCAAGCTGGGCAGGAATCAAGCCTGGGGCCCCGCAATCTATAGGGAGCAACACTTACCACGAGACTAAGAGCTGCTGAGTTTTACAGTGAAATATACTGAGGTGCACAGTGGTTCGGAGTGTATGTTGAAATTGCAGGTTCGCCTAGTCCGTTAGTTTACTGGGTAAGGCAGTTCAGAGAAAGGCAATGGCATTCACTTCCATGCCTAGTAAAGCACTGTTGTGTACAAAGAAACTTCCAGGCTGTGTACAGCTTTACATCACATCCCATCCTACATGTACAGAATGAGGAGGCACGGTGGTTATCACACTGGACTCGAATTTGGGAGGATGACGGTTCAAGCCCGCATCCAGCTATCCTGATTTAGGTTTTCCATGATTTCCCTCAATCTCTTCAGGTACCGCCAAAGTGAAAGGGCACAGCCAATTTCCTTCCTCCTCCTTCTCTAATCCCATGGGACCAATTAACTAACTGTTTAGTGCCCTCCCCCCAAAACCAACCAACACCCTACATGTTATTCAACTCTTCATCCAGCCTAATGCAGGCCCACAATATTACTTCAACAAAACTGAGGTAATTGTACAAATGTGTTTGTCACTACCATCTTGACACGACTGCAGTGTTTGTAATCAAGTATGTTGCTTGAAATAACAGATTACTCTCTCTGCATGCCAGAAACAGTTGTTGGAGGCCTAAAGTTTTCATACTGAGAACGTGATTCCTACTATGTCTATGCACAGGGGTTTGAATCAGTGTCTTTATTCCATTCTATCGGAGCTTTCTGTATACAATGTGTTTCTACGTCATATCTTTAAAGCTGTGCATTCTTCATTTCCAGAGTACCTGAATATGATTAAAATTACAATTGACAGTTAGTTGTTTATAGCACCACCACCACAGCAATATCTCACAGAGGAATGCACTCATATGAGTCTTCTTTTCTTTCAACTGTTGTCAAATAACTGTGCTGCTCCAGATATCTATCACATCGGTTTGTCGAAGCTGACACTTACAGCCAGTAACATAACTGCTGTGATCTTTCTATGGTTTTTCTGTGCAGTATGTTTAATTCGCTTAACAAAATTTCTAAAGCTAACAGAAAAAATGAATATAAAGGTGATAAAATTATTATGATCCTGCAAAGCAAACTCAGTAATGCACTTTGACTTGAAAGAAGGGAAGAGTGCACCCTGTATAGGATGACATAACTGTAGTTACTGTGCCGGTAATGATGAACCAACAAACTTATCCCCTTTTCTGCTCAATTGCTTAATCACTTTATTGCCATGGTCCAGGTGCAGCATCTACAACCTTGGTAAAGATAATCAGTCTATTATTAACTAATTAATGCAAAATTAAATGAAACAAAATTACAGTACTTACCCCATTACAGATTCCATAATGTTGTATCATCTCTTCCATGTTGAGAGCAAGAAATCCACAGTTTTGGAAAAGACATCTGATGTATCCTTTCTGTTCAAGTGATATCGTCCAAGATATTTTATGCACCTTTGAATAACCACGTTTTCTTACAAGGACTCTTGGAAGTGGATCCTCTTTACGCACTCTAAAATGTTATTCAAACAAGTGATACGCTTTTCACAGGTTCATCTTTACGAATTCTATAAATTATAGGTGTCTCTCTTCCAAAAAGAGAAAAATATATGTATACTTGACAAGAAGCAATTATTTTCCTTTAAGAGCTATGTGGTTTTGGAATTTCAGAGCACTTTTCTGTTGTTTGTTCATTTTCAAAAGTCCAAGATTTGGTACACAAGCACAATCAATATGAAGATTATTAACTGCATTAACAATAAATAAAACTGGTGTGACTATCAAATTTCACTTGCTACAACTGAAACCAACACAAAAAAGGAAAAGCATGACTGGAAAACCCAACAAAAGGAAATGAAAAATCTAATTAACTAAAGATAAATAAATTAGAATCCATTGTTCAGACTTGCACAAGACTAACAACACACAGACTTCTCCCTGCTCCTTTACCTCACAAAAAGAAATATTATACTTATGTAGCTTTTCAACCTTAGCAGCAACCCATTGGTCATCAGGTACATATTCTCTAATGTTTCAGCAGATATTTGCAGTATGAAGATTATGTTAGCCCAAACAAATGTGTTTCATGTAACAGCCAATGTCAACAAAAAACATCAGTTTCTGCCTTGCTACAAGTATTTAAGTGGAATCTTAAGTGTATATCTAACAGAGAAGTCCCAAATTAGTCTAGTGCAATATTCAGTTTTGTTACATGTACTAACAGGGACAGCATAACATGAAGAAAAAGCAGCATTCCAGCAGTGACTGGAAAGTACCATTGCACGCCAGTAGCAAATTGTTTTAGATACCAAAAGCTGGCTAAAGCCAAAGATAAGTTCAGCCAAATTTTTTCCAAAGAACCAAATAGTGTTCAGATAGGACAGGTTAAATATTGTTTGTGGTTGAGTGTTTGCTGGTGTTAGAAGTAGTTTATCTTGTACTGAAACTGAAGTAGGTAGTTCCTGCAAGTTAGTATGGATAGTTGTTATACTTAACAACTGGAATAAATTACTAATTGGTTCTTTCTACAGACCCCCAACTAAGGGGATTCAGTTGCTGAAGAGTTAAAAGAAAATTTGAGTCTCATTTTAATTACAGTCTGTGGTGACTTCAATCCTCAATATGTTGTCGAAAAAACTGATTTAAAGTTGGCGGTAGCCGTAAAAAATAGTACAATCCTGAGCAAATAGGAAGCATCATGATGGATATAGGGATTAGTGACCAAAAAGATACTGTAGGGAGACTAACCAACTCAATAGCATAACACCTCAAGCCACCAGAAAATTCAAAATGTAATGGTTTAAAAATGCAGATAAAAATTTGTTTGACAGCTTCCTACGAGACAGTCTCCATTCCTTACAAACTATGTAAGTGCAGACTACATGTGGCTTGAAGTCAAAGAAATAGCATTTTCAACAATTGAGAGATTCATACCAAATAAATAAACAAATAAAAGATGGTGCTGATCCCCATGGTACACAAAACGGGTCAAAACATTGTTGCAGAAACAATGAAAAAAGTGTGCCAAATTCAAAAGAACATAAAATCTCCATGATTGGCAATGCTTTACTGAAGCTCAAAACTTAGTGCAGACTTCAATGCAAGATGCTTTTAATAGTTTCCACAACGAAACAGTGTCTCGAAGTCTGGCAGAAAATCCAGTGAGATTCTGGGCAGCAGCAAGACACACTCAATACCTTCACTGCACAATACAAAAAATATTATCACCGATGACAGGGCCACTACAGCAAAGTTACTAAACAAGTTTTCTGAAATTTCTTCACCAAAGAAGACTAAGTAAATGTCCCAGAATTCAAATCAAGAACAGCTGCCAAGAT
Organism: Schistocerca piceifrons; assembly: GCF_021461385.2. Classification (NCBI taxonomy): domain Eukaryota; kingdom Metazoa; phylum Arthropoda; class Insecta; order Orthoptera; family Acrididae; genus Schistocerca; species Schistocerca piceifrons. The sequence goes on along the minus strand of NC_060143.1, from coordinate 68,083,428 downwards.
GCACTCGGCACAGCACAGCAGCTTAAATTATTTAATCAAAGCAAGCCCCTCAGTCCAGACTGTATACCAATAAGGTGCCTCTCAGAGTATGCTGACACAGTAGCTCCACACTTAGCAATCGTATAATACAACCATTTTCTCGATTAAAGGTGTGTACTTGAAGACTGGAAAGTTGTACAGGTCACTCCAGTACTCAAGAAAGGGAATACAAGTAACCTGATGAATTACAGAACCAAACCACTGATGTCCAATTTGTGATAGGATATTAGAAAATATATCATGTTCAAACATTATGAATTGCTTCAAAGAAAATGATCTACTGACACACAGTGACACACAGTTGTCATGGATTCAGAAAACATCATTCTTGCCAAACACAACTAGCTCTTCATTTGCATGAAGTAATGAGTGCTATCAAAAGAGCATCTCAAAATGATGCTCTATTTCTAGATTTCAAAAAGGCTTTTGACACATCTCCTCACACGGGGCTTCTAATCAAATTGTGTGACTACAAAGTATCATCTCCATTGTGTGACTGGATTCACAATTTCCTGTCAGGAAGGTCAAAGTTCAAAGTAATCAATGGAAGTTCATAAAGTAAATGGAAGTGATTTCTGGCATTCCCATGGAATTGTTGTAAGCCCTCTGCTGTTCCTAATCTACATAAATGATTTAAGACACAATCTGAGCAGTTCTCTTACTCTGTTTGCAGATGATTGTGTCACTTACCATCCAGTGAAGTCATTAAAAAAAAGGCAACTGCAAAATGATTTTGACAAGATATCTATACAAAAAGTGTGAGTCATCCATATGAGTACTAAAAGGAATCTGCTAAACTTTGTTTACATGATACATCACACAAATGTAGAGGCTGTGAATTCAACTAAAATATCTTGGAATTACAATTACGAGACACTTAAATTGGAACAATCACACACATAATGTTGGTGGAAAGGCAAACCAAAGACTATACTTTATTGGCAGAACACTTACAAGGTGCAACAGATCTACTAAAGAGATTGCCTACACAACACTTGACCGTCCTCTGCTGGGGTATTGCATGACATATGGGATGCTTACCAGATAGGATTGACAGAGGACACCAAAAAAGTCCAAGGAAGAGCAGCTTGTTTTGTATCATTGTGAAACAGGGAGTGGGCAGAGTGGAGGGAGTCATGGACACGATAAGCGAGTTGGCGTGGAACCCTTAAACCAAAGGCATTTTTCCATGCAGTGAGATCTTTTCACAAAATTTCGATCACCAACTTTCTCTCTTGAATACAAAAATATTTTGTTGATGCCAACCTACATAGTAAGAAATGATCATTGTAATAAAATAGAGAAATCAGAGCTCATACGGAAAGATTTAAGTATTCATTTTTCCCACGAACTGTTCGTGGGTGGAATGGTAGAGAAATACAGTGAAGGTGGATCGAAGAGCCCTCTGCCAGGCACTCTCATGTGAATTACTGAGTAATTATGTTGATGTAGGCCATACTGTGCAATACAGTCCTGGCTGGCACAAAGGATCGCACCATGCAGCAGTATGAAACTCATTTGCAACTACATTACTGATTATTCTGTGTGTTTTGGTACCCCTTTTATTGTTCATCACTACCGTAATTCAAATATTACACTAGACTAATTTGACATGAATTTTGCACAACATTAATTTGAAAATGTTCTGGCTAATGCACATGTTAAGATTCCGCTTTAGTCGCTTCTAACAAGGCACATATTAGCTCCCGGGATTGGAATGACTCCTTACCCTCTCCCTTAAAACCCACATCCTTTCGTCTTTCCCTCTCCTTCCCTCTTTCCTGACGAAGCAACCGTTTGTTGCAAAAGCTTGAATTTTGTGTGTATGTTTGTGTTTGTTTGTGTGTCTATCGACCTGGCAGCGCTTTTGTTTGGTAAGTCTCATCATCTGCTATACTATTTTATCCCATCTTTCTTTTTAGATATATTAAGGCACATATTAAAGTGTTTTATTGATACTGAGCATTACATGAAATGCACAATGATCAGTGTTTGTTTGGACTGACTACATCTACACACTGGAGAACAGAAATTGCAGATATCTGCTGAAATTTGGGAATGAGGTGGAGGGGGAACGCTCTTGATAGCTCCTAGTAAACACGCCTACTATATATGCATTGCTAAGGCTGTAAAATTACACGCGCATGCACACGCCCACGCGCACGCCCACGCCCACGCCCACGCCCACGCCCACGCCCACGCCCACGCGCACGCGCACGCGCACGCGCACGCGCACGCGCACGCACACGCACACGCACACGCACACGCGGAAAAGAGAGAGATTATGACAGGCTAATCTATCTAGTTACTTAAGAGATGCAATGTGCACCAACAGTAATGATAAACATACACAAAAGTTAGGTCAGCCTCAGATTTTCAGAATAAAGGGTCCTCCACATAAGTGTCAAAATAAGGGATTCTCACTCCAGTCCAAGTAAAAGATGAGTGGGAGGTTGCAAAATATGATCCATTAATCAAAAGAAATTTGCCAGAATCTGGACCAGGACAATTATGAGAGAGGCTTCTAATACAGAATTTAGTTTTACCAATAAGAAAAAAATATCTGAGGATTCAATTCAGAGCTAAGAAAGTATGGTGAGCAAGGAGATGAGCAGCATAATGTTGAGGGAATAAACTGAAAAAAAAGCAACCGTTATGCAAATAAAATGAAAATAAGTATGGGTAGGAGAGGCTGAAGGGGGAGATACAGCTGTGAAAGAATGAAGGTGTCTAAGAGATTTGTAGACTCAAGTCGATGATGACATAACGCCAAATGGAAGGGGGAGACATGTTGCAAAGACAGTAATAGCATAATTGTACACTGATAGGTAGGGGATTAGAGCCAAACAAGCACTGCATAGGAAGTGGACACCTACAGGTTTCATCTGTTACAGGAAGAAAGCGCAAAAACACCCAGCACAATAAGGCGAACCTTTATTTAATCAAAGAGTGCGGTTTTTTACCAATAACTACAGTTTGCCTGTCTTACTGAAACCACTGAACAGTGTCTCTTTCTGGGTAAACATAACAGACAAAATGAGTTGTTGGTGTAAGTGTAGCGTCAGGCCTCTTACATACTGAATGTGATATCTGGCACCTCGTGCATAATGCTTACAACTTAATTGCATAATTCTTGCCATTACCACCTCTTCATTGCTTGGAGGATAAAACCCATTATACTTAGCTCCCTTAAACGTGTAGTATCACTTTACAGTGCTCAATGTATGCTTATGCCCAGATTCCTCTTCTTTTTTGTATTATTCTGATATCTCTCTCTCTCTCTCTCTCTCTCTCACACACACACACACACACACACACACACACACACACACACACAAAATCAAAGACCATGTTGGACTTTCTGCACCCAATTAACAGGTTTTGCCACTGTCCATATCACCCCTTCGCCCTTTAATTCAATAGTCCCAAGCATGACTGGTAGTTGGTAAGTCTGGTGCTCCCATATGGCAGGTAGGACAGTGGACTGGAACTGAAGGGAAAGAAGGGAAAGAAGCAAAAGTGCCCCTGCCCCTTCTGCCCCTTCTGCCCCCCCTCCCCCCCCCCCCCTCTCTCTCTCTCTCTCTCTTCCGTCACTTAAAGAGTGACATTCACTGTTTCTGATGCTCATTGTGTTACATTTCTCTATAATCTGCTGAGTGAATAATACATTGGACTGGGGTAAGATGAGATCAGAATATCTGTAACTGGATTATGCACAGTAATGTTTAAACTGAACTTTGGGTTGACAAATGGTTTACTGGAAACTCAAATGAAAAATTTTGGATGGCTTCACTGTCTGAAAGACATTCTTCTTTTATGCAATAATTCAGTGTACAACTTCATTTTCAATCTTCAGTCTGAGCCTCCATTTTTTCTTTTGTGTAGTCAGTTCCTAAAGGTGAGTGCGCTCCCGAACGCACATGGTATCAGTTCAATCTACTCTGCTGCAATCCAGGCCTTGTTTACATAACAGAGATTCGTATCACTTCTTGACCATTATTCAGCGCTTGAATATAATTTGTTCTTTCGATTTTTATACTTCTTGTAATTTTGGTAAATTCCACTCTATTTCTCAAAGAACTACTCATAAAAACATTGCTATATTTATTAAGTTTTACCAAACAATGCATTTCATGAAAAATGATGCTTCAAGATCAAAATGTTAGGAACACTGTCAAAAAGTTGGTACTGAGAAAGGTGCTTACAGGATGCACAATAGCAAGCATAAACATTAGTTTATATAATGAGGGGAATATTAACTGTGATTTTGAGTAGCTACTCTAGGTTTGAAGAGCCAAGGTAATGGCAAAGAGAGGATGAAGGCACTGGCTTAGTCAGGTCTGTAGAAGAGAATTGATTGTTGTTGGATCAAGTGTGTGCAACTGTTAGGCTATAAGAGAGCAACATCGTTAAACAGGTAAACAAATAGAAGGTTTTATAAGGTGAACATCAATTTGTAATCATCTCGATGAATGGTCCCCCTTTAGGATAGTGGGGTCTGGGCTGTCAGAATGCGATATATAGGAGCCGCACTAACTACAAAGAATACAATCTTGAATGGTTGGGAGAGAGGAGGGGGGGGGGGGGAGGAGGAGGGGGAGAAATGATAAACTCCAACCTATTCAACAGAAGCACATGAGTGTGATTAACAATAGCTTTGAACTAACAAATGAGATAAAAGAGAAAGAAAGAGTAGAATAAGTTAGGGACAAGAAGATGGCAGAAATGATTTATTTATCAATTATATTAGTACTGACATCATCTCTGATATGCTCAAAAGGAGAAATCAATAAGTCTCTAAGTCTTAATTTCAGGACTAACTTCTCCATATTACTATAACTTAAGAAGCATGAAAAGGGAGAGGAGGAGGAGTAAAGAAAAAATATGTAGGAGGAAGTGGAAATATTTTCAGAATGAATCAACTCACAAGGCTCACAATCATTCTCAACACAGAATTCACTAGAACAAAGATGGAAACATTAGCACTTCATGAAGAACACAAGGTGTTTCTAAAAACTCATCAAATACAACACAACAGTTGAAAACATACAAGAAAATAAATAGCCCCTATGAGAGAGACAAAAACCACCAAAATATTAACATGTATGGGCGACTAACAATTCCTAAGAGTTTTCTCTTTCCAAACATAACACTCACTGATGATTGGAAGCACAGCTTATGAATGCTCAAGATTGGTTACCTTCCTTTCTGTCGTCTGTTACCATTCTGCTGATAGTTAAGCAGAGTGTTCCTTTTATGTTCATATGGCAAGTAGAGACGCCGCCGCAATAGACTGCTTTGAAAAATAAATAATGTACTTCTAAAAGTTAAACAGTTTCTGGAAACATTTGGGAAAACAAGCATTATACAGCAAACTTCTTGAAAATAAGTAATAATGTGCAAGTTAAGTGACAAGTTCTTTATAAAGTATGAAATTTTGCTACGAATATTTTCACAATTTCTTTCAATTTCACATAATATTGATAGAATCTTCACATTCTATTTTACAGCATTTGCTCCCATTCACCCCCACCCCTGAAATCTGTAGTGCAGAGTTTTTATTCATATTCTGAAGGGAGATCAATTAATTCTCTGGGGCGCAATAAATTTTTTGAGTCGGCTACAAAATTAAGTTCTTATGGTACAACATATCTCAAAACTGATTAAGTCATTTATATAAAAAAATCGGCACTTTCTGGGGGTCTTCGTATTTTAATATCTGACATATAGTGGCCACAATGGTAACACTAACTTATGTTAGCAATGATATCCTTCCTAAGACAGATGTACTTACCATCATCAAATTTATCGTAGGCCACTGGAGCACTGAAGGATTTCAAAGTAATCGGATAAAATATGTGTCATTCCCATTTCAAGAAGGATCATTGGTCAGGTGGACATAATTATAGGTCTATTTTGTTGATGTCAATCTGTTGCAGAACTATGGAACAAGTTGTGTGCCCTTTTTGGGGAACAAATGGAAACTTCCTCTATAAGAATCAATGCGTATTCTGAAAACAGGAATGTTGTGAAAGTTGACTCCCACTGTTTACCCAAGAGATCCAGAAGATGTAGGTAAAGGCTCCCAGGGTAATGTTGATGTGTTCCTCGACTTCTGGAAGGCATTCGATACACTTTCATGTTGTTGCCTAGTAATCACAAGACTCGTCAGTTCCATAACTAGGATATTTGCATAAACTTTTATGTGTCTATCAGGAGCACTAAAAATTTAGCCTCATGAACTATAAGTATTCACAGCAATTCTGATTCTTTGTAATTTTATAATTTTTTTCAAGTGAATATTTCTTTCAGTAAATTGACTATATTTTATCACACATTAAAGAAATCATACAGGATGTAACTGTCTAAAACCACTTTGGAACTTCAATTAATCATAGTTTGATGCAGAATAAAAATAGAAAAATGGCGCAATGAAACAATTCATTGGCAGGACATCATAGTTATTAAATACGAGATTTTTTTTTATAAATACAGAAGTATGTCAGGTTAAATTAAGCAACTGGCTCACCATCTTGGAAAGTTAAGATTAGAGAGATATTGGGGGGAAAAACAAGTACGCAACAAAAGTACTTACGCAAGAAACCATAGATACCACATTGTCTCACAATAACATTGCATAATGCTCAAGACAATAAAGTTACAAGAATTCAGCCTTATGCCATAGTGCACTGACAATTGTGCTTCTCACTCACTATCTGCAACTAATATAGGAAGATGATAAAAAGCAACTGATACTCTTTGCACCAATCAATGCACTCTGCTAACTGCTGATGTAAAAGTATAATTTTACACTACATCTGCATTTTCCTAATTTATGAAATTCTATATCATAGTTTACACCATATGAAGACCTTGTTCAGCACCAAATCACATGTACAGAGATAGCAAGACCCAGTCATTTTTTACATTTCCTGTCGTTCCTTAGTTGCTTCAAAATTCATGGAGGTATGTTCTGTCTTTGCTACTAAATAAAGGGCAGTTTGTATTTTGCCACAGGCATTTCACTTCTTTTATTTACGAAGCATCTTCAGTGGCCTGTCATACTGACATCATCTACTACTTCTCACAAATAAAAACTATCTACACATGCACTCATAGTTAATTGATGCAGCCTAATTGTGAATGTGTTGATGAAGTGTGATTATCAACATGAGTAAATTACTCCTTCATATATTGTCATTATTGACCAGTTGTCTGTCCAGTCTTTTTTCCTACACTGCACAGAGGTCTCCTTATTTGCAATAATCCAGCCAGATAATCATACAGAATGACTTCAGTAAAGTGCAAATGTCGACTGCATTAGTTTTAAATGTTCTACTTCGTATCTGAACATAACTGTACAAGTGTGTATGCAAAATACATAAATGGTGGCGAAATGATTACTGAAGATTGTTCACTTACAAATTTATCTTCTCAGTCAACTTATTCTTTATAATTGAGCCATATGTTACTGGAAACACACATTTTCCTTTGATGTTCCACATTATTTCTATCAGTTCTATTTCGAGATTTCTACATCCTGCCTGTTTAGCATTTGTTCTCGGCATCTTGTAAGGGTTCAACCACTACATGATTTGATTTGATAAGATGTCAGTCCATTCCTTAAGTTTAATTATACCTGTTTCATGTGATATTCACAAAACATGAGCTTATACTGATTTTATGCCTGTAGGAAATATGTTTTTCTTGCCTTGTATTTTAATTTGTAAGTACTGTGAAATTCATTTGCAATAATAATTCTATAATAATTGAAGCATTTGAGATGTGGTGCTACAGAAGAGTGCTGAAAATCAGATGCACTGATAATATAAGAAATGACAAAGTTCTCTACAGAATCGGAGAAGGAACATATGGAAGACACTTACACCAGAAGAAGTTACGGGATGGTAGGGCACATGTTAAGGCATCAGCAAATAACCTCCACAGTTCTAAAGGGAATTGTTGAGGGTAAAAACTGTAGAGGAAAACAGAGGTTTGAATATATCCACCAATTTTATAGTGTGCATTTACATACTCTACTAATATATATCCAGCTGCAAACACGCTGAATTACATTAAAAAGGAATTACAAACCTCTTTGCTGCAGACATTGATTGTAATTCCTCTTGCTTCTTAGATTTTGGTCCATGTGACCGAATCAAATGTAGCTTAACACACTCAGCTGACTTTAAGCGTTTTTGACACACAGGGCACATATCATCTGTAGTGATGCTTACCTGAAACCCAACGCAATAATTTTTCAAGCTTCAATGGAGGTAAAAAGCAAATAACTGAATAGATAGCATTGCAACTGGCAGTCACGATAGTAGGATGTATCACCTTTAGTGCCTTAACTGACGTCAACGTTTACAGATTATACTTACCACTCAATGACAAATAAGTGAGTACTAAAATTAAATTACATGTTGAGGCATTAAGTAACTGTCACTTTTGTAGCAATATATGTAGCAATAAATAACATTAAACTTCCTGGCAGATTAAAACTGTGTGTCAGACCGAGACTCGAACTCGGGACCTTTGCCTTTCGCGGGCAAGTGCTCTACCATCTGAGCTACCCAAGCACGACTCACGCCCCGTCCTCACAGCTTTACTTCTGCCAGCACCTCGTCTCCTACCTTCCAAACTTTACAGACACTCTCCTGCGAACCTTGCAGTACTAGCACTCCTGAAAGAAAGGATATTTCAGAGACATGGCTATCCTTTCTTCTGTAAAGTTTGGAAGGTAGGAGACGAGGTGCTGGGAGAAGTAAAGCTGTGAGGACGGGGCATGAGTCTTGCCTGGGTAGCTCAGATGGTAGAGCACTTGCCCGCAAAAGGCAAAGGTCCCAAGTTCAAGTCTCAGTCCGGCACATAGTTTTAATCTGCCAGGAAGTTTCATATCAACGCACACTCCGCTGCAGAGTGAAAATCTCACTCTGGAATAAATAATATTGTTCATTAATTATAGTAAATTTTGAAATAGTAGAGAATTAAGGCTTACCCCAGCACATGTAGCATAGTGTGCACTCATATCCTGGTATGAGAGACTAATATAGTTGCAGGCTCTCAGGGGGCACCGTATGTAGCCAATGTCCTCCAACGAGTCCATCCAGTACTGTGCAAAGCCTGACAACATTCGCCTTGCTCGAGTTCTCACAGTGCTAAAAATAAGAAGTCCATATATCAGCATAATTATAAAAGTACCACAATTTCTGTTTTGGTCCTTATGTACAATGTTAATATACAGTCTTTTGAGATGAGAACAAAAATATTGTTATTTGACACCAATCTTTAATGATAGGAAATTAGTTGTAAATTTAGGATACAAAAGTAGTTCATGAGTGCTGTATCTCAATATATTTTGCAAATATCTGTAGGTAACATTATGAAGCAATTTGAAAAATAAAAATACAGAAAATCATTTACAGGGAAGACGAATGAATGATGTCAATTTGTTGGGAGAATTCTGCAAAGCAGGTTGCATACATGGCTCAGGTGGTGGTGGTGGTGGTGGTGGTGGTGGTGGTGGTGGTGATGGTGATATTTGATTTGTGGGGTGCTCAACTGCGCAGTCACCAGCACCCGTACAAAGTCACAATTTTGACACAGCACAGTCCCTTATTTTTTTCTTTTTTTTTTTCACAGTCCAATCTAGCCACTGTCATGAACTAAGATGATGGTGAAATGATGGAGACAACACAAACACCAGTTGCTGGGCAGAAAATCCCCAATAAGGCCGGGAATCGAACCAGGGACCCCGTGATCTAGAGGCAGCAACACTAGCCACTAGACCACGAGCTGTGGACATGGCTCAGGTGACAGTTGATGCCAGTACAGTTATTACTATAAACTGACAAGATGGCTGGCATGGTGGTGCACCAGAAGAACTTTAAGCATGAGCACTGACTGATGGAGTAACATGCACCTGGGCATGAAGCACTTCGGTTGACAAGAAACATGAAAATCATAAAGAATGTGATGTGTAAAGCCCAGGAGATAAAAAGAAAGCCAACATTAGCAATTTGGACAGGTTCATGAGATACAAATGCAGTGTTTTTGTAACAAATTGGATTTTCTTACTTGTTTGAGTAGCATCTGGTGGAACTATCATCTGTACTGACTGCACTTGCACATGTTGTCTGTTGCTGTGGAGTCTGCTGAGGTTGCACTTGATTATTCATTGGTATAAGCTTTCAACATATAAGAAAAAGAAAACAAGTCATTAGGTGACAAGTCACTCTGGTGAAATCAAAACACATCAATAATCACTTCACATTACACTATTGAAACATGTTAACCAATAATGGCTATGGTAAACATTGCTTGCATTTTACAGTTCTCAAAGAAATACTACAACAAAATAATCATTTTTAATTCTAGATTTACTTCACAAACAATTTTCACATTCTGTACTGTATACAGACTGAAAACAAAGATAAACAAGCAAAGAAATATCAACACCTATGAAAAGAATAGATTGCGACTCACATTAAGATAACACATTGAGTTGCAGACAGGCACAATGAAAAGGCTTACACACTAAGCTTTTGGTCAAAGCCTTCTTCAGAAATGAAAGGAAAACACATTCACACAAGCAGGCACACCTCACTCACAAATGACCTCCTCCTCCGACCGCTCACGCAGATTGCAACTGTTGTGGGTGAACAAAAGCAGCAGTCTGGAGTGGGGCAGGGATGGGGGAGGGATGGCAGGGTACAGGTGGGGATGAGCGAAGAGCTCTGCCTTGCAGAGCATGGAGGGACTACAAAGCTGCAGGACAAAGCTGCCAGGTGCAGTGTCGGGAGGCTGGGGTGGGGGGGTGGGTAATGGGAAAGGGGAGGAGCAGAAACAGGAAAAGACTGGCGAGTTTATTGGCAGAGATCAGTGCACAGTGAAGGTGAAGGGACTTGAATTGGGATGAGGTGCAAGCACAGATGAAGTGGAAACTTGTGTGTGGAGTGTGGGTACAGCAGGTTATCATAGGCTGGGGTCAGGATCATTTCGAAAATGGAGAATGCGTTGTAAGGATAACACCCATCTGTGCAGTTCAGAAACGCTGGTGGTGGGGAATATGGCCTGGGTTGTGAAACAGCCACTGAAGTCAAGCATCTTATATTCAGCTGCATGTTATGCCATAGAGTGGTCCGTCTGCTCTTGGTCACAGGTTGGCAGTGGCCACTCATCCCGGTGGACAGCATCAATGATAACAGAGAGATATCTACCACATAAATTAACAAGAGGTGCTACTGATACCCCATGGTACACAAATCAGGTCAGAACACTGGTGCAAAAAAAAGCATGCCAAATTTAAAAGAATGCAAAAGCCCAAGACTCGCGAAGTTTTACAGAAGTCTGAAAATCAGCATGAATTTCAATGTGAGATGCTTTTAACAGCTTCCACAACAAAACTTTGTCCCAAAATCTGGCAATAGGACACAATCAAAATTTACACTGCATGATAAAAACGGTGAGGTTACCGATGGCCGTGCCACTAAGGCAGAGTAACTAACCACAGTTTTCCAAAATTCCTTCACGAAGGAAGACAAAGTAAATATTCCACAATTCAAATCAAGAACAATATGAGTAACTTAGAAGTAGATATCCTCTGTGTAGCAAAGCAGCTTAATTCAAAGTAATCTGTTGACACACAGATAGCATGGATTCAGAAAACACAGTTCTTGTGTAACACAACTATTTCTTTATTCACATGTAATAACAAGCTGCATTGACAGGCAGTGTCAAATTGATTCTATATTTTTAGCTTTCCAGAAGGCTACTGACACTGTTCTTCACAAATGACTTCTAACCGTGTTGCATGCCTATGGAGTAGCATCTCAGCTGTGCAACTGAATTTGTGCTTTCACGTCAGAAAGGTCACAGATCACAATAACTGATGGAAAATCAAGTTAAACAGAAAATAGGGCCTCTGCTCTTCCTGATTTACAAACACGATTTAACCTGAGCAGCTATCTTAAGATTCTTTGCAGATAATGTGGTCATTTACCATCTTGTAAAGTCATCAGATGATCAAAATCAATTGCAAAATGATTTAAACATGATATATCTACAATGCAAAAAGTGGCAATTGACTCTAAATAATGAAAAGCATGAAGTCACCTACACAAGTACTAACAGGAATCCGCTGAATTTCAGTTACATGATAAATCACACAAATTTAAAGGCTGTAAATTCAACTAAATACTTAGGGATTACAATTATGAATAACTTAAATTTGAATGATTGCATAGATAATGTTGTGGGGAAAGCAAACCAAAGACTGTTATTTATTGGCAGAACACCCAGAAAATGGAACAGGTCTAGAAAGAGACTGGTTACACTATGCTTGTCCACACACTTCTGGAGTATTCATGTGCAAAGTGTGATCCATACGAGATAGGATTGACAGGAATTGCGAAATAGTAGAGAGAGCATCACGGATATGATGCGCAAATTGGGGTGGCAGCCATTAAAACAAAGGCATTTTTTACTCTGTAAGGACCTTCTCATGAAATTTCAATCACCAGCTTTTCCTCAGAGTGTGAAAATATTTTGTAGACAGCCACTTACGTAGCGAAAAATGATAATCATAATAAAATACAAGAAATCAGAACTCACATGAAAAGATATATGTGTTTGTTTTACAGCACATAGTTCAAGAGTGGAATGGTTGAAAAATTGCTTGAAGTTGTTCGATGAACCCTCTGTCAGGCACTTAAATGTGAATTGTAATCATACATAAAAATAGAAATAATCAATTTTTGACAATATAATGTAATTGGAGAGATATAAAAGTGTACTCATCAAATGGTGGCAAGAGAACAAACACACAAAAAATGTTTAACTCATCCAAGCTTTCAGAGCCAGTGGCTCCTTCTTCCAGCATAAGAGTTGAGGGAAAAGGAAGAGGGGCATAGGAAGAGGACTGGAGAGGTTTAGGGAAAGGGGTACAATTCGGAAAAGTCCCCCAGAATCCCAGGTCAGGGGTCCCGTAAGTCTCCCCTGACCCGTAGTTCTGGGTGACTTTTCCGAAGTGTACACCTATAACTTTCCAGCCATTTTCCTTCACCCCCTTTTCCTTTCCCTTCAACTCATCTGCCGCAAGAAGGAGCCACAGGCTCCAAAAATTTGAATAAGTTACACATTTTTTTGTGTGCATATTCTCCTGCTGCCTCTTGGTGAGTAAATTTTTTTATCTATCTGATTACATTACAAAGTAATCATGTAGTGGTAGATGTAGGCAGAGTTGGACAGTTGGTTGCTAGTCATACTAACATAAAAAGCTGTGCAATGGTTCAGCAGAGCTGGCAATGACATAACTGCTTTAACAGACGGCCTAGTCTCTGATGGTGTAGGATAAGCCAGTAACGGAACTGGAATAAGAAGTGCTGGGTGAGTGGATTGAGCAAATCTTGCACCTGGGTCTTTCACAGGGATACGATCCCTGTGGCAAGGGGCTGTGATCTGGAGTGGTATGACAATGGACTAGGATTCTGTGGAGGTTGAGGTGGAGGTTGAGGTTGACCAATTTAGGAGGCGTGAGAAGGGTCTTCGGTAGGATGTTCCTCAATTCAAGGAAGGATGATAGATAATCAAAGGCCTGACAAAAATTGTAGTGCAGCTTTTACAGACCGGAGCGGTTATGGGAGACGAAGCGGGCTTTTATCAGGTGACGAAGGGGGCACTCCTTTGTAACTGGTTCCTGGTTCTTGGGGGGTGGGAGGATTGGGTGGGGGAGGGGGGGAGGGGGGGGAGGGGGGAGGGGGGAAGGGGGGGAGGGGATGGCACAGGTTTGCAACTAGGTCTGGGGGAGATAGGGTAGAATAATATAAGCACTTCAAAGCATAAATTCATATATGCGAGCACTTACGATATACCTTAAATGAACAAACTGTGTGGGTTGTTTTTGTTGTTGTGGTCTTCGGTCTGAAGAATGGTTTGATGGAGCTCTCCATCTCCACCTAACTATTGCAACCTACATCCTTCTGAATCTTTTCATTGCTTTGGTCGCTCTCTACAATTTTTACCCCGCACACTTCCCTTCAGTACTAAACTGGTGATCACTGATGTCTCACAACATGTCCTATCATCCGATCCCTTCTTCTAGTCAGGTTGTGCCACACACTTCTTTTCTCACCAACTCTATTAAGTAACTCCTCATTAGTTTTATATGATCCACCCATCTAATCTTCAACATTCTTCTGCAGCACCACACTTCGAAAGCTTCAATTCTCTTTTTGTCTACATACATAGCTACACCCCAGAAAAATACTTTCAGCAAAGACTTCCTAACACTGTGTGGCTGTGTGGGTTATACAACTCAAATAAGGTGAGAGAGTGCAGGCAGCTTATATTGAACACTATGCACCGTGGTAACAAAACATAAGCACTTCGAAACATAAAATCCAGTGCGTAGGTAATTTTGACATAACTCACATGAGCACACAGTGCAGGTCATATAATCTGGATAAGATACATACATGCCATTCAAATTACTGATTACAAGGGATCATGAAACTAAGAATGTAAGTATACACTCCATACTCTTAATGTATGTCTAATTCAGTTACAAGGAACTGCATAATACGAGCACAACTTGTTATCATTTAAATGACACATATAATTATATAATAGTTACAGGATTATGCAAAATAAGTGTGACCATATAGAGATACAAAATCAAATGTTAATCTGAACCTCTATGTAGTGTAAGGGTTGTGGGGGAAACACTACAACCTGTGTGACATCATCACAGAACCATTTAACTGTATGCTGAGCTGGAAAAAATGGAAATGTTGTGTGGCTAGGGCCTCCTATGTGGTAGACCGGTCGCCTGATGCAAGTCTTTTTAAGTGACGCCACTTCGGCGACTTGCGTGTCGATGGGGACGAGGAGATGATGATGATGACGATGATCACAACACAACACCCAGTCTCTGAGCAGAGAAAAATCTCCGACGCAGCCAGAAATTGAACCCTGGCCCCTTGGCATGACAGTCCGTCATGCTGACCACTCAGCTAGCGGGGCGGACGGAATGTAGACATAATTACACCTTGAGATGAAAAACAAAAAAAGGGATACTGTACGTATGTCATGTAAGTGAAAGAGCTGTTACTTAAGCCATATTGTGTTGTCTCTTGTCTTGAAATAATGTAACTTTAATGCAGTTAGGGATACATTTAAATATAGAGTATTTAAGTATATGTCTACATCATACCCTGTTCCCATGTAACTTTTGATATAATAGGAGAACATTCTTTAAAACAAGTGTTAACACAATTGTATAACACTGCATGGGTAAAGTGAGCATATAATTTTATGGTACATCACCAAAAAGGCTGAAAATAATTTTATCTACAAATTCCAACAGGTCATTCAAAACATCATTTGCATGTCTCTTCTTGTGGCTGTATATTTGCAAGTAAGAGCATAAATTTTTCCCCTTAGGGGTATAGTGTAAAATTTTCTAATTATGCTCCATATTATTTATATGAAGTTGATTCTCTGAAATGATGATCAAAGGCAGTGGCATTATGATTGCCAGTGTGCTCTCCGAAACTCGTAAAAAATGACCGACATGTCTGTCCCATATGAAATCTTTAACATTTCCATATTCTAATTTGTGATCAATTGTGCAAACAAACCAATATATGATCATTAGGATAATTATAACATGAAGTGCTGATCACAGGTGTCAGGATGCCACATTTACACTCTCACATAAATTTTGTAACATTCATACTTCACTTATCTGGACATTTTTAAACTCAATTTATAATATTGTCATTAATTTCATTTTATCTTTGATGGGTTCTAAACAATATTTGAACATCAATCACAAACAGTTCTCATTTTCTAATTCCAGAATACTTTTCACAAAAAAAACTAGCTTTTAGTTAGCATTTATGTAAAGAACTCTTGTGCATGTTAAGAACATTCTCCAACTGATAATTTTCATAATATAAGCAACTCTATAAAAAGCATTGTCAACAAACACATTTTACGAATTTCAGTACCAAAAAATAAAAACTACACAATACTCACTCTCGCAGTGTCAGAGGAGCAAGTTAATATTTAACTCTGTAATGTCCGTTTGTAAAAGCTAACAAGGATTTCACTGTAATCATTAAAATTTCTGTCTGTAATAACGGACAACGTCATCTGTAGTTACTGAAATGATAAGCAGTGGTGAATCAGCCATAGAGAATCAGTTGTGTTCCAGTTTTTGTGCAATAAACATGTTATTGTGAAAATTGAAACTTCTGTGTCAACCTGATTACTTAAAATTTCTCTTGACATACCAAATCATTAGCTACACTGTGAAGAATTCAGGAAGTTGCAGCATACTTGGTGGAGCAGACACTCACAACTTTTCTACACCCACTGCAGCGTCACAGTTCACCAGAACACAAACAGGAGTATTTACTATCAAATGTTAGACCCTGGGAAAGCCCAGTAATATTTCACTATTATATTTATTCTCATAGTTTCTTTCTTTTTGAACTGCAATTTGTTACAGGTATTGAATGCAAATGAGGTATCTGATTCTTGAAAATGTCTTTCAGGGTTATCTTATACTTTTCTTCCTTATGAGTCTTAACCTATGAACGTAATGTATGAGTTTTGAAGGTAATCTTTTCTAAATATGTTTCGTCTTTTTCACTGAAACTCATAGTCATAAAAAATGGTATCAGGCCTCAACCAGTAGACAATTTACAACACAAAATAAAAATAGAGGACAAGAAAAAAATTAAAAATTTACCTCAACAACATATCAAGGAAAAGTATCAGAAAACACTGAACAACACTTCCGAAAATCAAATATCTCATTTGCATTCATTACTTCTAACCACACCACCATGAACCATGGAGGCAAGGTGAGGTGAAGTGGCTTGCTTGCCTCAGCAATACACGTTGTCGTACCACATGTGCAACCACAACATAGGGGTATTTGTTGGGAGGCCACACAGACATATGGTTCCTAAAGAGGGGCAGCAGACTTTTTAGTAGCTGCAGGGGCAACAGCTTGGAAGGACTGACTGACCTGGCCTTGTAGCATTAAAACAAAAATGGTCTTGCTGTGCTGATACTGTGAATGGTTGAAATCAAAGGGAAACTATAGCCATAACTGAGGGCAAGCAACTCTACTGTATGGTTAAAAGCTGATGACATCCCCTTGAGTAAAATATTCTGGAGGTAAAATGGTCCTCCATTCGGATCTCCAGGTGGGGACTACACAGGATGATATCATCAGGAGAAACAAAACTGGCACACTATAGATCGGAGCTTGAAATGGTAGATCCCTTCTTCAGCCAGATAGGTAAAATTTAAAAAGGGAAATGGATACGTTGAAGTTAGATATAGTGGGAAATAGTGAAGTTTGGTGGCAGGAGGCACAGGACTTCTGGTCATGTGAATGCAAGGTTATAAATACAAAATCAAATAGTGGTAAGGTGAGAGTAGGTTTAATAATGAGTAACAAAATAGGATTGCTGGTAAGCTACAATGAAAAGCACAGTGAACAAATTATCACAGCCACAACAGACATGAAGCCCAAACCTACTACACAAGTACAAGTTTATGTGTCACCTAGCTCTGCAAATGATGAAGCGATTGAAGAGGTGTATTATATGATAAAAGTAAATATTCAGATAATTAAGGGAGATGAAAATATAACTGAGATGAGAGACCAGACTTCGATAGTAGGAAAAGGAAGAGAAGGAACAATAATAAGTGAATATTGACTTGGGGAAAGGAATAAAAGAGGGAGCTACCTGGTAGAATTTTGCACAGAGAATAATTTAATTATTGCTAATATTTGGTTTAGGAATCATGAGAAGAGGCTGTATACGTTGAAGAGACCTGGAGATACTGGAAGGTTTCAGACTGTTTATATAATGGTAAGACACAGATTTCGGAAACAGATTTTAAATTGTAAAACACTTCCAGGGGCAGATGTGGACTCTGACCACAATTTATTCGTCATGAACTGTAGATTAAATTGCAAAAAAAGTAGGAAATTAAGAAAATGAGACCTTGATATGTTTAAAGAACCAGAGGTTGTTGAGAGTTTCAGAGAGAGCATTAGCCAATGATTAAGTACGTCAGGGGAAAGGAAAACAGTACAACACAAATGGGTAGCTTTGAGATGTGAAACAGTGAGGGCAGCAATGGATGAAACAGGTAAAAAGAAAAGGCCTAACATAAATCTTTGAATAGCACAGGAGATATTGAATTTAACTGATAAAAAGAGAGAATATAAAAATGAATCAAATGAAGCAGGTGAAAGGAAATACAAACGTCTAAAAAATGAGACTTACGGGAAGTGCAAAATGGCTAAAGCCTACACAGGAGTGGCTAGAGAACAAATATACAGATTTAGAAACATATTTCATTAGAGGAAAGATAGATACCACCTACAAGAAAATTAAAGAGGCCTTTAGAGAAAAGAGAAGCAACTGTATGGATATCAAGAGCTCAGATCGCAACCTGTGCTAAGCAAAGAACGCAAAGCTGAAAGGTGGAAGGACTACATAGAGTGTTTATACATGGGACATGAATTTGAAGGCAGTATTATACAAAAGGAAGAAGATGCAGATCAAGATGAGAGGGGAGATTTGATACTGCAAGAAGAATGTGACAGACTGCTGTAAGACCTATGTTGAAACAAGGCTTTGGCAGCAGGTGACATTCAGTAAGAACTACTAAAAACCTTAGTAGATCCAGCCATGACAAAACTCTTCCATATAGTTGATTGGCGACTCCATGGAGTGTCCTGTGCACCACGACCAGATAATGGGTATACTTGGAAGGAGAGACAGCATTGGTCGTATTTTTTTGTTTTATTAACCGCAAAATCGATTTTCGGTCACTTAGTGATCATCTTCAGTGCTGTAATATACAATTTAAATTGGTAGGCACTGGTGTCAACAAGCTTGGAGCGATCACATAAACTCGTTATGTGATCGCTCTAAGCTTGTTGACACCAGTGCCTACCAATTTAAATTGTATATTACAGCACTGAAGATGGTCACTAAGTGACCGAAAATCGATTTTGCGGTTAATAAAACAAACAAAAATACGACCAATGCTGTCTCTCCTTCCAAGTCTTCCATATAGTGTGTAAGATGTATGACAGAGGCGGAATACCCCCAGACTTCACAAAGACTGTAATAATTCCAATTCCAAAGAAGGCAGTAGCTGACAGGTGTGAAAATTACAGAACTATCAGTTTAATAAATCATGGTTGCAAGATACTAACACGAATTCTTCACAGAAGAATGGAAAAACTGGTAGAAGCTGACCTTTGGGAAGACCAGTTTGGATTCCAGAGAAATGCAGGAACATTTGAGGTAATACTAACCCTACTCATCTTAGAAGATAGGTTACGAAAGGCAAATCTATTTTTATAACATTTGTAGACTTGGAAAAATCTTTTGACAATGTTGACTAGAATACTCACTTTGAAATTCTAAAGGTAGCAGGGTTAAAATGCAGAGAGTGAAATGTTATTTATAGCTTGTACAGAAACCAGACAGCAGTTACAAGAGCTAAGGGCATGAAAGGGAAGCAGTGGTTGAGAAGGGAGTGACACAGGGTTGTAGCCTATCCCCGATGTTATTCAGTCTGTACACTGAGCAAGCCATAAGGAAAATCAAAGAAAAATTTTGAGTAGGAATTATAGTTCAGGGGGAAGAAATAAAAACATTGAGGTCAGAGACAGCAAAGGACTTGCAAGAGCAGCTGGACAGAATGGACAGTGTCTTGAAATAAGGACATAAGATGAACATAAACAAAAGCAAAACAAGGATCAAGGAGTGTAGTCTAATTAAATCAGGCGATGCTAAGAGAATTAGATTAGGAAATGAGACACTTGAAATATTAGATGAGTTTTGCAATTTGAGAAGGAAAACAATCGATGACCGCTGATGTAGAGAGGATATAAAACACAGACCGCCAATTGCAAGAAAAGCATTTCTGAAGAAGAGAAATTTGTTAGTATTGAATATAGATTCAAGTTTAGGAAGTCTTGTCTGATTAGACAAAAAGAGAACAGAAGCTTTTGAAATGTGGTGCTATAGAAGAATGTTGAAAAATAAATGGGTAGATCACGTAGCTAATGAAGAGATACTGAATAGAATTAGAAAGACAAATTTTTGGCACTAAAAGAAGGGGTCAGTTGATAAGACATCAAGGAACCTCCAACTTAATATTGGAGAAGAGAGAGAGAGAGAGAGAGAGAGAGAGAGAGAGAGTTTGTTGAGAGGGGGGAGGGCAGGGGGTTAAAAATTGCAAAGGGAGACTGAGATGAATACAGTAAGCAGATTCAGAAGGACGTAGGTTGCTGCTGTTATTCAGAGATGGTGAGGCTTGCACAGGATAGAGTAGCACAAAGAGCTCCATCAAGCCATTCTTCGGACTGAAGACCACAAAAACAACACTACCTTGAAGAAATTGCTATTCAAATTAAGGAATAAAATGGAAAACTTTGACAACAAATATAACAGCACGAATGTTTGCAAATTAGAATTTGAGAAATGCAACGAATTTTATATTAGACATACTGGTCAGTCATTTTTTACCAGGTTCAGAGGCACACTGGAAATCATAATACCACTACCTTTGGTGATCGTTTCAGAGAATCTAAACACGGTACAGATACCATGCAGCATCACATGAAAATTTTACACTACTCCCCTAAGGAGAAACAGTTTACTATCTGGAAAAGATGCAAATATACAGCCACAAGAAAAGACAAGCAAATGATGCTCTGAATGACCATTAAGAATTTGTAGATAAAATTTTTCAACTTTTCTGATGACGTACAATAAAATTATATGCCGAATTTACCCATACAGTATTATACAATTGATTTAAAATCTGTCAAAGAATGTTCTTGTATTATATCAAAATATACTGGAACGCTATGTGCTCATGAGAGTTATGTCAGAAGTACCTACACATGGATTTTTATGTTTTGAAGTGCTTATGTTCTTTTACCACACTCCATAGCATGCAATGTAAACTGACCGTCTTTTTTTTCCCCCTTTATTTTATTTGAATTGTACAGGGTGGCGCACAAAAAATCAGCCTCAAGTACTTTACTCCTCACTCTCGGCTGCCAGTTGTCATCAACTGTTTCAAAGTTGTTGCCCGCATTAGCTTATTTGTTATTTCTTTATTATTTACTTACTATGTATTTATCTCTTCGTTGTAGTTCTCTGTTTGTGGGAGGCAAGAATTTGTGCATAATTGGCGAGCAGTCCATACTTGACGCCAATTTTTTGTGCGCCATCCTGTATAACCCATATAGTTTGCTGATTTAAGGTATGACTTAAGTGCCTGCATATGCGACTTTATGTTTTGAAGTACTTATATTAATCTACCGTATCTCACCCAGATTGCATAACCCATACTGAGATCCAATAAGTAATTTCAAGTGTAGCTATAAGTAAGACTTTATATTTCAGACTGCTCATATTCTTTTACAGCACTGCATAACATGATTTTTAAGCTATCCACAGTTTTCTTGTCTTACCCAGGCTGCATAACTCATACACTGTGCCCATATACGTTATATCCTAAATACTGACATATGAAGCTGAATGTTTCTAGGTATTTACATTCTGTTACCATTCTGCGTATGATTCACTGCAAGCTGTGTGCGTTTCCCCTTTCTTCCAGGTTACTGCATAGCTTATGCTTATGTAGTACAATAGGTTTTTCTATTTTTATTTAATTTGAATCTATCTACATCCATTTTTATTTTGTGCAAACCTACTTACATGATTATTATTTGAGAATGAATTTTAACTTGACTATTTCACGTCATTGTACAACAATCACTCAGCATATTTTGTAATCAAAATGTATGCTTATACTTTAACAATATAGGAAAAGATAGATTCATACTTACCACAAAGAAGACACATTAAGTTGCAGACAGGCCCAATTAAAAGACACTTGAAGCTTTCGGCCACAGCTTTTAGCAACAAAAGAGAAACACACACCACTGATACACACAAGCATGCACACCTCAAGCACACATGACCGCCAACTCCAGCAACTTGGGTCAGAATTCTTTCTGGCCCAAGGTGTGCTTGCTTGTATCAATGGTGTGCGTTTCTCTTTTGTTGATGACGACTGTGGCTGAAAGCTTTTTGTACGTGTCTTTTAATTGTGCCTGTCTGCGATGTAACACATCTTTATAGTAAGTAGCAATATATATTTTCCTATATAGTTGATATTCCTACCTGGAGTTTCCATTCTATGCTTTTACTTCTAATCTCTTACTGTTACACTACTGATGGTACAGAAAATACTTTTAAATTTTTGTTCACACATGACAACCTGAATAAAATGAGACAGATGAATTTCTAAAAATGTGCCAATTATTATGAAATAATAAGTTTATTTCATTGTTACATTTGTCACATGTTACACCTTAGGGATATGGACTTAGGATATGACATCAGTTTACATATCTACAATTTTTGGTAAAATGTATCTACAGTCACAATTAAAACGCTAGATCCACAGAGGTAAGGTATAAAATATGTATGTTCTGAGAAATATTTCTTGAACTTACATGATATGGTGCATGTTTCCACTGGTCTTTACTTATATTGTGACTTAAGTTTTGTGCACATTCCACATTTTAGTCACATATGAAATCAGGTAACAAATGAAATGTGCTTAATTTCTTACCTCATCCTCTTACACTATTGGTGATATAGTGGATCCACATATTTTTTAGGCATTCCTGCTCACATATGGTAACCAGAAAAGGATATGAGAGATTAAATTTTTGGTAATATGCCACCACTCATGTAATAGTATACTTATTTTACTTTCCTTCATCTGTCTTATGTTATGCTACACAGTATATGGGTGCAGAGTATGACATAGATATATACTTATATAAGTTTCCCCAAAAGCATCCATAATCAAACAATGGAAAATCCGGGATGGGATAATGACAGTATTATGAAAGGAACAGATTGCTACTCATCTTATAGTGGATATGTTGAGTCGCAGGTAGGCACAACAAAAAACTTCTAAACAAGTAAGCTTTTGGACAAAAGACAATCTACACACACATTCATGCAAACACAAAAGCATTCATATTTGCAAGTTATAGTTATAGTTACAATAATGGCCAGACCTCTGCATGGGACCTTCCCAGTTTCCAGGCCCGTGCACAGGCATTACTGGCTGTCACTATTGAGGGAAAGAATAGGACAGCCAGAGATTAAACACAGGGTTGAAGAAAGAGAAAAAGCGATGCATTAAAGTAAAGACTGGGGCCCTTTTTGCCAATTACTTACTCACAAGAGTTGTGAGCATCCCTGGTGGGGGGAAGGGGTGTGGGCGAAAGAGTATTTTATCAAAACTAAAAAATACTGTGCAAGATGCAATTATAGCCTAGTAAAACACAGAGTAAAATTAGACACAAAGCAATGGAGAGACAGGAAAAAATGGATCAGGGAAGAAACTGGAGTAGAAGATTTTAAGTGACTGTAAAGAAGATGGAATGAAATGTAGCCTGACCAATGGATGGAAAATGGATCTAGCATTCCTCTGGTGAACTCCACGAGAAGACGAGAAAGTAAACTAGATGTCTCCTCAATTTCATTTTCATTACTGTCACTGTTGTTGTAGTCTTCATCTTCGGTATGATGACTGGTTTGATGCAGCTTTCCACACTAGTCTATCTAGTACTCACCCCATCATATTAAGCAGTGGTCATTCAGGATGATGTCAGTTCAAATCTCCGTCTGCCCATCCCTATTTAGGTTTTCCATGGTTCCCTGAATCACTCAAGGCAAATGCCAGGATGGCTCATTTCAAAGGACACGGCCCATTTATTCCTTATCCTTCTGTAGTCTGAGCTTGTGTCCTGTCTTTTAATGACCTCGTTGTCGAAGGGACATTTAACCCCAATCTTCTTTCCTTCCTCCTCCTTATCTGCATTAACTACCGTGCACAACTATTTGAACCTGTTTACTGCAATCAACCTGTGGTCTCTATCTACAATTCAGTCGCCCCCCTCCCCCTCATGAAACTTACTTCCTGTACCAAACTGACAACTGTCTGATGTCTCACGATGTGCCCTATCAATTTATCCCTTCTTTTAGTCAAGTTGTGCCAAAATTTTACTATCTCCCCTATCTGAATGAAGAGTGACTAGTTATTACAAGCAATGAGCCCAAAATTTATGATGAACAAATGATTTGGCACTTGTTGTGTAAAGTGGGCAGAAAGCACGATTCCATCATTTTCTTATCATGTATTTGAATCTTTAGGCATTACTGAGTACCTCTCATGTTTATTTGTGTTAACAATGAGAATACATTTATTATTTATTAAGAAGTAGATACAATTATCAGAAATTATCAGATGGTAGCATTTTGGGGCATTAAAATTTTACACAAGAAGAACACAAAATAGGGTTGACAACTTCCCAATTGCCACAATAGTGTAACAGATGTTAAAATATGGTTCCTTACATCCAATTAATCATAATTTCAGTTACTCAAACTGGTTACCAAGTTGGATAAATGGGAGGGGAGAGGAGAGGGGCCAGTGAGGAAGGGGGGGAGGGGGGGGGGAGATTATACAGTGCTGATAATAACTAGCGAACACAGTATGCTGGCTCACAGGGTCAGATGATGTAGCAGTAAATGTATATATTAATTATTATGAAGTATAGAGTATTTACCTTACATGTCCTTTTGAGAAGGTTTGGTGTCCATTTATCGAAATCTGCTAAAGGTTTACGAGGGTCATGTCTACGAACTGTTTTCGTTGGACTGGCAATTACGCCTTTCCGTGACACATTTGTATTTATACAGAAGTTATTTTCACCACCTGTTTTCACTTGAGGAGCATTTACACCACTGCTTAGTTCAGTTGCATGATTACGAGGGTTATTTACAATGGCAGTTTTCATTTGTGGGGAGTTGTTAGCATCACTTGACAGGTTTGTAGCTCTATGAGTATTACTCCCACAAGATCTTTTAACCTGAGGGGAACTCACATCACTTCTTGGCACACTTGTAGAAGCCAATTTGCTAACAGTGACAGTGACATCCTCATGAGTTTTGGCTGTTTCAACATTTAATCCAGCCTTACTGTCATTCTGCTTGACAACTGTTATAGTAACATCTTGCTCATCAAAACCCTGTTTGAAATTGAACAGAACATTATCTTTGCAATAATTTATACATTACAGGAATTGTTAAAATTTTATCTTTGAGGAACTATTCTACAAAAATGGCGTTTCACATAAATGTAAGCACTGTCTCTGGCATTCACAGGACCCAACAATCCCCAAAGACAGCAGCAGCGATCCCCTTGTCATGTTTTGGCCTGTCACACAGATAATAGGACAGGTGGCTAGTGAGAATAAGCCACCCAAGTTAGGAGTGACTTTGGAAATAACTCCAAGAAAATCGTTGCACATTTAACACTTCAGACTTGTGCATCAGTCGCATCTGCTCACAAAATTGTGCACAAACTGAAACTGAAACATTACAGAGTAACAGTGTGTCATGTGACCAATTCAGATTCTCTTGTTAGACGTAAGTACTGCAATCAGCTATTGTAATCCGTTTATAATGGAGACATCAATCCTTAAATGCTCTTCATATCTGACAATGTATTGCCGCTTTTACCGAAGTATGCGAATTCTGAGAACAATGTTGGAGTACTGTAAATCCTCACCAGTTACATCTGCATTATGTGAAAACATAATTGTGTTGTACAATGGATGCAGCTTGAAGTACTGAACCAATATTTCCCCAGACAAGAACTTCTGACAGATGTGTGTGCAATATACAATAACCCTTTTTCAGAGAACTAACATTTCTGAAAGATTAAAAGTTATTTAATACAAGAACATATGTGACAGCATTGCAAGGTATTTTTTATGACAATATAGTTCCCATCTAAGAGCAGCACTACTGACAACAGTCTGAAGGTTAAATGGTGCCACAAATTTCTCATACTTCCTTCTGTGGTTGTTCCTAACTTGTGTAGTGTATACACAGTTAAAGACAATACACCATCCGCCACCACCAGAGAGAACATACCCAAGCATCACTCGGTAGTGACAGCTTGCCAACAGGGGGGGGGCCAACATCAGAGGTAGCACTTGCATCACATGTGAAACACCCTGAATTTGCTAATTGTCTTTTTTTTTTCAGTGAAGTAGTGCGCAAATCAAAGAAACGTATGTAAAAAGACTAAAATTTCAATAAAAACATGTACAACAACAATAAACTAGAATTCACAGTTACCACAACAATACTGCAGTAACAAGAAAACCACAATAATAACAATGAAACTATTTTTGCAAATTTTATTGACATTTTTTAGGCTTCAATATTATTTCTAACACAACTACTTTTGTACATACTCCTTGCACTAGATCAAAGGGAATAAAAATTACTTTTAAATACCTTTCTCTTTTGGTTCCTCAGAACAGATGATGACGCTGAAGCAGATGAACAACCTATTACAGGCTGAGATCTTTCTGCTGTAACTACATCCTTGATGGTCAAAGACTGCTTTTTTGCAATAATTTGGCTTAAGGTGGTTGATGTATCCACATTATTGCCTTTCTTCGTAGGCAACAGAACAGCTTGACCATTTTCCACTTTGGTTATTAACCCAATACTTGCCAATTCTGAAGGTGTAAGAACAAACACTTTTACATTTTCTGTTTCTTTGTTTTTGCATGTTCTTGCACTCTCCCATGTGTTATTCTGAGAATCCATGAAACACTTTAAGAAAAATGCACAGTGCTACTGGCTCTGCAGTGCAATTCACATATTCAATAACCTGTGGGAAGAAAGCAAATTAAGTTCATTGTATGAAAAATTTCTGATTCAATGAATGTTACAAATTGCTGATAAATAACAAAAGTCTACTTCAACATAGTTTCCTCTACTTCTTTTTGCGGTATTCTTGGGTTGTTCTATCTTACCACTTCTTCCTCTTTCCACTAGGTAAATTAATAAGACACATTTCCACTTACTTAAATGACAACCTAAGTGGGAAAAATGCTGCCTTCATTTAATAAATTCATGGTTTTGATACCTACAATGAAGAAGAATAATCTAGGGCCATGGAAAATAGATCTGATTATCCAAAACACCTACCACCACACCGAAAGCCATTATAGGCACAGGACATGGCAAGAAAATCAAACAAGCAGACCAGAGACAAATGGGTGATTATTCTAGCAAATGACAAATAGAGCCAAAAATGGAGAAATTCTCTGACATTAATAACACTGACAAAGGGCAGATTGTTATGGATCTGCACCTGACACAAGCATCTAGGAAACAGTGAAGCTTGTCAGATACTCATGTAGCGCTGCCATGAGGATCTATGGAATGTGGTTCAATGACAGTAGAACAATGAATAGGCAACAAGGTGTTGGATATCCATACCTCATCACAGAACTTTGAGGTCATCTCTACATGTTCCAACGTTGGCACAATGACATCATCAACAAAAGTTGCATTGAGTAGGGAATCATCAAGATTAGACTGTGGATCAATGAAAAATGTAGTATCTGCTAGGATGAATCACATTTCTTGTCACAAAGGGTTGACAGTTATGTCCAGATAAAAGAATGCTCTAAACATGCAACCCCCCATGGATGCAGCATAGCAATGCTGAAACATGCTATGGGGGATGTGCATCTGGGCTTACATGGGACCTATGAGAATAATCAAAGGCACCATGACAGCTACCAGAACTTTACTGCGGACCATCTGCATCCCTTAATGCCTTCTGCGACGGTGATGGCATCTTCCCCCCACCAATGCTACAAGATCAAAACTGTGCTAGTCATTTGACTAGCACGATAGAAAAATCATGATGTATTAGCCACATAATCCACCTTGTGGAAGACATATAGGACACAACTACTGGGCGCCAGTTCTGCATCCACACACCACCCGCTGTGTCATTTAAGGGACCAGCGTATGTGATTTAGTTACTGTCGTGGATATTCTGACAATCGTATTGTGTTAAATCTAATTTTACCTTAAAGAGGAGTCTACATTTATCATAAATTAAATCTGTTTTCAAGTTTGCTAACAACTATAATTAACATTAAAACATTTTTGGAAACTAACAATTTTTGCCACTGTTTTTGTGTTGCCTTAATAGAAATCTTGTTTCGTGGATTTGCTTCAACTCCTACAATAAAATGGCAACTTTTTAGCTCAACAGATTAAAAGATAGTCAGTGGGTGTAATTTAAAGTTATTTTTTCACTGCCTTGTAATACATTTCACCAGCCAAAATGCAGCCCCACTGTGAATACTGTTCTCAAACACAAGATGAATAGGTTCACATTCATAAGCAGCTGGAAATTGCCCCGACTACTTCCAACAATTGGCAGTTGCTGTGTATTGGTATGTTGGAAGTGCTCCCAAGAATTTTGTACCTGTGATACTGGTAGCAGAGGTACCTCAAGTACTATCTTCTACTGTTGATCCTGTCTCCTCTGCAGAAAGTACAGGATCTGTCATTACCCGTCCTCTTGATTATGAGAGGTAGACCTAGGCATCTTGTGCAAAATGGATGCAGACCAGGGAGGACTCAGGCTGTTGCACCAATCACCCAACCATAAAGTTTCAGATGCAGCCTTTTACTGAAATTGAAACCAAACCAGTGGCTCTCACCTCACTTGTTTGGAGAAATGTGTTTTGTCCAGTGTCAAGAGGAGACAAACACAAAAGGGTAGGGTCTATTATCACTGGCAGCTCAATACAGTGAATGATGGTACTCCTTAGGGAAATGACAGCAAGGAACAGCAAAGGACACCAGCTGCACTCAGTGTGTATGCCTGCGGGTGGGGGGTGGGGTGGGGTGGGGTGGGGTGGGGTGGGGCGTGGAGGGGGGGGGGGGGGGGGGGAGTTGCCCATTAAACATGATCAAGAGGCTATTCCAGCAGCCACTGAGGAGACAGGGTGCAACCAACTCCAGATTGTAACGCACATTGGAACATATGATGCCTGTTGTCTGGGCTCCAAGGTCATATTTGAGTCATTCCAATGGCTGGCAGGGAAGTTTGAGAAGACCAGTCTTGTGCATGGAGTTTGAACAAAGCTTACAACTTGCAGCACTGTCCCCAGAACTGATTGCTGCACTCTGGTTTTGATTCGAGGAAAAGAACTGAACCAGAGACTTTGAACATTCTGACCAACTATGTTGTGACTAACTGGACTTGCACCATAGGATTGAGAACTTCAGTGTCCCCCTATATGGTTCAGGTGTGCACTGCACATAACAGGCTGCAACTCAGGTAGCTGACTGTGTGTGGGGCATACACAAGGGTTTTTTAGACTAGGTGACTCTCCATCCACTCCAGATAATAATAGTTGTAGAAAACACAGAAGTATCAGTGCTACGGTCAGTAGCGCATAAATTCCCAGATCATGCAATACTAGTTGGATGCGATTTTAACCTAGCGAGTGTAGACTGGGATGGCTACAGATTCACTGCAGGGGGTACAGACAGACAGATGGACATGCCTCCCTCATGTGAGAGTATTGAAAACCTAATGGTAAACCGCCAAAGCATTCCCAACAAAGTGCCACAGTTTGAGGCACTCATGAAGAGTGGTGAATCTTAAATAATACTAGGTACAGAATGCTGGTGGAAACCTGAAATTGATAAGCAGTGATATTTTTGGGGAAAATTTAAGTGCATACCAAACAGATAGACTAATGGAAAATGGAGGTCCAGTTGAAATGAAATGTCGTGTGGCTAGGGCCTCCAGTCGGGTAGGCTAGTCGCCTGGTGCAAGTCATTTGAGTTGACGCCACTTCAGCGAATTGTGTGTCAATGAGGATGAGGAGATGATGATGATGATGAAGAAGAAGAAGAAGAAGACAATGCAACACCCAGTCCCTAAGTGGAGAAAATCTCTGACCCAACTGGGAATCGAACCCAGGCCCCTTAGCATGGCATTCCGTTGCACTGACCACTCAGCTGTCGGTGCGAACTACTCACCAGTTAATATGCAGCAAGGGAAGTCAGACGGCATTTTACTGGTAAACTGTCGAAGTATTCGTAATAAAGTTCCCAAATTTACTGCCCTCCAGGAAAGTTCTCACACTCAAATTATTCTTGGAACCGACAGCTGGCTGAAACCGAAGGTGGAAAGCTCCGAGATATTTAGCGAGTTATGGAATGTATATTGGAAAGACAGATTTGAGGCCATATGAGGGAAGACTGTCCATTGCAGCTGACAACAGTACTGTCTCTATTCAGGTCGAAGTTGAGTGTGTTAGTGAAGTTATCACGTCACATACAACAGATGTAGATGAAATCAAGTTAATTGTTGGATGTTTTTACTGGCCACCCAATTCCGCTCTGACAGTTCTAGAATCATTCACAGAAAGTCTACGATCAGTAGTGCATAAATACCCAGATCATGCAATACTAGTTGGATGCGGTTTTAACCAACCAAGTGTAAACTGGGATGTCTACAGATTCACTGCGGGGGGTACAAATAGACAGACGGACATCCGAAATACTTCTGAACACGTTTTCAGAAATCTGTCTTGTGCAGCAAGTTCGGCAGCCCACACACAATGGAAATATTTTAGATCTTGAAGCTACAAATAGGCCAGAACTTATTGACACTGTCGGTGTATAAAGGGGGATTAGCAATCCTGAAGCCATTAAAGTAGTTACAATTACAAAAGTTAATAAAACAGACAAGAATGCTCCGAGAGTATTTCTGCTAGACAGAGCAAAAAAGTAGTTGTTAGCATCTCACTTAGACAGTGAATTGCCATCATTTAGTTCCAGTAAGATGGATACAGCAGAATTATGAGCAAAGTTTAAGCAGACTGTAAATCGTGCTCTGGAGAGTTGTGTGTCTAGTAAGTGGATAAAGGACGGAGAAGATCCGTCATGGTTTAATAACGAAATTCAGAAGATGCTGATGAAGCAAAGGCTTTTGCACTCTCAGTTAAAAAGAGGATGCACAAATGATGACAAGCAAAGGTTCGTAAACATTCGTGCACCTGTGAAAAGATCTATGTGCGAAACATACAACTACCACCATCACACCTTAGATAAAGGTCTGGTGGAGAACACAAGAAAATTCTGGTCCTATATAAAATTGCTGAGCGGATATAAGGCCTCCATTTAATCCCTTGCTAACCAGTCTGGTGTGGCAGTTGAAGATAGCAAAAGGAAAGCCAAAGCTTTAAATTTCACGTTCAAGAAATCATTCACACAGGAGAATGGTGCAAACATACCGTCATTTGACCATACGACAGACTTCCGTATGGATAACAGAATAATGAGCATCCCTGGCATAGAGATACAACTGAAAGATTTGAA
Organism: Schistocerca piceifrons; assembly: GCF_021461385.2. Lineage (NCBI taxonomy): Eukaryota > Metazoa > Arthropoda > Insecta > Orthoptera > Acrididae > Schistocerca > Schistocerca piceifrons. The sequence goes on along the minus strand of NC_060143.1, from coordinate 68,052,013 downwards.
AGCAAATAAATCACCAGGTCCAGATAGAATCCCAATTCGGTTTTGCAATGAGTACCCTAAGGCATTGGCCTGCATTTATCATGAATCTCTCGCCCAGCAGAAAGTCTCAAGTGACTGGTAAAAAGTGCAGGCAACTCCAGTATATAAGAAGTAAAAGAATGGATCCGCTATGTTACAGACCAATACCCCTAACCTTGGTTAGCTGCAGAATCCTTGAATATATTCTCAGTTTGAATACAATAAACTTTCTTGAGACTGAGAAGCTCATGTCCATGAATCAGCATGGTTTTAAAAAGCATCACTTGTGGAAAAACTCAGTTTTTCCTTTTCTCACTTGATATACTATGAACTATGGATGAAGGGCAACTGGCAGATTCCATATTTCTAGATTTGTGGAAAGCATTTGGCACAGTACTCCACTGCAGGCTGTTAAATTCACAAACACGTAATTGGTGTGAAGACTTCTTAAGTGATAGAACCAAGTATGTTGTCCTTGAGGGTGAGTGTTCATAAGAGACAAGGGTATCATTAGGAGTGCCCCAGGGAAGTGTAATAGGACCACTGTTGTTCTCTATACACATAAATGATTTGGCGAATAAGGTGGACAGAAATCTGCAGTTCTTTACTGATGGTGCTGTGGTGTAGGCAAGGTGTCGAAGTTGAGTGACTGTAGGAAGATACAACACAATTTAGACAAAATTTCTGGTTGGTATGATGAATGGTAGCTAGCTGTACATGTGGAAAACTGTACATTAATGTGAATGAATAAGATGACCAAATCTGTGAAGTTTGGATACAGTATTACTAGTGTCCTGTTTGACACAATCAAGTCATTTAAATATCTGGGCATAATGCTGCAAAGCAGTATGAAATAGAATGAGCATATGAGAACTGTGGTAGGGAAAGCATATGGTCAACTTTGCTTTATTGGGAGAATTTTAGAATAAAAGTGGTTCACCTGTAAAGGAGACTGCATACAAGATGCTGGTGGAGCCTATTCTTGAGTACTGCTCAAGTGTTTGGGAACTGTACTACATCAGATTGAAGGAAGACATCAAAGCAATTCAGAGGCGGGCTGCTAGATTTGATTCCAGTAGGTTCAAACAACACGTAAGTGTTACGGAGGCACTTTGGGAACGCAAAATGCCCTGGAGGGAAGGTGACATTCTTTTCGAGAAACACCATTGAGATTCTACTGCCGCCAACATTCATTGCATGTATGGACCACGAAGATAAGGCACGAGAAATTTGGGCTCATACAGAGGTGTATAAACAGTTGTTTTTCAGTCGCTCTATTTGTGAATGGAACAGGAAAGGAGGTGACTAGTAGTGGTACAGGCTACCCTCCGCTACACACCTTACGGTGGCTTGCAGAGTATCTATCTAGATACAGAAGAATACAGGACTGGGTCTAATAAGGAATAGGAAAACAGGAACGTGGTTAAGCTAATACGAACAGCATAGTGAACACATTATTGTAGCCAAAATAGACACGATGTCAACACCAACTACAGTAGTAGAAGTATAAACTTGCCAACTAGCACAGCAGACAGTGAAGGGATTGAAAGAATGTATGATGATATTGAATTATTCATAAAGTTAAGGAAGACAAAAATTTAATTTTAATGGGGGACTAGAATTCAAATGTAGAAAAGAGGTGAGACAGGCAAATGGCAGAACATTTGGTGGAAGAAAGGAAGGAAAGAGGAAGGTGCTTACCAGTATATTACGCAGAGTGTAATTTAATGAGAGACCTGGAGGCATTGAAACATTTCAGGTTATATAGTTGTAAGAGAGAGAGTTCAAAACCAAATTCAAAACTAATTTTATATTGTAAAACATTTCCAGGGGCAGACATGGACTGATTATAACTGATTACTTTTGAAATGCAGATTAAAACAGAAGAAACTGCACAAAGGTAGGAAACTGAGGAGATGGGACCTAGAAACATTGGAAGAACCATAGGTTACTGAGAGTGTCAGTGGGAGCATAAGCAACAACTGACAAACAGCGGAAATGAATTCAACAGAAGATGAATGGATAGCTTTGAAAAATGCTATGGTGAAAGCAGCAGACAATCACATATGTATAAAGGTAAGGCCGTGTAGAAATCCTAGGACAACCCAGAAGATAATGAATTTAATTGACAGAAAGACAAAATATAAAAATACAGTAAATAAGGCAGATGAAAAGGAAACCAGGTGTCCAAAATAAGAGAGTGATGGAAAATGTAAAAGGCTAAACAGGAATGAGTAGACGAATGTAGAAGCAACGGAGAAGGTAACCATGAGAAAGATGATAATGAAAATTCCAGAATGGAGCAATAAGTAAATTAAGGGAAAGGCAACCACTCACCCATAACAGACTGACACTTTGAGCCCAGTAACACACAACTGCAAGCTCTAGTACACACATTCACATACACAACCACACATGGCCATGGGAGTGTTTGTTTGGGTATCAGTGTGGTCGTGTGTGAATGTGTGTACTATTGATGGAAAAATCTTGAGCTAGTGCTCTAAGGCTAGTGTGAATGCAGTTTTCTATTATTTGTTACTGTGCTCCACACATCAGTCCACTATACGTGAGTGGTTGCCTTTCCCTTGCTTTATATATGAGAACACTAAATGCAGTGTATAGGGTAATTAGACACACATGCGGAGAAAAGAGAAGCAGCTGTGTGAATATTAAGGGCTCAGATGACATGCCCACACTAAGCAAAGAAGAGAAGATCACATGGTGAAAGGTGTACATAGAGGGTCTGAATAACAGGAACAATAACAATAAAAGGGAATTCAAGATGAACTGTGAAATTCACAACCACAGTCGTTTGCCCCTGCCTAGGGTCTTTGAATACGTGGGGAATTCCAGTTTCCTGCCTGAGAATCTGTTGAACACTTCTTACCATAGAACACAAAAGTAAAATGATACTTTATCAGCTGCTCTTCCTACAATTTGTCAGAATATTTTTACTCAGAAAAGAGGGGAGTCTGTAAATTCTGCTCATTTTCCTTCTCCCTGTCCGTTTCACTTCAACCCTTCTGCTAAACAGATGAGCCACTGGATACCAATGTTCTAGTTTTGGATGTGGTGTTATTTGATAAATGATAATTTTAACTCACTTTTTATTGACTTTATAATTTTTTTGTTCTTGTATTTGGCTTACTGTTGTTTGAATACAATCTTATTACTTGTCAGATCAGTTTCTTTTGCCTGTTAAATTTTTATCTGAATTTTCTTTTGTTGCTGTGAATCTGTGTACTGTTTGATTTCCTGACAGCTTCTTTGTCAGAAATGTTCACTAGAATTTTCTGTTAAATTTGATGTCTCATTCTCACAATGTTTTCATTACTGCACTTCAATTTAAAATGTATATTTCTACAGCTAAGTGCATACTCCACAAACCACCATATGGCACATGGCAGATACTTCCTTGTAACATTGCTAGTCATTCCCTTTCCTGTTCTACACAGAACTGGAGTGATGGAGAAAGAACTGTGTATATGTATCTGTACATGCCCTGATTTCTCTTTGTTTTGCCTTGGCGGTCCCTGTGCGAGAAGTACAATGGTGGCAGTAGATGACGAAGAAATTGAAGAAATGTATGATGAAATAAAAGAAATTATTCAGATTGTGAAGGGAGACGAAAATTTAATAGTCATGGGTGACTGGAATTCGAGTGTAGGAAAAGGGAGAGAAGGAAACATAGTAGGTGAATATGGATTGGGGGACAGAAATGAAAGAGGAAGCCGCCTGGTCGAATTTTGCACAGAGCACAACATAATCATAACTAACACTTGGTTTAAGAATCATGAAAGAAGGTTGTATACATGGAAGAACCCTGGAGATACTAAAAGGTATCAGATAGATTATATAATGGTAAGACAGAGATTTAGGAACCAGGTTTTAAATTGTAAGACATTTCCAGGGGCAGATGTGGACTCTGACCACAATCTATTGGTTATGACCTGTAGATTAAAACTGAAGAAACTGCAAAAAGGTGGGAATTTAAGGAGATGGGACCTGGATAAACTAAAAGAACCAGAGGTTGTACAGAGATTCAGGGAGAGCATAAGGGAACAATTGACAGGAATGGGGGAAATAAATGCAGTAGAAGAAGAATGGGTAGCTTTGAGGGATGAAGTAGTGAAGGCAGCAGAGGATCAAGTAGGTAAAAAGACGAGGGCTAGTAGAAATCCTTGGGTAACAGAAGGAATATTGAATTTAATTGATGAAAGGAGAAAATATAAAAATGCAGTAAGTGAAACAGGCAAAAAGGAATACAAACGTCTCAAAAATGAGATCGACAGGAAGTGCAAAATGGCTAAGCAGGGATGGCTAGAGGACAAATGTAAGGATGTAGAGGCCTATCTCACTAGTGGTAAGATAGATACCGCCTACAGGAAAATTAAAGAGACCTTTGGAGATAAGAGAACGACTTGTATGAATATCAAGAGCTCAGATGGAAACCCAGTTCTAAGCAAAGAAGGGAAAGCAGAAAGGTGGAAGGAGTATATAGAGGGTCTATACAAGGGCGATGTACTTGAGGACAATATTATGGAAATGGGAGAAGATGTAGATGAAGATGAAATGGGAGATACGATACTGCGTGAAGAGTTTGACAGAGCACTGAAAGACCTGAGTCGAAACAAGGCCCCCGGAGTAGACAATATTCCATTGGAACTACTGACGGCCGTGGGAGAGCCAGTCCTGACAAAACTCTACCATCTGGTGAGCAAGATGTATGAAACAGGCGAAATACCCTCAGACTTCAAGAAGAATATAATAATTCCAATCCCAAAGAAAGCAGGTGTTGACAGATGTGAAAATTACCGAACTATCAGCTTAATAAGTCACAGCTGCAAAATACTAACACGAATTCTTTACAGACGAATGGAAAAACTAGTAGAAGCCAACCTCGGGGAAGATCAGTTTGGATTCCGTAGAAACACTGGAACACGTGAGGCAGTACTGACCTTACGACTTATCTTAGAAGAAAGATTAAGGAAAGGCAAACCTACGTTTCTAGCATTTGTAGACTTGGAGAAAGCTTTTGAGAATGTTGACTGGAATACTCTCTTTCAAATTCTAAAGGTGGCAGGGGTAAAATACAGGGAGCGAAAGGCTACTTACAATTTGTACAGAAACCAGATGGCAGTTATAAGAGTCGAGGGACATGAAAGGGAATCAGTGGTTGGGAAGGGAGTAAGACAGGGTTGTAGCCTCTCCCCGATGTTGTTCAATCTGTATATTGAGCAAGCAGTAAAGGAAACAAAAGAAAAATTCGGAGTAGGTATTAAAATTCATGGAGAAGAAATAAAAACTTTGAGGTTCGCCGATGACATTGTAATTCTGTCAGAGACAGCAAAGGACTTGGAAGAGCAGTTGAATGGAATGGACAGTGTCTTGAAAGGAGGATATAAGATGAACATCAACAAAAGCAAAACAAGGATAATGGAATGTAGTCTAATTAAGTCGGGTGATGCCGAGGGAATTAGATTAGGAAATGAGGCACTTAAAGTAGTAAAGGAGTTTTGCTATTTGGGAAGCAAAATAACTGATGATGGTCAAAGTAGAGAGGATATAAAATGTAGGCTGGCAATGACAAGGAAAGCGTTTCTGAAGAAGAGAAATTTGTTAACATCCAGTATTGATTTAAGTGTCAGGAAGTCATTTCTGAAAGTATTCGTATGGAGTGTAGGCATGTATGGAAGTGAAACATGGACGATAAGTAGTTTGGACAAGAAGAGAATAGAAGCTTTTGAAATGTGGTGCTTCAGAAGAATGCTGAAGATTAGATGGGTAGATCGCACAACTAATGAGGAGGTATTGAATAGAATTGGGGAGATGAGGTGTTTGTGGCACAACTTGACGAGAAGAAAGGACCGGTTGGTAGGACATGTTCTGAGGCATCAAGGGATCACAAATTTAGCATTGGAGGGCAGCGTGGAGGGTAAAAATCGTAGAGGGAGACCAAGAGATGAATACACTAAGCAGATTCAGAAGGATGTAGGTTGCAGTAGGTACTGGGAGATGAAAAAGCTTGCACAGGATAGAGTAGCATGGAGAGCTGCATCAAACCAGTCTCAGGACTGAAGACCACAACAACAACAACAGATGGCGGTTCTCTTAACTTTTTCAACAGGAATGTTCTAAAAACTGAACATATACAGGGCTATTACAAATGATTGAAGTGATTTCATAAATTCACTGTAGCTCCATTCATTGACATATGGTCACGACACACTACAGATACGTAGAAAAACTCATAAAGTTTTGTTCGGCTGAAGCCGCACTTCAGGTTTCTGCCCCCAGAACGCTCGAGAGTGCAGTGAGACAAAATGGTGACAGGAGCCGAGAAAGCGTTTGTAGTGCTTGAAATGCACTCACATCAGTCAGTCTTAACAGTGCAACGACACTTCAGGACGAAGTTCAACAAAGATCCACCAACTGCTAATTCCATTCGGTGATGGTGCCTCTGTAAGGGGAAATCAACGGGTCGGCCTGCAGTGAGCGAAGAAACGGTTGAACGCGTGCGGGCAAGTTTCACGCGTAGCCCGCGGAAGTCGACGAATAAAGCAAGCAGGGAGCTAAACGTACCACAGCCGACGGTTTGGAAAATATTACTGAAAAGGCTAAAGCAGAAGCCTTACCGTTTACAATTGCTACAAGCCCTGACACCCGATGACAAAGTCAAACGCTTTGAATTTTCGGCGCGGTTGCAACAGCTCATGGAAGAGGATGCGTTCAGTGCGAAACTTGTTTTCAGTGATGAAGCAACATTTTTTCTTAATGGTGAAGTGAACAGACACAATGTGCGAATCTGGGCGGTAGAGAATCCTCACGCATTCGTGCAGCAAATTCGCAATTCACCAAAAGTTAACGTGTTTTGTGCAATCTCACGGTTTAAAGTTTACGGCCCCTTTTTCTTCTGCGAAAAAAACGTTACAGGACACGTGTATCTCAACATGCTGGAAAACTGGCTCATGCCACAACTGGAGACCGACAGCGCCGACTTCATCTTTCAACAGGATGGTGTTCCACCGCACTTCCATCATGATGTTCGGCATTTCTTAAACAGGAGATTGGAAAACCGATGGATCGGTCGTGGTGGAGATCATGATCAGCAATTCATGTCATGGCCTTCACGCTCTCCTGACGTAACCCCATACGATTTCTTTCCGTGGGGTTATGTGAAAGATTCAGTGTTTAAACCTCCTCTACCAAGAAACGTGCCAGAACTGCGATCTCGCATCAACGATGCATTCAAACTCATTGATGGGGACATGCTGGGCCGAGTGTGGAAGGAACTTGATTATCGGCTTGATGTCTGCCGAATCACTAAAGGGGCACATATCGAACATTTGTGAATGCCTAAAAAACCTTTTTGAGTTTTTGTATGTGTGTGCAAAGCATTGTGAAAATATCTCAAATAATAAAGTTATTGTAGAGCTGTGAAATCGCTTCAATCATTTGTAATAACCCTGTATATGTGTAAGGACATTGGGAAGGAAATATGAGCAAAAATTGTGTGTAATAAGTGCAATTTAATACTGTTAAATAGTAGTAATGTAAAACATGAGAACTGTGTATAATCTTGATAGATTTGTAAAATATCCAGGTTGTTACAGTGACCACTGAACATGCGTTGAAATTAAGCAAATTGTGTACAGTCGAAATAGGGCTTTTATTACAAAATTTGGTATGTAACATATATTACTTATATAACTGCACTTCAGAAAAAAAGAGGCTTAAAAACTAAAAAGACAACATCTATTTCTCAATAATGTTTTGCCAAAATAATGCCTTATTTCCTCCCGCACTTTCCATTCATTTCCGTAACACTCATGTGCTGACTGAACTTACCAGTAAAATCTAGCACATCTCTACATTTCTTCAGTATATTCTTTTGATCCAACCTGTTGGGGATCCCATACACCTGAGCACTACTCAAGAACGGTTTGCACTAGTGTCATTTACATGATCTCCTTTACAGGTGACTTGCACTTTCCTAGAATTCTCCCAATAAACCCAAGCCAACCTTTCGCCTTCCCTGCTACTGACCTCATGTGCTCGTCCATTCCATGTCACTCTGTAATGTTATGCCTGGATATTTAGTCGACATGTCTGTGTCAAGAAACACACCACTAATACTATATCTGGGAACTGCAAGATCATTTTCCCAACACATCAGCATTAAATTACATTTTCCCGCATTTACAGCAAGCTGCAATTCATCATATTGTCGATTGCACAGCAACATTCTGGCTTTCAGTGCTAGTTTTGCAATATCTAACTGAGTGGTTTAAAAAAAGTAGATACATTGCATACACTGTTGTGTCATTTCTATTTATGGATATAATTTAATTTGCCACTCCCCCCCTCCTTACCCCATGAGTACATATTCCTGTTTTCCTGAATTACTTCACCAAGGAGCTTTAAATATTGATTTTCTACAACTGGAATACACTTGAAAATAGATGATAACTGTCTTCAGAATGTCTCTTTTAAGTTCCAAATACCAGCTTTAAAGGACGAATCTAGGGCTATACTACAAGTCCCTATGTATCATTCCCACAGGGATCATGAGGAAGAGATCGGAATAATTACAGTGTGCACAAATGCATTCACACAGTCATTCTTCCTGTGCACCATACGTGAATGGAGACAGCTCCAATAACTGGAACAATGGAACACAACTTCTGCTGTACAATTCACAGTGGTATGCAGAATACCTACCCCCATGAACCATGGACCTTACCGTTGGTGGGGAGGCTTGCGTGCCTCAGCGATACAGATGGCCGTACCATAGGTGCAACCACAACAGAGGGGTATCTGTTGAGAGGCCAGACAAACGTGTGGTTCCTGAAGAGGGGCAGCAGCCTTTTCAGTAGTTGCAGGGGCAACAGTCTGGATGATTGACTGATCTGGCCTTGCAACACTAACCAAAACGGCCTTGCTGTGCTGGTACTGCGAACGGCTGAAAGCAAGGGGAAACTACAGCCGTAATTTTTCCCGAGGGCATGCAGATTTACCGTATGGTTAAATGATGATGGCGTCCTCTTGGGTAAAATATTCCGGAGGTAAAATAGTCCCCCATTCGGATCTCTGGGCGGGGACTACTCAATAGGACGTCGTTATCAGGAGAAAGAAAACTGGCATTCTACGGATCGGAGCGTGAATGTCAGATCCCTTAATTGGGCAAGTAGGTTAGAAAACTTAAAAAGGGAAATGGACAGGTTAAAGTTAGATATAGTGGGAATTAGTGAAGTTCGGTGGCAGGAGGAACAAGACTTCTGGTCAGGTGAAGACAGGGTTATAAATACAAAATCAAACAGGGGTAATGCAGGAGTAGGTTTAATAATGAATAAAAAAATAGGAGTGCGGGTAAGCTACTACAAACAGCATAATGAACGCATTATTGTGGCCAAGACAGACACGAAGCCCACTCCTACTACAGTAGTACAAGTTTATATGCCAACTAGCTCTGCAGGTGATGAAGAAATTGATTAAATGTATGATGAGATAAAAGAAAGTATTCAGGTAGTGAGGGGAGACGAAAATTTAATAGTCATGGGTGACTGGAATTCGAGAGTAGGAAAAGGGAGAGAAGGAAATATAGTGGGTGGATATGGATTGGGGGAGAGAAATGAAAGAGGAAGCCGTCTGGTAGAATTTTGCACAGAGCATAACTTAATCATAGCTAACACTTGGTTCAAGAATCATGAAAGAAGGTTGTATACATGGAAGAACCCTGGAGATACTGACAGGTTTCAGATACATTATATAATGGTAAGACAGAGACTTAGGAACCAGATTTTAAATTGTAAGACATTTCCAGGGGCAGATGTGGACTCTGACCACAATCTATTGGTTATGAACCGTAGATTAAAACTGAAGAAACTGCAAAAAGGTGGGAATTTAAGGAGATGGGACCTGGATAAACTGACTAAACCACAGGTTGTACAGAGTTTCAAGGGAGAGCATAAGGGAACAATTGACCGGAATGGGGGAAAGAAATACAGTAGAAGAAGAATGGGTAGCTCTGAGGGATGAAGTAGTGAAGGCAGCAGAGGGTCAAGTAGGTAAAAAGATGACGGCTAGTAGAAATCCTTGGGTAACAGAAGAAATATTGAATTTAATTGATGAAACGAGAAAATATAAAAACGTAGTAAATGAAGCAGGCAAAAGGGAATACAAACGTCTCAAAAAGTAGATCGACAGGAAGTGCAAAATGACTAAGCAGGGATGGCTAGAGGACAAATGTAAGGATGTAGAGGATTTTCTCACGAGGGGTAAGATACTGCCTACAGGAAAATTAAAGAGACCTTTGGAGAAAAGAGAGCCACTTGTATGAATATCAAGAGCTCAGATGGAAACCCAGTTCTAACCAAAGAAGGGAAAGCAGAAAGGTGGAAGGAGTATATAGAGGGTCTATACAAGGGCGATGTAATTGAGGACAATATTATGGAAATGGAAGAGGATGGAGATGAAGATGAAATGGGAGATACTACACTGCATGAAGAGTTTGACAGAGCACTGAAAGACCTGAGTCAAAACAAGGCCCCGGGAGTAGACAACATTTCACTGGAACTACCGACGGCCTTGGGAGAGCCAGTCCCGGCAAAACTCTACCATCTGGTGAGCAAGATGTATGAGACAGGCGAAATACCCTCAGACTTCAAGAAGAATATAATAATTCCAAACCCAAAGAAAACAAGTGTTGACAGATGTGAAAATTATCGAACTATCAGTTTAATAAGTCACAGTAGCAAAATACTAACGCAAATTCTTTACAGACGAATGGAAAAACTGGTAGAAGCCGACCTCGGCGAAGATCAGTTTGGATTCCGCAGAAATGTTGGAACACATGAGGCAATACTGACCCTACGACTTGTCTTAGAAAAAAGATTAAGGAAAGGCAAACCTACATTTCTAGCATTTGTAGACTTAGAGAAAGCTTTTGAAAATGTTGACTAGAATACTCTCTTTCAAATTCTAAAGGTGGCAGGGGTAAAATACAGGGAGCGAAAGGCAATTTACAATTTGTACAGAAACCAGATGGCAGTTATAAGAGTCGAGGGGCATGAAAGGGAAGTAGCGGTTGGGAAGGGAGTGAGACAGGGTTGTAGCCTGTCCCCGATGTTATTCAATCTGTATATTGAGCAAGCAGTAAAGGAAACAAAAGAAAAATTCGGAGTAGGTATTAAAGTCCATGGAGAAGAAATAAAAACGTTGAGGTTCGCCGATGACATTGTAATTCTGTCAGAGACAGCAAAGGACTTGGAAGAGCAGTTGAACGGAATGGACAGTGTCTTGAAAGGAGGATATAAGATGAACATCAACAAAAGCAAAACGAGGATAATGGAATGGAGTCGAATTAAGTCGGGTGATGCTGAAGGAATTAGATTAGGAAATGAGACACTTAAAGTAGTAAAGGAGTTTTGCTATTTGGGGAACAAAATAACTGATGATGGTCGAAGTAGAGAGGATATCAAATGTAGACTGGCAATGGCAAGGAAAGCGTTTCTGAAGAAGAGAAATTTGTTAACATCGAGTATAGATTTAAGTGTCAGGGAGTCATTTCTGAAAGTATTTGTATGGAGTGTAGCCATGTATGGAAGTGAAACATGGACGATAAATAGTTCGGACAAGAAGAGAATAGAAGCTTTCGAAATGTGGTGCTACAGAAGAATGCTGAAGATTAGATGGGTAGATCACATAACTAATGAGGAGGTATTGAATAGAATCGGGGAGAAGAGGAGTTTGTGGCACAACTTGACAAGAAGAAGGGACCGGTTGGTAGGACATGTTCTGAGGCATCAAGGGATCACAAATTTAGCATTGGAGGGCAGCGTGGAGGGTAAAAATCGTAGAGGGAGACCAAGAGATGAATACACTAAGCAGATTCAGAAGGATGTAGGTTGCAGTAAGTACTGGGTGATGAAGAAGCTTGCACAGGATAGAGTAGCATGGAGAGCTGCATCAAACAATCTCAGGACTGAAGACAACAACAACAACAATTTAATTTGCCACTCCCCCCCCCGAGTACATATTCCTGTTTTCCTGAATTACTTCACCAAGGAGCTTTAAATATTGATTTTCTACAACTAGAATACACTTGAAAATAGATGATAACTGTCTTCAGAAAGCCTACTTTTAAAGTTCCAAATACCAGCTTTAAAGGATGAATCTAGGACTATACTACAAGTCCCTATGTATCACTCCCACAGGGATCATGAGGAAGAGATCGGAATAGTTACAGTGTGCACAAAGGCATTCACACAGTCATTCTTCCTGTGCACCATACGTGAATGGAGACAGCTCCAATAACTGGTACAATGGAACACAACTTCTGCTGTACAATTCACAGCGGTATGCAGAATATGGATGTAAATACAAGACCTACACTCAGTACTGTGATCGCACAACTGATCATTATTTTCAGAACTTCAGGGGTTTTTCTTATGCTTAAACTGAGTGACAAGTTTTTGTGCTGTTCATTAATTCTGAACATTGAAAGTCGTAATGTTAACCATTCATATCATAGTTCAGGCACATAAACAAGATGGAAATCATCATTAAGCTTTCTGACAGTCTGGCTGCAATGCCTGGACAATGTAGTCATGTATGTTTCATTGTTCAATTAACTCTGAGGGAGGTAATCACTCGAAAGCTTAATACTGAGTTCAGTCTTATTTTTGTAGCTTTCAACCACTCAACTGTAATGCGACAGGTTAGTTTACTCAAATTCAAATTTATTTTCTGCTCATAACACACAATTTTACATGCACAGGCAATGTCAATAAATGGCAATTATAGCATCATTTGAGCACACGCAGAAGTTTTATCTACAATTATTTAATTCATACAGTACGACAGTTATTCACTCTGTAGTGAACAGTTGGTTTTATTCATAATTTAGCGCCAGATTTATATCTAGAACAGTGTTGTTGCTTACATTATTATTGATGTTTGTCAGGTCTTTATGGATAAACCACTGTTTAAGTTTCTTTTTAAAAGTATCTGCAGTTATCATCATCACATCATTTGGTAGAAAATTACAACCAATAGCTCCTTTTACATGCTAGATTTTGACTGCTAATATTAACCTTCTGTGAACCATATGTAAATCTGTTTTATGCCTCGTATTAGGGTTGTGAATTTGCATGTTCCTTTTAGAAACTTTAGGATTGTCTTTCGCTACTATGATGGTTTGTAGCTTACAAATGGCATAAACTGTGAGATTATTAAAGCTGGTAAAGATGTTCCTTGTTTAACTACAGTCTTCAAGGTTCTTTAGTGGATTATAATAAAAGGAGTTTGAGTCCCAGTCCGATACAAATTTTCGTAAGTCTGTACCTAACTCAGGTAACGTGGAAGAATTCGCAGGCAGAGAATGAATTTGGAAATATTTAGGAATTAAGTTACCGCAGTATTCTCTGTATTCTATATAGACCTTTTCCTTCAATGTGATTAACCTGCTGCTTCCATGATTCTATGAAACTGGTCATCTATGTATAAGCCCAAAAAATTACATACCAAACAGGTCTTTAACAAAATCACGCCATTCACAATATTTTATCTGTTTGATGACATGGTTTGAAATGCATAGCATTTGTACATACTATGTTAACTTTCAAGTTCTCTATTTCAAAATGAGCTCTTGACTTTTCAACAAAGAACTGGATTTCTTCAATAAGGCAGGGATTACCGCGTGCTCAACAGACACCGCATATGCCATTGGCATACATAGTGGTCAAATGACTACATGTTTTGTGTTTTAATCAGGACTACCTAGAAACAATCCATTAATTCTGTATTAAGAAACTGCTCTTTTCTCTTTTCTGAGATTGTTGGTAATATTTTATGAGACTGATACTGCAATTAATAATTTAGTCATATCACATCAGCACTTACAAAAAAGATACACTAACCACTTACAAGGAAGATACACTATACAGACTGTCAGTTGGCACAAACAATAATCTTCAAACATGCAAATCATTATCAAAATAAATACTGATTTCTGTACAGTATCAAAGAACCCTAACATGAAAATGAAATAATGGTTCACTCTGTCAAAAATGCAACGAATGAGTAACAATCTTACCATGTACACTAGCAAAATGGAATTTCCAGACACAGTTACGCAGTTCTCATCTATTGTCTAATACTTAACACTGATAAACAGAAGTCTCCTGTCTAATATACAACAAGCAGAACTAATTCTTTATGCAGATGACACTAGTAATGATACCAAGCCAAGTATACATACACAAGCAGAAGAAATGGTAAACAACATTCTTAAAAGCATCATTGACTGCTTTTCTACAATTGATCTCATCCTCAGTTTTAAGAAGACACATCATATTGAGTTCTGGACATCAGGGTATACTACATCAATGATAAGTAACACATGGTGAAGAAATAATAAATAGGATGGAAACTTCAGAATTCTTTGGTGTCCATACTGATGAGAATTTAAACTGGAAAAAGCACATTTTGGAACTCCTACAACAACTAGTTCAGCCATTTGGCACTTTGAATCATTACAAATCCTGGGAAGAGACAAACCAGCAAGCTGACATAATTTACCTTCAATAAATTTCAAAAAATTAAAAAAAAAAAAAAAAAAAGGAAATGGATAAGATGAAGTTAGATATAGTGGGAATTAGTGAAGTTTGTTAGCAAGAGCAACAGAATTTCTGATATTGTGAATAGAGGGTTATAAATACAAAATCAAATAGAGTTCATGAATAAGTAGGTTTAATAATGGTTAAGAAAATTATAATATGGGAAAACTACTATGAAAAGCCTAGCGAGTGCCTAATCTTAGCCAGTATAGACGTGAAGTCCACATCTACCACAGTAGTACAAGTCTGTATGACAACTAGCTTCACAGATGATGAAGAGATTGAAGAAATGTATGATGAGATAAAAGAGTTAAGGGAGACAAAAATTTAATTATGATGGGTGACAGAAATACAATATTAGGAAAAGGAAAAGTAGTAGGTGAATATGGAACAGGGCATAGGAATGAATGAGGAATCAGCCTGGTAGAATTTTGCACAGAGCATAATTTAATCACTGCTAATCCTTGGTTTAAGAATCATGAAAGAAGGTTGCGTACGTCGAAGAGACCTGGAGACACTGGTAGGTTTCAGACTGATTATATAATGGTAAGACAGACGTTTTGGAACCAGAATTCAAAGTGTGAGACATTTTCAGAAACAGATGTGGGCTCCAACCATAATTTACTGGTAATGAACTGTAGATTAATACTGAAAAAAATTGCACAAAGATAGGAAATTAAGGGGAAGGGGCTTGGAAATGTTGAAAGAACCAGAGGTTGCAGAGTGTTTCAGAGGGAGCATTCGGCAACAGTTCACTAGCAAAGGGGAAAGGAATACTTTAGAAAATGAATGGGAAATTTTAAGAGAGGATATAGTGAAGGCAGCAGAGTATCAAATCGATAAAAGACAAGGCCTAGTAGAAATCTTTGTGTAACACAGTACATATTGAACTTAACTGATGAAAAGAGAAAATATAAAAATGCAGCAAATGAAGCAGGTGAAAGGGAATACAAATATCTAAAAAAATGACACTGGCAGGCAAAATGCAAAATGGCAAACAGGAATGCCTAGGAGGCAAATTTAAGAGTTTAGAATCATATTTCTTTGGAGGAGAGATAGAAACTGCCTACAGAAAATTAAAGAGGCCTTTAGAGAAAAGAGAAGCAGCTGTATCAACATCAAAAGCTCAGATGGAAACCAGTACTAAGTAAAGAAGGGAAAGCATAAGGTAGATGGAGTATATAAATGGTCTGTACAAGAAAGATGAACTTGAAGACAATTTTATGGAAATGGAAGAGGATGTAGATGAAAATGAGATATGAGAAGAACGAGACAGAGCACTGAAAGACACGGCCTCAGGAGTAGACAACATTCTGTCAGAATTACTGATAGCCCTGGGAAAGCCAGCCATGACAAAACTCTTCCATATGGTGTGCACGAGGCATGAGACAAGGGAAACACCCTCAGATTCAAAGAATAACACAATTATTCCAATTCCAAAGAAAGCAGTTGCTGACAGATGAACCTGAAGTACTAACACAAATTATTTACATAAGAATACAAAAACTGGTAGAAATCAACCTCACAGAAGATTTGTTTGAATTTCAGTAAAATGTAATAAAACACAAGGCAATACTGACCCTGCGCTTATCTTAGAAGATAGGTTAAGGAAAGGTAAACCTATGCTTCTGGCATTTGTAGATTTAGAGAAAGTTTTTGACAATGTTGACTGGAATACTCTCTATGAAATTCTGAAGACAGCTGGGGTAAAATACAGAGACAGAAACGCTATTTACAACTTGTACAGAAACCACAAAGCGCACATAAGAGTTGAGGGCCATGAAAGGGGAGCAGTCGTTGGGAGGAGAGTGAGACACCGTAGTCACCTATTCCTGATGTTATTCAATCTGTAAACTGAGCAACCTGTAAAGGAAACCAATGAAAAATTTAGAGTAGGAATTAAAGTTCAGGGAGAAGAAATAAAAACCTTGAAGTTTGCTAATGACATTGTCATTCTGTTAGAGACAGCAAAGTACATGGAAGAGCAGGTGAATGGAATGGGCAATGTCTTGAAAGGAGGACATAAGACGAACATCAACACAAGCAAAACAAGGCTAATGGAATGTAGCCAAATTCAATCAGGTGATTTTCAGGGAATTGGATTAGTAAATGAGACACTTAAAATAATGGATGAGTTTTGCTATTTGGGCAGCAAAATAACTGATGATGGCTGAATGTAGGGAATATAAAATGTAGACTGGAAAGGGCAAGACAAGCATTTCTGAAGCAAACAAATTTGTTAACATCAAATATAGATTTAAGTGTTAGGAAGTCTTTTCTGAAAGTATCTGTCTAGAGTGTAGCAATGTAAGGATGTGAAACATGGATGATCAATGGTTTAGAAGAGAAGAGAATAGAAGCTTTTGAAATGTGGTGCTACAGCAGAATGCTGAATATTAGAAGGGTAGTTCACATAACTAATGAGGAAGTACTGAGTGGAACTGGGGAGAAAAGAAATTTGTGGCACTGCCTGACTAGAAGAAGGGATCGGTTGATGGGACATTCTGAGGAAGCTCCAATATAATATTGGATGGGTAAAAATCATACAGGGATACCAAGAAGCAAATACAGTAAATAGATTCAAAAGGATGTAGGTTGCAGTAGTTTATCAGAGATGATGAGTCTTGCACAGGATAGAGCAGCATGAACAGCTGCATCAAACCAGTCTTCAGGCTGAAGACCACAACAAAAATGTCATATGGAATATGACATCTTTAAGAAAGTCTTCATAACTCAAAAACATGCTGTACAAGTAATATGTGAAGGTCACCCACAATTATCTTGTAGATATCTGTTTAAGGAGTTGGGCATTTTGATTACTGCTTCACAGTATATTTATGTCATCATGAAGTTTATTACAAATAATCCACTGCAGTTAAAAAAGAACAATGATGAACATAATTACAATACCAGAAGGACTAAAAAATATTTGTTTAGCATTCAGTCATATTTACAAATTAATTTTTGCTGTGAATGTAAAATGACTCGTTACACTTCATTACGATTTACTGTGCAAAATGATCTGCGAAATATCAAACTAAATAATTAATCTAGCAATGAAAATAATCAATTTTTGAAACTATAGTGTAACTAGATAGATAAAAAAATCTACTCACCAAGCAGCAGAACGAGAAGACACATATAAAGACGAAGGAAATTTGCAAGCCTTCACAGCCTGTGGCTCCTCCTGGCAGAAGGGTTGAAGAAAATGGATTGGCGACTGCACCATACTAGATTTGAAAATCGTCTGGTGCAACCTTCTCCTTCAACCATTATGTCAGAAGGAACCACTGGCACCAAAAGCTTGCAAATATCCTTAATCTTTGTATATGTGTGTCCTGCTGCCACTTGGTGGGAAGATTTTTTTTTTTATTTACCCATTTACATTATAACTAAGTAACAGGAAGAATGATACTTCATCAATAGCATTGAAACATATGGAAATTTATGTGTGTGCATATTCAAAAGAATATGGACTAAAAAGTAATTATTACACATTATCATAAATCCATCATTTCAGTAGCTTTATCTTTACATGTGGTTGCTGAATCTGCCAACAAAAATGGCAGGAAACCAGAAAACTTTACTTACACTTACCACCCCCCCTCCCCTCCCCTCCCCCCCCTCTCTCTCTCTCTGATTACATTGTTGTTGAGTATCTTTGCTGAACTTCTGTTTTCATTTACGAGCCTATGGAGAGTGAGTATGATGACAGACCACAGTAAAAGTTACATGGAGCAGCCCCCCCTTGTGTTTTTTACTCACATAGACATGTCCATTATCTAATATATGTTTTCTGAATTCACCTTGCAGTTTTAGTATGTATGGTGAAAAGAGCATTAAATATGGCACACTGCATTTAAATATGGCATGATGAAAACATTATGCAATGCTATAGGTCATTCTGTTGCCACAATCATTATTTGGCTTTCACATTCATTGGCTTCACCAGCTCAACCAAGTTATAACCTTTCTATCATCTAAGTGGAACTCGGGCTACACTACAAATAATTTTCACAACAAAGATTTCAGGGGCTGGGGCGGGGGGGAGGCGGGGAAGGGGTTTCCCAGTACCACACTTGAAACATCATCATCTCGGGAGGCAGGGGGGGGGGGGGGGGTCGGGGGGGGGGGGGTCCCAGTACCACACTTGAAACATCATCATCTCCTAAGATTCTATAGTATCTCGTAGCAATTGTGATTGGTACCATTAGTACCATGATACATACCACACAGAAGACTATTTCTTCTGATATAAATATGCAAAAACCTATATACTGCATGTGGGTAAACAAGGTTTACAACAGTGATGTAAGCATGGGAGTGTATGACACTTAACACACAATGTAATATTCTGTTCCACAAAGTTAATATTTACTACAGTAAATAAATAAAAAAAAAACTGGTATGCAACCAGAATAACAGAGTGACACAAAAATAGCGAGCTACACTTCATGGTCACCTGGTCACTGGAGCGCAACTCTGTTGGTTGCACAACAAAAGAGATAATGACAACATAATAGATGTAATCTTGGCCATTTTCTGATCATTGCGGGATACAATTTTATTTAAATATAACTGCAAAAAATATTAAACAGACAGTGGGCATCATGCAAACACTTCCAATGGATTAAAATATTTCGGGATTATCAGTAATATTAAGATATAACTAAATATTCCGAACCTTGAGGCTACTTAGTACAATTCTTGCGTAAGAATGTTATATGCTAAGTTCGAACAACTACACACGATTACTTGTAGTAAAATCAGCAATATGGTCCGCATCTGATGCTGGTATTCATGTTGAATTAGATCGCAAATTGGACAGCCACAATAAAAATAACAGGAACATAGTGGAAATATTGCACGTAATGTTGTGTATATCTTACTTTTCATAATATTTATCTTCCGTCAGTCATTAACATGTGCTTACATTATGAGGATACATTCTCCTCCAAAAAGCAATATTGCCATTTTTAAAATACAATTTCCACTTATTTTATATTTATGGAAAACGATAAAAACAATTAAAATATTTACCTCAGGTCAGACTCGAACAACTTTCACAAACTATACATCACAATCACATACAAACACAAACGCCATTACTATCGAGGACTGACTTGGTATATCGCCAGAGATGGCTATCCTTAATTAGAATATACATTTCACACAAATTTGATCGTTCCTAAAGTTTTTTGTTTGTGGAATATTAGTAAGGTTTACTACTTTGCCAAACATATTTCGTCAATTTTCTGTAATACATCACATTAATTAAAATATAATCAATCTATTGCCAAATTTATTCCATTTTGTTAAAACAGGCAACTCATCCCAAATTCAAGTCTTAGTTCCGCAAACCATGGCAGATGGTATGAAGTGATAAAAACAGATTCAAATAAAAAATACAACCTGTCTTAAGGAGATAAATACTGCTCATTGAACTTGAAAATAGCCATATTCTATAACCGTTTTTCTACAATATTGGCTTGCTGTAACTTATCGAGCATCTAACAACTGCCCCTATCATAGTAACATCACATCAACTGCAGCTTTTTAAAACTCACTGAGTAAACAATTTTATTTATTCATTCGTGAATTCGTACATTGTCTTCCATTCATTCTAGGCCTCTTGTGGTTCAAAGAAAGCCGTCACAAGGAAGAATCCACTGCTCTAACGAACAACTTTTGTAAATTGAAATCGTAATTAAATAGTAAAGACAGGTGCCACATTTCGTTTGTTAATATCACTTACAATACTGCCTTTAACTGTGCTGCATACAACATCGAGTAGCAGTTAGTGTCTTCGTTTACTGTGTTGGGGGGCGCCAGTTCCAATCCGCTCTCCACCTCATGTATGTTATTTATTCCTTACCATTTTTAGGAAGTTCTGGAAATTTCTTATGTTTGCATATTCTGGAATATTCGATGATTACAAACAGAATCAGTCTCCACCCAGAAGACACTTTTGTTCTGTTCTGCTTGTACTCTGATGTCTGTAATAAACGTGTTTCCAGGGTTGTACCGGTACTTCACTGACGACCCTGTTCTCGGGTTCTGACCTGATTGTGGTCACGACGTGACATTGGTGGAAACGCTGGGAACTTCAAAATATATACATCACCACATCTCTAATTAAGACCAATTCATACAGTCAGTCACACCACATCATCTGCATCTACATCTGTATTATGTGAACCCCTTTGAAGTGTATAGCAGAGGGTAATCCCAATGAACCAGTTATTAGTGTTTCTTGCTGTTCCATTCACATATTCAGCACACGAAGAATGACTGTTTCAATGCCTCTGTGTGTGCTGTAATTAATTTAATCTTGCCATCAAGATCACTATTGAGTGATATGTAGGAGGTTGTATTATATTCATAGAATTATTATTTAAAGCTGTTTCCAGAAGTTTTGTCGGTAGTCATACTTGTGATGGATTACATTTATCTTCAAGAATCTGCTAGTTCAGATCCTTTAGTATCTCTGTGACACTATCCAGTGGGTCAAACGAATCTGTGACAGTACATGCTGCCTTTCTCTATATACCTTCAATATGTCCTGTTAGTCCTGTTTGGTAAGGGTCACACACACTTGATCAATATCCCAGAATGGGTCACACAAGTGATTTGTAAGCAATTTCCTTTGTATACTGATAATATTATCCTGGTAGTTTAGCAGTAAACCAAAGTCTACCACCTGCTTTACCCATGACTGAGCCTATGTGATGATTTCATTGCATATCCCTATAAAGAGTTATACCCAGGTATTAGTAGGAGCTGGCCAAATCGAACTGTGGCTCACTGGCTCTGTATTGCCAGAATACTACATTTATTCGTTTCGGGAAGTGCACAGTTTTACATTTCTGAAAATTTAAAGCAAGTTGCCAGTCTTTGCACCATTTTCAAACCTTATTAAGATCTGATTGAATATTTATGCTGCTTCTTTCAGACAGCACTTCACTCTAGGTAACTGCATCATCTCTTAAAAGTCTGGGGGTACTATTAATATTGTCCACAAGGTCATTATATACAGCATGATCCGCAAGGGGCCTAACACACTTCCCTGGTCCATACCTGCAGTTACTTCTACATCTGACGATGACCCTTCATATGAGATAACATACTGCTTCCTCCCTAGTAAAAAGTCCTCAGTCCAGTCACAAAGTTAATTCTATACTCCATATGATCGTACTTTGGACAAGAAGTGTAGGCCTAATACTGAGTGAAATGATTTTCAGAAATGAAGAAATAATGGATTTATCCAGCAACCTTGATCCAAAGCTTTATTATGCCATGTGAGAAAAGTGTGATCTGGGTTACACATGATCGATGTTTTCGAAATCCATGCTGGTTGTCGTGGAGGAGTCTAGTGCCCCCAGAATTTTACGAAAGTCTGGAGACAGTTGTGTTCCAGCCATTTCGAACATGCGTTATTTTAAAGCAGGGCGTAAGGATGAGCATGGGATACTGCACCCATTTAATGTTTGTGCAGGCGAAACTGGAAGGGAGATAATTCGTCGGCGCTGGCAAGAGTTCAGCGCGACCTGCCAAGAATAATCAAATATGGCCCGGAAGCTCCGTGGCCGGCTGCAAAGAGTAATGTAGCCTTGTATTGCTGAAAAACAAATGGAGTGACTCAAGATAGTGACTGTTTAGTAGACGTTGAACTACTGTTGAGAGTATGTGCACTGGACATGGATAGTCAGCCACGATAAAAGCTTATGTATTAATTGTGTTCAAAAATGTGTAATTAACTGATTCTGGGTGTCCGGTAACGTGTGGGCTTACGTCATAAAGTTTATTTGTTGTTTTGTACAAAGTGGAAATAAATATGTTCTGGTACATTGAATGATATTCCAAGAGTGGTGTATTTTTTAGAGAAGATTTTCAGAGAAGGTTTTTAGTAATGTTTCACATGATGTCTGTCACGTCCACCACTAACAAAACTGTAATTGTGTCATTTAATTGTTGGATGACTAAAGTCTTCAACGAACTTACATACAAGTAGACTGAGGTTTCCTATAAAGTTTTCGGTTGTATCGGGATGTGAGTCCGGTGGGCGATAGAAGGATCCAATTACCATTTATATGCACCACTGAAACTGAGTTTTGCCCCACATGCAGATTCAATTTCTATCTCATTGGATTTGAGTTTCATGTCTACTGTGACAAATACACCATCTCCATTTCCCGTTAGTCTACCCTTTCGAAAAACACTTAAATTTTTCCCACAAATCTCACTGCTACCAATTTCGGGTTTCAACCAGCTTTCTGTACATTCACTGTACCTACATTACTTTTCAGGAACACTACCAACTCTGATACTTTGTAGCCAGTCCACCAGGAGCTATTTACTTGGATTTTAATACTCTCACCTCTAGAGCGCGTTCTTGCTGTCCTTACTCTTATAATTCTGGGTCGCCTTCAGCTGTCGTTATCTGGACTGCACGAAGAGTCACCTAATCTAAAAAATCTTTGTGTGCATCCCACACTCAGCCAGCTACCTGGGTATTAGCATCTGATGTGCAGTGCATACCTGACCCATTTAGGGAGACCCTAAAGTTGTCGGCCGTATGGGTCAAATGCAGGGAGTCGCAGCCTAGATTGCCACAGAACACTCGATGTCTCTGGTTCAGATGTTTCCACTTGATGCAGGAGATCATGATCATTTCTGGAAATAATGCTAGATAATTATCCAATTTTAGACACCTGACCTCGCTTGCTGAAAAAGACCCAATGGAAAAAATATTCAAGTCGTGGAGGAATGTTAGCAATTTGTAACGAAAACAAAGCACAAAATTAAAATAACGTTAAGAAGAAACAAAAGCATAAATTTCACTACTATTCCATAAGTGAGCGCGGCAATAACAGATTAACTTCCGATGTTAACAGACAACGACACCATCAAAACTATCTTCCCGAGAAACCTTGACTTGACGTGAGTGTTCGTTGACAGTGTATGTGAATATCACATTTGAAATGCATTGTGGAATGTGTGGATGTTATGTGAAATGACTGATCTGAAGCCTAGTGTGGATTGGCCTTTAGGCGGCGTAAAAGCCGTCGCCTGTACAGAAAGAAACTGGAATACAAGCAGTAAATCATTCCAAAAGCCTATTTATTCAAGAGGCAAATGGATTTCAAAGCAGCAATAAGTCAGCTGCACATGAGCCATCCACCAGTGTTTTCCATAGACGCTGTTCGGAACAAGGATTCGACCGAAACACCATACAGGACAGGTGAGATAACGTGATGTGAGCTTCATTTGGACAACACATCTCAGCAACAGTTTGAGAACAATGAAAGGGAGCTATAACAAATTCCAGGCCAAATTGATGAAAACATTTGATGATAAACATCAGCAAGTCCACTTGGTGGGAAGAGCCATTGAATGATGGGGCCTAATGTCTCAGTAAAATGACACAGTCTTACATACAGACAATTTTCCCCCTATACCATGTTGTGAACAGGGCTGGTTTGAGAACTCTTTTTTGTAAAAGTGACTTTTATTTCTGTGCCCCCCCCCCTTCCTCCTCTTTTCCATCACATATTTTCAACCATGTCAGTTTTCTCTACTGATTGTAACATACACTAGCATCTCTCTCAGCTTGGCACTCCAAGTGGTGGCTTTTGTTGCTTGGCACCCCAAGCGGTGCCTTTTGTTGTTTGGAACTTCAACTGGCTGTGATTATGAATTCGAATATGATGGAAGCCGATAAAGTCTGACACTTGATGAAAGGTGTCAGAGAAGATATATACCATGCACTTCTCGTAAAGGAAGTCACAACATAAATAGTGCCAGCACATTGAGGAAATTGGACAGAAAAAGAGGCAGACAAGAGAAGTAAGACCAACTCCTGAATGTGATCCCTGTCACAGTTGTGGAAGACGGCCATGATCTCTCCCCTCTCATGCGCCAGGTAGTAAGAAAAGATTACAGCAATTTAGAGCAGCCAGAAATTTCGGAAGAAGGGCGATCGACATCGAGGTAATTAGGGACAGAGCACAAGGTTGGGTTGTGTGAAGGATGGAGAAGGAAATCAGCCATGCCCTTTCAAAGGAATCACTCCAGCATTTGTCTGGAGCGATTTAGGGAAATCACAGGAAACCTATATCTGAATGGCTGGACGCAGGTTTGAACCACTGTCCTCCTGAATACAAGTCCAGTGTACTAATCAATGCGCCACCTCACTCAGTAGAAATTTCGGACTGAGTGCACAAGGTATAGTAGGCAAGAAAGGCGACTCCCTATTTTATGAGGTAATACAGAATGTTGAAGGAAAGGTGTATCAATCTTTAGCAGCAATCTTTGCCAGCAGTCGAATGCGTCATGAAGCATGGACTCAGCCAATTTGGACTTAAGTCGCAACCATCAAGAAACAAACCGCAGGAATGACTAACACCTCCACCAAGTATAATGCCTTTCAGAAGACGAGACATTTGCTGGACTGAAGCCAACATGCTGGTTTGTCTTTGCTGTCGACGCCTTGGACAAGCTCTACCCTACTGCAGAATTAGAAGGCGAGTGTTCAATGACTATTACAGTGCGAGACCTCAACCTTAAAAAAGTCGTGTTAACGCCAGTCAACTGCAGCCAGTGTAGTCGATTTCTGGGTCAAATCCCATCGTTGTGTCCTGGACAGGCCCCAATACACTGTACAGAGGTACCAGATGCTCGTCTAGCAGCTGAATTCAAGAAAACTAAGTGAGGCGACGTCTATGGAGGTGAGGCCGTCACAGATGAAAGTCCTCCATGGACAATATTTACCAAGCTATCAGAAAATCTCATTGACATCGCCATTGATGGTCAACATGTCCAGGCACTAGTCGACTCAGGGGCTGAGAAATAGATCCAGTCATCAAGAACATGTTTACTGCATGAAACCTATCAATGACAGACCATGGTCTTCGATATTAGCGTTTTAACAGAATATAGTGACAATGTTATTCTCAGACGGACATTTTAGACATCACAAGCAGTCGCTGACTGTGGAAGATCAAAGCTCCAAAGTGACAAGGCTATTCCAACAAGCACACATGAAGATTGCTCGGGATGATTGTTTGCTGCTGAAGAGGTTGCTATCCTGCCATCATCAATGAGATGAGTGCCGGTCAACAGTCTAAATGCTCAGTTAATTTGTGAAGCTATTACGGATCACTAACACTCATGAGCAGCCACAACTCATTCCCAAAGTTATGTGCCTACGAACAGCCAAACCAGTCCAGGATGGATAGCTCAGTGTCGTCAATGATTAATTGTGCTCCACTACCACTATAGACAACGCAGTGGAGGAAACTACAGTCGAATGCCGATAGGATCTGGCTGGGACAAGGAAGATTAGCGAGTGTTAGCTTTCTGCGAAGATTTTCCGATACTTCTAAATCCATAGTGGAAAGAAGAGAGATCAGGCAACCAATAATAGAGTAACATATCAACACAGGAATCATCCACCAATTTGTCAGTACTCACATGGGGTATCACCAGTTGAAAGAGGAATAATTCAAGAGGCAGTGAAGGAGATGCAGTAAGATGACATCGTTGAACCTTCAGAGAGTCCTTAGTCCTATCCTGGGGTCCTTGTGAAGAAGAAGGACGGCACTTGAGGTTTCTGCATCGACTACTGAGAACCGAACAGATTCACAAAAACAGATTTTTACCCATTTCTACACATGCATTGGAACAGCCTGCCCTAGAATGCTCGAAAGGATCAAAGTATTTCTCAGTTACGGATATGCACTCAGACATAGCATTCTTCTAAATCTTGACTATTCGAAAGTCGAGATGAGTCACAGTGACCACTGCAAGAATCAAGTTTGAAAATCAGAAGTAAATCAAGTAATGATGACACACTGTAGTTTCTACAGCAGATGATCTGCGAGCATTACTATTAATCTTGTTACCTGGCATGCTGATAATCAGGTACCAAATCGTTATTGGCAAGCAAGTAAGTTTGGCATTTGTGGAGCGTGTTTGTATCAACTACACTGCAACAAATAATTCTGCATTATGTGGAATAACAGAGATCAGACTTCTTGTAGTAAATTTATATTGCAGAGGTTCGACTCTTCTGAGGTGTGCAAATTTGAATGCAATGGCGTGTGGTTGGTGCACAAATCGACACATCAAACTGACCTCCTTCCAACTTTAGTTACATTGAAAAATAGAAATCTTGTTATCATTAGCAGAAAGGGTTAGTAACAGTGCTCTTTGAATGAAAAGTAGACAGACGTGTAGATTACAACTATTGTTATCCAATTTCTTAAGTATAAATGCAGAGATGCTTACATGCTAATGTGTTGCAAATGGGAAGGCTAATGGAGAAGGAATGTTTACAAAAGATAAAAGCTGAATTGTACTTCTCTTATTTACAAAATAAAGAAGTAATTCACACCATCTGAGTTTGACATCGAAATATTTAGTTACACTACCTCCTCAAATTGCAGTGACACTACTGACATCAACATGGAAGCAGCCATTCAACAGTAATGTCTTGGGGGTTTACTTTCTCACACCATGGTATATAAGATCTGTAATAGTTGTTACATTGAGACATTTCTTTCAGTGTCAAGTTATACTATCTTTTATGTTTCTAGTATTAACATGAAAAGTCTAAGGCAACTGGTGCAGAAAATACAATATTTTTGCTTAAGTGATTGCTTTCAGCACAGTCATTACTATGTACAGTTTAGTATTTCCACCAGTAACAAATCATGTGCCTAATATTTGTTTAAACGACAAGAATTCAATATATACTTGATAGTTCAAACAAGCAGTAGTTAGAGAATTATAGTTCTTGAAGCAAAGTGTGATTTCAGTAAATTTTATTGATTTGAACTATTTCCATGCTTGTTATATCATCACATCAGTGGCTACAAAGGTTACATAATATGAATATTATTCTTGCATTACAAAAATGAGATTGAAATGTTCAGGTTGGTTGTGCTATGATTGTTGGTGGAAGGTTGCAGGCCGGCCGGAGTGGCCGAGCGATTCTAGGCCCTTCAGTCTGGAACCGTACGACCGCTATGGTCACAGGTTCGAATCCTGCTACGAGCATGGATGTGTGTGATGTCCTTAGGTTAGTTAGGTTTAAGTAGTTCTCAGTTCTAGTGGACTGATGACCTAAGATGTTAAGTTCCATAGTGCTCAGAGCCATTTGAATCATTTTTGAAGGATGCAGTAAGATGATCAGATGTGACAAGCTGAGTATTAAGTTGAAGTTGTGTTGTAATATAAGATCAGACCCAGGTGAATGATCAGATTCTGGGCAGGAGAATTCACCATAGCCACAGTAGCTGTGATCATTCTTCCAGAGTTTCTTGTCTCTCATGTCTGCATCATGCAGCATCACATTGTGAGATCAGTGAAACAGTTCCTCAAATATGTTACTAATATTTAAAGGAAAAATCCTCAGGTCATATTAAATGCAAGTACCATTAGACTATTTGTAACAGGTTTTTCTTTACATGATACACAATAATAATAATATTAGTTCTTGACACATGAAATGGATTCAGTTTTTATTTAGAGAGAAGAAGTTCTTTTATACTTTGCATTTTCTAAAATATCACTTGTTATTAAAATACATGATGAACTAGTCCATGAAGTAAAGTCATTATTTTATTTAATGCTCATAACATTCATATCTTTAGTGCCTATGTAGGCAGTCCTCTTAGTTTTCAACACTTGCTTGCTACGTAACCATGGCAGTGTGCCAAGTAACATAGGCACAATCCTGGCCAGAATTGAGCGCAACGTCACTTAGGTATGGCCCAGGTTGACAGTTTCTGCATGTCATAACATTGCGTCCTTCATTGTGAAGATATGTACCATGCACTTCTGGTAAAGGACATCAGAACATAAATAGTGCCAGCACATTGAGGAAACGGAACAGGAAAGAGGAAGACGAAAGAGGTATGACCAGCTCTATACCATGCGAGCAGATGTCGCACATCACACCGGACTACATCATCATAAAGCTTGTGCCACACCGGTAGCATACAAACCATTGCTGTGTACATAACTGATGAGTACTGCATCCCATTTGCAAGAGTGTGCTGACGGTTTTTTAGTTTTGTTTGCAATTCATGACAAATTGCTGCAACTCAGTACTAGCTCAGATAGTGCCGCCACTACCTTTGTAGTATGTAACACTCTTTATAACATGTAACTTATTCACAGTCATTAAGAGTCTTGTTTCTTAGAAGCTGAGCTCACAGCATCACAGTCAACTGGTTTAACATTTTGTAGCCTACAAAGATTTACAAGATAATTAGACCATGACATGGAGTAAAGATTACTGGCATACATTGAAACAGAATGAGTTAACAATCATTTTCTCGTGTCGGTTGCGATTCAGACCTGACGAGCATATACTCTTATTTTATGTTAGGATCACTTACAGACAGGTTAGGCAATACTGTCAATTTGTAGAGTGCACCTGTAAGCTCTTTCTCCTTTCTCTATTTATGGAGTGACAAGTCTAATCATCACATAGAGTGTCAGGTCTAGATAATTCGTGAGGCACAGACAGTGATATTAAATACGAAAGAGCATAACTCAAACATCGCACTATTTTTTGAGGAAAGATAAACGTTATTTTGTGAAATTTGATTTATATTTGGCGTACGATATGGTACATTATTTTAGAAACATTGATTTGTTGTCAAGCAGTAGTCCGATTTAAAATGATACTGAATGACAAAATTACATATAAGTTTTACATTACATTACATTCATTAGTGCAATATCATTTATTCAAGGGTCGTTCAATAACAAAACAGACAAATATACAGGGCGTTTCACTAAATGTGTTTGCCTCTGTAAGTTACGAAGTAATAGGCGACGGAAATATTTATTACACTGTCTGCAGAGCTATAAACATAGTTTATTGTGTTATTATCCAAAGAGTTACAGCAAAAAGATACAATTTTTTTTGAAACAGAACAGTAGTTGTTTCTATCATGCACTGGAGTTAGTAACATCAACTGTGTGTACATCAATTTAAATTACTTTCCTATCACTTTTAGTTTGGGAGATACAACCCTTCAAAGTATCAGGGGCACATACCACACATGCAGCACATAACGCAACGCACCTTCTAAATGTGGTGCAGCCGAGTTGTAACGTCGCCGGTGTCACAGAGCGAGACGCTTCCTCGATGAGCTGTTAGACTGCCGACTGTCGGCCGTATACCCGACAGTTCGAGCCACACAAACAAACAGGGCTCAATTTACCACAGTTACTGATATCAGATGAAGATGGCATACACGAACAATGAGTATATTGACATGTTGATGATGCTCAGTGAGTGCCGACACAATGCCACTGAAGCAGCCATGGCATACGCTGTGAGATATCTTAGTCGAAGAGATCCAGCGGCCATTATGTTCTTTCGTGCCGAACAACGATTTCAGGAAACAGTTCAAATGGTTCAAATGGCTCTGAGCACTATGGGACTTAACTACTGAGGTCATCAGTACCCTAGAACTTAGAACTACTTAATCCTAACTAACCTAAGGACATCACACACATCCATGCCTGAGGCAGGATTGGAACCTGCGACTGCAGCGGTCACGCGGTTCGCGGTTCTAGACTGTAGCGCCTAGAAACACTCGGCCACATTGACTGGCCAGGAAAAAGTCAGCTTGGTAATGCGCAGTAACGGACTAAGAACTGCAAGAAGTGAGGAGATGGAGGAGTACACCACGATCCACATGTCAGCTTACGAGCCACTGCTGCAATCGCTGGTGTCAGTCTCACATCTGTGTGGTGTATAGTACACGGCCACAGGTTTCATCTATACCGCCTGTCACTGACCCAGGAGCTGCATTGGAACGATTTCCGAGCGAGAATGACATTTTGTGAATGGGCCATGCATAATTTCATGCTGGAGTGTTATGTTCTCTGTTGAGTCCATGTTCACAAATTATGGTGCAGTGAATCTCCATAACGTGCACTACTGGGCCTCAGACGATCCTCAGTTGGTACGATTTGTCGGCTGTCAACATAGGTGGTCTATTAACGTATGGTGTGGAATCCTTGGGGATGAAATCATCGGTCCACACTACTTCCCAGGTACAGTGACAGGTAAGTTATATCGCGCGTTTACAGTCGACAGTTTGGGTGGTGTCCTTGAACATGTGTGTTTACACACGAGAGTCCATATGTGGATGCAGTACGATGGTCACCCAACCCATTCTGCTCCTGCTGTTGTGATAGAGCTAAACAACAGGTTTGCACGAAGGTGGATGGGGCGCTGTGGTCCTCATTCATGGCTCGCAGGGTCGCCCGATTTAACACCATTGGATTTCTTTTTGTGGGGATATCTGAAGGATCGTGTTTATGTCACTGAGCCCACATCCCCAGATGATCTAAAACGGCTCATCGAGGACGCATATTTCTCCGTGACACTGGCGACGTTACATCTCGTCTGCAGATCCTTTAGAAGGCACATTGCATTGTGCATTCAGGAACATGGACACACATTTGAATATCTCATTTAAATCAACTTCCCACCGCGAGAGCATCCATCACCCACCACACAGTCATGTATTATGTACAGCATGTCGTATGTGCCTCTGAAACTTTGAAGGGTTGTTACTCCCAAACTAAAAGTGATAGGAATGTAATTTAAATTGATGTATACACAGCTGGTGTTACTGATTGCAGTGCATGATAGAAACAACTATTGTTCCATTAAAAAAATTGTATCTTTTTGCTGTAACTTTTTGAATAATAACACAATAAATTATGTTCATAGCTCTACAGACAGTGTAACGTTTCTTATGGTGACCTACTGCAATAAATATTTCCATCGTCTATTACTTCATAACTTACAGAGGCAAACGCATTTAGTGAAACACCCTGTATATACTGAGGGCAATTCCTAATGCAGGCAACTGAAATTTTTATAAGTGTTAGCTGATGATCTTGCAAAGAGTGTTAGTCATTGGTTCCATTAATATTTACATGAACAGAATGTCTAAGGTCTTAGTTTAACATGATGTGTCTGTATGGAAAAAGTACTTTTGAAGCACAAAATTTTGAGATTCGATTTTTACAATTAGAAAATGTGAAACCATCAGAAATATTTCTATTAGATGAACAAACAAATGGCAGTAATTGCATAAACCACCCAAATTTTACACATGGCTGGAAACATTTAAAAGTGGCTTCAAATAAGTACCACTCTATGTGTCCAGTAGAAGTATCGACCTCAGCATTGCAAGCTCATCTTGATTCAGATGCCCTAGAAGACTGATCACCTACAGCTTAACAAAATGATAAAAAATGTCAAGTAAGTGTTCGAATAACTAATTATGATTCAAAATTAACTGAACTGAAGATTTGTGGGAGGTGGGTTCTCAGAGAGGTTAATGTCCATCACAAAGAACAGAAAATTTACATTGAACTAAAAACTCACTTCAGTTTGAAGGTGATGCATTTTTGGTCAGGATTTTAAATTGCAATGAAACATGCATACACCTTTTTGATCCAGAGTGCAATGTCATGTTAACAGTCTCTTGGGTCGCCAATGTAATTTTTTGAAGAAGCAACACACTATCAACAACCTCCATTACTCAGGCATGGTCAAGAAGAAAGTCAAGCCTGCACTGAAGAGGAAATACCCAGAATGGCAGAAAAAAGGCGCTCGACCTTACCCAGAACAACTTCTGACAGAACTGTGTTACATTTAGTTTTTCATATTGTGCTATCAGTTACGTTGATAACTTATTAATGATTATTTCAGTGTGTTTGATGCTGAGAGACAGAGAGAGAGAGATGTCAAAAGATGATTGTGTAAGTATTTTGTAATTACCACCTGATTAATTTTTACATTGTTATGCACATCCATATTTTTAACACACGTAGAGGTGAATATCTGTTCTCTTCCTCAGGAAGGAATGTTGGCAGCTGACATTTTCTTTTCCATTTTTTAGTTGCCCTTTCTTTAGGACAAGTGTATGACAGACAGACTACTGAGGAGAGAGTAGTAAGTTACGAGGTCTTGTGTAAGGTAGCTGTAGTAACTTGTAGTAGCACACTGTACAAGTTTTAATATTTCGTGTGATTTGTAGAGGAAGGTGATAATTGTCACTTCTATTGTAACAAGTAGTCTCATGTAAATTTAAGTCATGGATTGAAGATATATTCAGGTTAAATTCGATGCTGCCAGAACTGCAGCATTATTACACCAAAACTGTGTCCAAAAGATAACAATATAGCATGCTTAGTCTGTCTGAATAATGTGAGATGTTAAGATACTGTGAAAGCACATTTGTACCATATTTCCACCCGATTTCAGCTCAGTAAATGTGAAATGCCAACTATCTATAGTGCATCAAAATATTCAAAGGCTTAGAAGTAAAATTAATGAACTACTTATATGCATTGATGAATTAGAGTCATCGAACCCAGTTGATATAATCTGCCTCTCTGAACATCATGTGACCACTGGTATAGATAAGTTAAACCTTACAGAATTTAAGTTAGCCTCTTACTTCTGTAGACAAAATATGGAGAAAGAAGGAGTTGCCACTTTGTTAAAAACAGTTTTAAACTTAAGAACATTGACATGAATAAATTTTGCTTAGAGCAGCACTTAGAAGCAGGTGCAACAGAGACCGAATTTCATAATATGTCCTTTATAATAGTAGCCATATACAGAGCACCTTCAGGATATTCCAACATGTTTATAAACCATCTTGAAGATTTATTATCTCATCTAAAATTAAAAAACAAAGAACTAGTAGTGATTTTAATATAGATGTCCTGAAAAACACTGTCACTGAACAGTTACTGAAATCAGTTACATTGTCATTCAATTTAATTTCTATTGTAAATTTCCCAACTAGGGTATACAAATGTTCTAAGACTGCCATTGATAATATCTTTATAGATAATTCTAGACAACTAAACCACATTACAAAAGCAGTAGTAAATGGGTTACCTGGTCATGACATGCAACACCTAACACTAAATTTTGAAAACTGTCAGAGTAAAACATCTATCACAACTGAGTACAGTAGTCCAATAAAACAGTCAAAAACTGAGGAATTTAGGAGATTGCTCAAATAAATTAAATGGATAGATGTTTACAGTATCCAAGACACAAATGAAAAATATAAAACATTCATTAATAAAGTTAGCACCTTATTTGAAAATTGTTTTCCCCTGAAGGTAACTCAAATTAAGCAGAAGTCTAATAAGAAACCACGGATCACACAAGGGATAAATATATCGTGAGAGACAAAACGGAAACTCTTTCTGATATGTAGGGACACCTATGATACTAGCATTATAGCTCTTTACTAAAATTACTGCAAATATTGAAGAAGGATAATCAGAAATCTAAACACCTGCATTATGAGAAGAAGATAAATACATCCAGCAATAAAATAAAAACAATATGGGACGTAGTTAAGTCAGAGACAGGTAGGAACAGAAATGAGGAGGAACAAACAGCTTTAAATATAAATGAAACCCTGGTAACAAACGTATGTTGTGTTTCAAACAATTTAAACAAGTATTTTGTCTCTGTTACTGATGGTATGTGGTTGTCAGGTTCAGTAAATAATGCAATGGAATATCTGAGACCAGTGCACACAAGCAATCTCAGTAAAATGGAATTGACATTTACATCACCCAAAGAAATAGAATTAATCATAAAGTCCTTGAAATCAAAGCATTCTAGTGGTTGTGATAACATATCAACGAAATTAATAAAAGAGTGTTCATGTGAGCTTAGTCATATCTTAAGTTATATGTTTAATCAATCACTTATCACACAAACATTCCCATACTGACTTAAATATGCTGAAGTTATACCTCTCCAGAAGATAGGGGACAAAGAAATGCCATCAAATTACCAACTGATCTCACTTTTGCCAGCTTTTTCAAATATCTTTGAAAAGGTTATGTTCAAGCATTACTTAAGCACCTTAGTGAAGATAACATACTGTCAAAGTCACAGTTTGGGTTTCTTAAGGGTTCTGATATTGAGGAGGCTATTTACACCTACAGTGAAAATGCCCTTAATTCATTAGACAACAAATTAGAAGCAACTGGCATATACTGTGACCTGTCAAAGGTTTTTGACTCTGTGAATCACAGCATTCTTTTAAGTAAATTAAAATATTATGGTATCACTGGTAGTGCTGCAAAGTGGTTTCAGTCATATCTTACTAATAGAAAACAAAGGGTGTCATTATGTAACACTTCAGCAGTAGGAAATCAGACATCACCTGACTGGGAAGAAATTACATGTGGTGTTCCCAAAAGTTCCATATTAGGTCCACTACTTTTTGTTGTGTATATTAATGACCTGTCATCTGTTACATTACCAGATGCTTGTTTGTCTTATTTGCAGTTCATTCAAACATCGCAATAAATAGAAAATCAAATATAAATTTAGAAAGGACAGCTAATCAAATTTTTACTGGCATTAATAAGTGCTTTGTAGCCAATTCACTGTCATTAAACTTTGAAAAGACCCACTATATGCAGTTCAGAACTTCCAAGAGATTTCCTTCTAGCATGTGTATAAAATATGATGACATAGAAATAGGAGAAGTCGAGAGTGTAAAATTCTTAGGATTACAACTTGATAATAAATTCGGTTGGGAGCGACATACTAACGAACTGCTGAAGTGCTTAAACAAGTCTGTATTTACAATGCAAATTATGTCAGACACAGGAAATATAAATATTAAAAAAACTGGCATATTTTGCTTATTTTCACTCCATTATGTCGTATGGAATCATATTTTAGGGTAACTCAACAAACTGAGAAAAAAGTTTTATAGTACAGAAGTGTATAATAAGAGTAATGTGTAGTGTAGGTCCGAGAACATGATGTCGAGACCTATTCAAAGAATTGGGCACAGCTTCTCAGTATATTTATTCCTTAATGAAGTTTATTGTAAATAATACATCTCTTTTTCCAACTAACTGCTTAGTACACAGTATCAATATCAGGAATAAGAAAAATATACATAAAGATCTAAAATCGCTTACTCTTGCCCAGAAAGGAGTCCAGTATTCAGCAATGCATTTTTTCAATAAGTTACCAGCAAAAATTAAGAGTTTAGTTACAGACAAGGTACAATTTAAACATGATTTAAAAGAATTTTTGGTGGTCAATGCAGATGATAAATGGATATTCATTGGACAAATATATTATACTAGAACTGACATGTGATTACATTTTCACGCAATTTGGGTGCATAGATCCTGAGAAATCAGTACCCAGAACAACCACCTCTGGCCATAATAATGGCCTTGATGCGCCTGGGCATTGAGTCAAATAGAGCTTGGATGGCACGTACAGGTACAGCTGTCCATGCAGCTTCAACACGATACCACAGTTCATCAAGAGTAGTGACTGGCGTATTGTGACAAGCCAGTTGCTTGGCCACCATTGATCAGACGTTTTCAGTTGGTGAGAGATCTGGAGAATGTGCTCGCCAGGGCAGCAGTCGAACATTTTCTGTATCCAGAGAGGCCCATACAGGACCTGCAACATGATGTCGTACATTATCCTGCTGAAATGTAGGGTTTCGCAGGGATCGAATGAAGGGTGGAGCCACAGGTCGTAACATATTTGAAATGTAACGTTTACTGTTCAATGTGCAAGCAATGCGAACAAGAAGTGACCAAGACGTGTAACCAATGGCACCCCATACCATCACTCTGGCTGATACGCCAGTATGGTGATGAGGAATACATGCTTCCAATGTGCATTCACCGCGATGTCGGCAAACACGGATGCGACCATCATGATGCTGTAAACAGAACCTGGATTCATCCGAAAAAATGACGTTTTGCCATTCGTGCACCCAGGTTCGTCGTCGAGTACAACATCGCAGGCAGCGACAAGTGTAACCGCAGCCGTGGTCTCCGAGCTGATAGTCCATGCTGCTGCGAACGTCGTCGAACTGTTCGTGCAGATGGTTGTTGTCTTGCAAACGTCCCCATCTGTTGACTCAGGGATCGAGACGTGGCTGCACGATCCATTACAGCCATGCGGATAAGATGCCTGTCATCTCGACTGCTAGTGAGACGAGGCCGTTGAGATCCAGCACGGCGTTTTGTATTACCCTCCTGAACCCACCGATTCCATATTTTGCTAACAGTCACTGAATCTTGACCAACGCGAGCAGCAATGTCGCGATACGATAAACCGCAATCGCGATAGGCTACAATCCGACCTTTATCAAAGTCGGAACCGTGGTGGTACGCATTTCTCCTCCTTACACGAGGCATCACAACAACGTTTCACCAGGCAACGCCGGTCAGCTGCTGTTTGTGTATGAGAAATCGGTTGGAAACGTTCCTCATGTCAGCATGTTGTAGGTGTCGCCACTGGCGCCAACCTTGTGTGAATGCTCTGAAAAGTTAATCGTTTGCATATCACAGCATCTTCTTCCTGTCGGTTAAACTTCGCATCTGTAGCACGTCACCTTGGTGGTGTAGCAATTTTAATGGCCAGTAGTGTATATCACAGACAGAACAAGATGACTAGCGTATGGGTAAGGGAGAAAATGTACGTTTTAGTAGAGCCACTGTAGAAAATTTACGCTTGTCCGTTTTCGAGCGCGAACCATATTCATGTTTATTTTGCGAGCCAAATAAAACCGGCAGCTGCAGCTGAAGAGCGGTGAGAGCGCAAAATCTCGTTAACCACATCGTCCTGTGTGCCAACAGCACTGTGTCTCGTTAAGCCGGATACCTTGTCTGTGTTCACGTCAATGTTAGCTGTCTTGTCCCACATGCCGGCAGCTTAAGGTCTGCTTATGATATAAACGTCAGAATTTATACACAAAAGCCGTCTAGGCAACAAGTGGCGCAACTTCATCTGTGAGTAACGCTAGCATCTGTTATGTGGCATTGCGAGCATTGTTTACTGTAGTATACGAATTTTCAATGTCATGGTGTTGATAGTATACATTACTGTGGTCTGAAAAATATCCAGTCTCAAGTATTAAAATAGCCTGGATGTTAATAATAGATCAAGCATTTCTAATACTTGTACTTCTTAAGTGAAAATGTAATTCTATTATTGTATATGCTCTGATGCACTGTTGCAAACCCAGGTGTTTAAAGAGAGGGAGAAAATTCAAAGTACTGTTTCTATAAATGGATTAAGAGCAAATAGACTGCCAAGATTGGCAACTCTTTTAAAGGAGTAAAGACATTGGAGTTTTTAACGGGACACCCACAGCTGATCTGCATACTACGGCGAGAAGATGAATTATGTACCCAGTCAATCTTTATGGCTAGCGGGTGGGAAAATTATTACTTGGAACAGATATTCTGGTTCTGGTAATGAAGTCGCCTGTTTGCCTGGGAATGAGTACTGTTGCCTATATAGATTTAACTGTCAATGTTAAATGTTAATCACAGAAGGAGAATGCCCACTGTAATTAAGAGAGTGAAAGTGAAATATGGAGTCAGTTCAGCTACAAAGCTGCTGAATATAGAACAAACATTTATCGTTTATTTTTCTAACTGGAAACTATCGCTGATACTTATTATGCTACAGTCACGGAATGAACTTAGACCACCTAGAAGTGATTACACTAAATCAATCATTAACTGTTTCAGTAATTATTCAATCTGCTTTGCTTTCTCACTATAGTGTTACATGGCTGTTATGCCAAATGACCTATAAAATTTAGAAAGACTAAATCGAGTAGTGGTAAATGTTACATACTATCAATTGTTTTTACCAAGAAAAGCATTTAATTATAATTTTTATTTGGGAACTGGCTTGTGGCTACACAGTATTGTTGAATGCCTAAGCTAGGTATATATTTTTTGTTGTTCTTGAAATTAAGTAAGAAAATATAGTACTCTCACCATTTGCAGTAGTGATACTTTAATTCATAAGGTTTACAAAGGTCACCGTTATTTGTGATACATACAATATTCTTAGTCTGTAAATGTCTGTGGTTTTAAAGTGCATGCATTTCGATTTGAATGTGCTAGAAATAGAAATAGAATCAAACCAATCTGAATAATTTTCATATATATATATATATATATATTTGGATTTTTATTCTATATTAAAGACTGGATGAGGCATTGCAAGGGAACAGAACCCACAGTCAATGTTGCCCACCACTACATGTTCCAGTGCTCACACTAGATGAATGTCAACGTGTGGCTTCACTTAGCCCAGTATCCAACTCTGAATGTTGTCATCAATTATACGAAAATTGCGAACTGAGTATCAGGTTTTAAGAACAAGCCATAATAAAGTTTCTTGATGGACACAGCTAAATTCGTAATGGGTGCTCTTGATAAAGTTATTGTGCTACACTGTTGAGATTAGATTGGATTAGATTAGATTTACTTTCATTCCAATTGATCTGTAGTGAGGAGGTCCTCCAGGATGTTGAACATGTAAGAAAAACAACAATACATGACAAATATTTGCAAAGCAAACAAATAAGCTGATGTACCATTACACAGGTCCCAAGTGGCATGGTAATCATTTTTTAATGAATGCTATATGAAAGAACCATTTTACAAATACTAATGCACTGATTTTAAAATAAGAAATGTTTTTTATTTATTTATAAGGTAATAAATGTGTAATACAACTACTAAATACTTATTTACAGTGAACATGGTACTGCACTGAAATTGTGCACAGTTGGTTCTACTGAGAAATTCATCAATGGAGTAGACGGAGTTGGCCACCAATAAATCCTTTAGACTGCTCTTAAACATAATTTCACTGGTTGTTAGGTTTTTTATGGCTGCTTCTTGTTCTTGAGTTCACAACTCTTACTGCACGTTTTTGTGCTTGGAAAACTTTAGCTTGGCTTGATGAATTGCCCCAAAAATAATCCTATATGACATTATGGAATGAAAGTAAGCATAGTGTGCCAGCTTTTTCATTTTTATATCCTCTATGTCTGACACAATTCGCATTGCAAATAGAGATTTGTTAAGACACTTCAGCAGGTCTGTGGTGTGCTCCACATAGTTGAATTTATTATCAACCTGTAATCCCAAGAGTTTAACACTGTCCACTTCTTCTACCTGCATGTCTTTGTATGTTAGGCATATACTCGTGGGACACCCCTTACAAGTTCTGAACTGCATGTAGTGTCTTTTTTCAAAGTTTAGTGACAAAGAATTGGCTAGGAACCAGTGATTAATGTCCACAAATATTTTATTAGATGACCTTTCTAAGACTACACTTGATTTTCTATTTATTGCAATGTTTGTATCATTGGCAAACAATACAAACTTGGCTTCTGGTAATGTTACTGATGAAAGGTCATTGATATACACAAGAAAACGTAAGGGCCCTAAAATGGAACCTTGTGGGACCCCACATGTAATTAGTTCCCAGTTGGATGATGCCTGATAGCTTGAAACATGTCTCTTTCCTAATAACACACTTCGTTTCCTGCCAGAGACATAAGATTTGAACCATTTTGCAGCATTTCCTGTTACATTATAATATTCTAATTTACTTAAAGGGATATTGTGATTTACACAGTCAAATGCCTTTGACAGATCACAAAATATACCAGTTGCCTCCAATTTTTTGTCTAATGAATTAAGCACATTTTCACTGTAAGTGTAGATAGCCTTTTCAATATCAGAACCCTTTAGAAATCCGAACTGTGACTTTGACAGTCTGTTATTTGGGATAAGATGGCTATAAAGCCGATTGTACATTACTTTTTCTAAAATTTTCGCGAATACTGGCAAAAGCGAAATTGGACAGAAATTTGATGCTATTTCTTTATCTCCCCTCTTAAACAGTGGCTTAACTTCAGCATATTTCAACCATTCAAGAAATATTCCACTGAAAAATGACTGGTTACACAGATAGCTTATTATGTTGCTTAACTCAAAATCACATTCTTTAATTAACTTTGTTGATATTTCATCATACCCACTAGATGTTCTTGATTTTAAAGATTTTATGATGGATATTATTTCTGCTGGGGGAGTGAGGGTCAAATTCATATTAAGGAAGTTACTTGAAATGTCTGGTCTGAGGTATTCCATAGGAGCATCTACAGAACCTGACAATTCCATCTTGTCAGTAAGAGCTATAAAATGTCAGTTAAAAAGTTCTGCAAAACTATACATGTCTGTCACCGATGCATCATTTACTCTTAATGCTATTTGTCCCTCTTCATGTGTGGTTCTACTGGTCTCCTCCTTCACTATAAGTAGGATGAAATTGTATGTTCTCGGACACTAGAAGAATTTTGTAAAAAATAAAAAAAATCTCTTGAGACTGCATCACTCACAATTTTCTTGTTTTTCACAAAATTGTCTTAATCTCCCAGAACATACAATTTTATCCTACTATCTCTTTTACCTAATAATATAATATAATATAATATAATAATGCAATAGCAGCTATAACAGAAAATCATTTATTTTACATACATTTCCCATAGCTGAATGTAATATATATATAATAAAAATAAATATATAAAATAATTTACTTTCTGCTTTAGTGGGCATAAGATTATTATGAGTTGCTGTTTCTAAATGTTTTTTGAAGGATGATTTATTTACAGTTCCGCCACATTTACAAGCAACTTTAATTTTATTACGTTCCTTACAGCATTCTTTACATACATATTTATGTCCACCTGTTAGATATTTATCTTTATAAAATTCCTCAATAACTTTTTTAATCATACATTGACTACACTGTCTTAATTGTGGCTTGGCACAGCCTAAAGACTGCTACAGCTGTCACTTAGTGTTGTTCATTTAAATAAAACAAAATTAATGAGAAAAATAATTTCACATTGTGAACATAACTAAATAAATTTAAATAAATTAGTTATCAAAAGGTAAATAATATTAAAATTTTTATTTTTTATTTTTTCTATCCTTCTTAAAATGTTACAGAAATGTATGTAAACATGAAGTTAAAATTTGAATAATTTTTTTAAGGTTTTCATTCATTTATACAGAAGCAAATGTTAATAATTAATAATTTTCAGTAAGTATTCTATGTTATGCATCATATGTAAGATCCTTTTTGCCATAAATAATT
Organism: Schistocerca piceifrons; assembly: GCF_021461385.2. Taxonomy (NCBI): domain Eukaryota; kingdom Metazoa; phylum Arthropoda; class Insecta; order Orthoptera; family Acrididae; genus Schistocerca; species Schistocerca piceifrons. The sequence continues at coordinate 68,010,325 of NC_060143.1, read as the reverse complement.
ACATAAGCAAGAGTATCATTTGTAATTTTATCATTAAAACTTGCACAAAGTTTCATAGTTTTTTCTATGTAGTTACAACATTCTTTCTACATGTCATATTAATTACATAAAATGGATAATTATTTACAAACCTAATGGACTAATATCAATATCTGATATTAGTGAAGTAATTCTTTTAGAATCTAAAAATGCACGATATGCGTTTAGAAGATTATTTGGCGAATTAATATTCCACCTTTCTTGAGGAAAAACTTCATTTCTGCCATTTTTTAAATATATATTCTGTAGTTTAACATGATCAAATAACGATGAATCAACTAACTGATTATTTTTACGATTTGTCTGAAATACAACAAAAGCAAAATATTGCATATCAAATTCTGTAAATTTTGTAAGTAGGCTGTTTAGGTTTTCTCGTTGGTAACGCAACGTAGCGCTCTGTATGAAAATCACTGGCTCTGCTGTGTGCAGTCTGTGGCTGTTTTGCATTGTTGTTCGCTATTGTAGCGTTGGGCAGTTGGCTGTTAACAGTGCGTAGCATTGCGCAGTTGGAGATGAGCCGCCAGTAGTGGTGGATGTGGGGAGAGAAATGGCGGCGTTTTGAGAGCTGATGATCTGGACATGTGTCCATCAGAGACAGTACATTTGTAAGACTGGATGTCATGAACTGCTATATATATTATGACTTTTGAACACTATTAAGGTAAATACATTGTTTGTCCTCTATCAAAATCTTTCATTTGCTAACTATGCCTATCAGTAGTTAGTGCCTTCAGTAGTTTGAATCTTTTATTTAGCTGGCTGTAGTGGCGCTCGCTGTATTGTAGTAGTTGGAGTAACGAAGATTTTTGTGAGGTAAGTGATTTGTGAAAGGTATAGGTTAATGTTAGTCAGGGCCATTCTTTTGTAGGGATTATTGGAAGTCAGACTGCATTGCGCTAAAAAATATTGTGTGTCAGTTTGGTGTTGATCAGAATAGGTAAAGAGTGAAATGTCTGAGTACGTTCAGTTTTGCTCAGCTGTTTGAAAATCAACTAATGTAAGAGGTTTATCAGCACAGTAATTCAATAATTTTTCTAAGGGGACGTTTCATATGTCGACCCTTAGCCGAGGATACTTCACTGGAATCTTCTGATTTTTCTTGTAGTTTGTGTAATTAGTGTAGCTTTTGTTTATTGCTAGCGCGTAATTATACAGAGAATTTCCTTTGTACTTGTAGTTTTTCATTGTTGTAGAGTAAAACAGTTGTGGCATGCATGTAGATTTCCACCAAGTATTTCGCAGCTGCGCTTGCAATTAACTAGATATTATTTTCAATCCTATGTTAACGTGTTTTGTTATTTTGCTCTTCAAATTGTGCTTTTCTGTGTTGTCGTGTGAAATATTGTGACAATAATGGCGTGTGAAAAACGTAATACTAGGGTTCAAAGTAAACTGAGAAATGACAGTGAAGAGGAAAGCAGTGTGTTAGCGCCGCCGAGTAATGAATTAACTAATGTTCAAAGTAGTAATTTGGTAATTGTGCATAGGGAAATGGAGTGGGCTGCAAATAATGCTATAGGCAGTGAAACAATTAGTGAACAGGGAAGCATTATCGATCGATCGGTCGGGAACAGCTCGCCTCAGGAATCCGAAATGACAGAACACAATATTGCAAATACTGTAGACTCAGGTTTTGGGTCCTCACTGTTTTCTCAAATGAGTCAAGACACATTTTCTGCTTGTCAAAATGTGAATGTTGCCGGTGAAAATGCACTGCCAGAAAACATAGAGGAACAATTCCAGACACTAATACATTATTATTGCAATTAATGCAACAAATGGAACAAAATCAGAGACAAACACAGCAAAAGCTTCAAACGTAAGACACAATGGAACGGAATCAGAGACAAACACAGTAACAGTTAGACACAATGGAACAAAATCAGAGACAAACACAGCAACAGTTAGACACAATGGAACAAAATCAGAGACAAGCACAGCAAAAGCTTCAGAAGTTAGACATAATGGAACAAAATCTTCAAACGTTAGACACCACACTTGAACAAACACGTGAAGATTTAACTAATGACTTACATAACATTGAATCGAAATGTCAAAAAGTCTGTAATGACGTAAAAACACAAATTTGTGAGCATTTTCAACCTATTTTTTCGAGGCATGAAAATCCATTACAGAATCACGAAGCAGCCATAAAAGAACTGCAAATTATTGTTCATGAAAATCATGAGACCTTGCAAGCTAAAATTGACTCAGTTGCATCTACCGATTCGGTTACGCAACTTGCAAAAACTCAGGAAAACTTAAAGGTCACAGTAGATACTCTGAAAATTGGTTCAGAAAGACACATGGAGGAAATTAGTTCATTATCAGAGAAAGTAGTTGAACTTTCGGATCAGCTAAATAATTTATCTACGAAGGTAGATGATAATCTGAATGACACAAAACCGGTAGTATTTAATGACACAGAAGATTGTGAACAAATTAGGAAATTCAAACAAAATCAGAATCAAATTAATACGCAACACCAAAGAGAAATCCGGGAAGTACAAGATCAGCTGACACAGGTAATACAAGAATTACGTATTTCAGAGGACACTCGCGCTCCAATACAGGAAGAGGGACATAGAAATACGGAACAGCCACAAAATAATAACTCAGCGCATTTCGGAAATTATGAAAGAAATTGGCAAGGTACACCGAATTTTGAGATGGAACCGCCGAATCGACGCAACAATGACCGACATGTGACTCGCCGATATGAAGATTTTGACTATAAGCTGTTCATTACTACACGTAAATTCAAAACATTTAAGAATTCTGGCAACGACATTCATCCACAAGTATGGCTCCATCAATTCTCTCATTGTTTTCCTCCCAACTGGTCATTAGAGCACAGATTAGAATTTATGTGTGGCTACTTAGAGAATGAACCAGCTGTAAGAATGCGATCGGTCATTCACAATTGCCACAGTGAAGGAGAATTTTACCACGCTTTCCTCTCAGTATATTGGTCTCAAGCCACTCAAAACCGAGTAAAACATAGCATCATAATGATGAAACATTTCGAACAATCTGAATTTTCCAGTCTTGTGAAATATTTTGAAGACATGTTGCACAAGAATCAGTACCTGTCAAACCCATACAGCCCCTCAGAACTCATCCACATTTGCTTAATCAAATTACCTGAACATTTACGACATATTATTTTGGCAGGACGTTGCAAAGACGACATTGAAGCTTTTCAGGGATTCTTACAAGAATTAGAAATTGACACTGACAGGAACACAACAATTACAGGTCACATCCGTCGCAATTCCGCGATGAAAGAAATAATAACCGGACACAACAAGGCTATTCTCACAACACAAATCGTGACCAAAACAGGCACCACCCGTATGACAACCGTTGGCAGAGTAGTAATAATTACAGGGAAAGATCACCTCTCCGCAGTAATGACTATCACAGAGACAATCAGAGAAACAGACAACATGGGAACCAAAATAAATATAATCAAGGGAGACAGAATAACTTTAGACGCAATGGTCCAGCACGCAGTTACGATTCAGGGAGAAATTCTCCACCACGTGACCGACTAGACAGAAACTATGGAATCTACCGACATGACGACAGACGATATGATCGAAACGACAGACCTGAATTGCATCAGAACTGGCGGGATTCAAACAGGGCAGGGCCCTCTCGACAAGGTGAATTTGTAGAAGTTAGGTCTCCAAATCCCAATAACGACGCGCGCCAACAAAGAGACAATAGGCAGTGACTCATACCGCTGGCAGCCACAAAACGTACGTATGAAACTGACGACGCAGCCCCCGTAGCTAGTAATTACGTAAAAATGGAAGACATTAGGGACATCTTACTCCAGGAACACGACGCAAAACATAACAACATTGCGTATCCTGTGATTCACATTACAGTAAATGACGTAAAATTTACGGCAGTACTTGACTCTGGCAGTCCCATTTCAGTAATTAGTGAAACAGCCTTTAGCAAACGCAACAAATCGAACGATTGTCCCACACTTCCGTTACGTAAGATTAAATTACAAGGTGCAATCTTTGGAAAAAGTGTAGATGTACGCCAACAAACCAACTTAGAATTCTTTTGTCAAAGTCACAGCTTCTCTATGAACTTTCTTATTGTTCCATTATTGTGGACGGAAATTATATTGGGAGTAGACTTTTTGAATGAATACAAAGCAATCTTAAACTTTCACGATGCTGAAATAAGTTTAGAGAAAGAAGGTAAGTCAATAGCTTTGAAATTTGAAGATTGGCTCTCAAACCATGACGAGGAAATTAATCGGCTTTTCCTTCTGTTAGACAACAGTTCGGAATTTTCTACGGAACTATACACTAACAGTCACTCTGCAAGTACTGACAGGGATGATATCGACGGCATATTTGATACCAATGAGTTAATTCAGAATAAAATTCAAACAATTGAGAATTGTTATGACACTGATAGGCAGGACCTTTTTGAGATTTTACAAGCACATTACACAGTTTTTACTCACAAAGCAGGAACAATCAAGGGATTTCAGTACCAATTTCGTGCTCGTGAGCATACTAAATTTTGTGTTAGCACATTATAGGGACCATGTTAGAACAGAAATACAATCTATGCTTGACGAGGGCATTATTGAGCCTGCAGTAAGCTCATGCAAGAATCCATTACATGTTGTTGAGAAGAAAAATGGATCGATCAGGCTTGTCTTAGATTTGAGACAAATCAATACTATCATCATTCCTGAAACACACAGGCCGCAAACGATGGAAGAACTTCTTCAAAATTTAATGGTGTAAAAGTGTTGTCTTCTATTGATCTCAGATCCAGCTTTTATCACATCGAATTTCATCCAGAATGTAGAAACTACACAGCTTTTCTTTGTTTCGGCTTTTGTTATCAATTTCGGAAACTTCCTTTTGGTTTGAACATTTCTTCGGCAGCGTTCATTCGCAGGCTAAATTCCATATTACCTGATTTCTTAAAACGTTACATCACCTTATATGTGGATGATATTCTAATAGCAGAAGCCTCATGGGAACAACATAATCGCATCCTCAACAGTTTGTTACGTATTTTTGCAGAATCTGAAATTACAGTTATCTTGGAAAAGTCTGAATTCGGTAGGACAAAGGTGAAGTTTTTGGGACATATTATTTCTTCTGAAGGCATTCAGCCGGATCCTGAAAAGTTAGAAGCAATCAGAGCCATTCCAGTTCCATCCACAAAAAGACAAGTCCACAGTTTTCTAGGTCTCGTAAATTTTTACCGTCGTTTTCTGAATATGCAAATTCTAGTTACACCAAAACTTTGTTCTCTCACTGGAAAAAATACTATTTGGAACTGGGACGAACAAGCACAGTTGGAATTCAATTCTTTGAAAGAATCGCTACTTAACGCGCCAATACTAGCTCATCCAGATCTCTCACAAGATTTTTGCCTTAGCACGGATTCTTCTAAAGTCGGTCTTGGTGCCCATTTATTTCAAGAAGCCATAGAAAACGACACTACTGTTCAGAAAACAATTGCTTTTGCTAGCCGAGTGCTAACAAAATCTGAAAAAATTGTTCCGTTACTGAATTAGAAGCTTTAGTTATCGTTTGGGCATTTAACAAATTCCGTTTCTTTCTTTCTGGTAAGCACGTAAAAATATACAGTGATCATTGTGCATTACAATTTCATATGTCTTCAAAATTAAATCATGACAGGTTAAAACGTTGGTCATTGTTTCTACAAGAATTTCACTTCACAATAGTCTACATTCCCGGCGAGGAGAACATTGTTGCGGACGCACTGTCACGCGCACCGGCTGGGCTTGAGAAGAGTAACACAGAAGGCAACCTCGAGAAAAATTTCAGTATTCTTTACATTCAGAAAGTCGCCTTTGAAAACTTCATCACTACATCTTTGAAGGATATTGCTCATGAACAAGATAAAGATCCGAATTGGAAAGACATCGAAAGTAAATGGCATGAAAAGCCGCACACTCAGATTTGGCATTATTATCTGGTTAGAAACAACATACTCTTCAAACGCTGCACTGTTGATGACAAGCTATGGGTGCTTTGCATTTTGTTAATAAGCTCATTTGGTACATTCACTTCAGCTACGCACATTTTGGTCCACGAAAATGTTATCATATTCTTCGAACGACTTGTTATTTTAACAATATGGAAAAGATAATTCGAAGAGTCTTGTCTATTTGTAAACTTTGTCAAAAGGCGAAACCATCTACTATCTCACATCGTGCTCCGTTGTTTCCTATCATTCCTTCTAAATTAAAAGAATTTGCTGCTGTTGATCTCTTGGGACCCCTTGTCAGAACATCGAATGGATTTTCGTACGTTCTAGTCGCTGTTGAACTTACTTCAAAATTTGTTTCTTTCACTCCTTACGTAAAGCCACTGGATGGTCTGTATCCAACGCCTTTGTTAAAAATTTCTTACGTGAAGTTGGACACATTAGTAAAGTCATTTCAGATAACGGACCGCAATTCAGATCTGGTGTTTGGTCACGCATGCTTCGGAACCATAAAATCAAACCTGTTTTTATTTCATTGTACTCACCACATTGTAACCCGTCTGAACGGATTATGAAAGAAATCAATAAGCTTTGCAGACTTTATTGCCACAGAAAGCATCAGCATTGGGACAGATATTTACACTTATTTCAAAACGTGCTGAATGAAATGCCTCATGACTCCACTGCTTTACCACCTATTCTTGTACTGAAGAACGAAGAACCACTGAACAGAATCAGAGAGCTTGTACCTTTTCTGAATACACATAAACTTCGACACAAAGACATAATTGATTTGGCTATTAAAAATATAAATTCTGCAGCAGACGACAGGAGAAAACTAAACGGTAAAGCAAATGCAAAGAAATTATATATTGGTCAGAAAGTTCTCATTAAAGCTCATTCATTTTCACATAAGAAGAAACACTTGAGTCACAAATTCTTTCTGATTTACAATGGACCTTACAGAATCCGACGTGTACCACATGATAATTGCGTTGAAGTTGAAACTCTGCGTACTAGGAAGAGTAAAGGTTTACACCACATTTCACATGTAAAACCGTTTATTGAAAGATAATCTGCTTTTTAACTTTGTCTTTGCCATAAAACTTTTCACTTCACGTTACTAGTATGCCTTGTAACACTTTGAAACTGTTATCATGCAACAATGTCTTGAAGTTAACTATCCAGTCTAGAACCTAGGGAACATATTTAGACAGTAATTACCACTGCATAGTGATAGTGAACAGAGGACACAGTGTTACTGTGTGTGTACATTCTTGCTTGTTAGTTGCACAATTACATAACGACTATATGGCTTACATGCTTAGAACATATACTGCTAATGAGATTTTAATGCAACATTTTGGTTTACTTGAAAAGACATTCCTTATTTGAAGTAGTTTTTGTGAGATTAAAGATGACTTAGTATTTGGTTTCTTTGACAGCTACACGATTTTTTTGTAGCACAATAATATGTTACAGTGTAGTACTTTCTTGATCACGGTAATGTACGTAATAACTATGATATCTATACGCATAGCATTTCACTTTTGTTTATGATGAGGTAAGTACATTGACTTCTGCAGAACGTAGATTTCGGAGGACGATAACTACGACACTTCCACAGAATTATCTTACAGCAAGATGCACATTTAGCGCTAAAGGACACGTATTTGCGTGATTAATTTTGTACTTAAAACATTTATTTTTTAGATTTTTGAATTACAATGATACAAAGGTTTTTCCTGATACATTTCATTCCATTGCTGTAATCTGTAACACCTGAGGGTATAATTACATTAATCCTCAGGGGGTACATGCCTACATTGTGTACTATGTGACTGGCAAGCACAAGGAGCGCTAGCTACCCTAGCTAATATGGTATTTGCTTATACAACTTTACAAATCGGTACCATATTTCTCTAACACATAAATTACACAGCTATCTGATTATTTAACAGAGAAGCAAACATTTTTTTTACTATGTCAGTGACACATGTTTACGCAATTACACAGTTGGATAACTTCACATTTATGAAATTCTATTTTGTCTGTACTTTGTGAACTGTTCATATATTTGCTCGGAACCATTGTGATACAATGAGAGCTTTGAATGATGTGTTTGGTATGAGGTAGATGACACTATTTAAATGAGCAGAGAATTTTTTTAGGTTTTGAAATTGTTGTAGAAAGCTACGACGTTTTTGAGATTTGATTGCGGTGTTATGATGTTATTATTACAACGACGATGTGTATTATGCTGTTAAGGTATGTTTATGATCAATATGCTGATGCTATATGAGGAATCTGATTATGCTACATATTTATTATGATGAAATATTGAAGTGTCGACGCAAGATTGACGTGTCGACGAATATGTATATGTGTAATAAGGTAAGGAATAATGAGAAGTGGTTAGGGACTCAGATTTGTGAAAACGGATGTTGGAAACCAAGAATCGTACTTTAAGAGTTATGAAATGTGTGTACATGCGTGAATGTTTCACAATGCCGACGAAAATGTTTTGGACACTGCTATATTTATAGGATTTTGTTTCTACAGATTTGTAATGCAAATTCTTGCCTGTGAAATTTTTTTATATGAGACTGTCACTGTAGTGGAAACTGCTGTCATAAATATTTCGGTAAGAAAGGTAAGTGACCTTGACGTAATGAGTTTTGGGCGCCCAGCTGAGAGATAGTCGTCTGACAAAAGAAAGCCATTAGGTGGAGAAAAAAAAGAGGCCATTATCCTCGCTATTGACATTTCCTTGTCGAAAGCATCACAAATACGACACGCTCAAACTTGAAAACATATAATTACACTGTGGATCTCTTAATTTATGATATTTAGTAAAATGCCTAATGAAATGATGAGAAACATTTTACATCTATTGTCTTTCGAGAGACGCCATTTGCCTAGTGAATGACGTTTCATATGTTGCTTTATATATACATTTGCCTATTTTGTTTAATATCTAGTTTCTAACTGCACTGCAGCATTGGTTACAATAAAATTTAGTAGATGTACTAATATAGATATTTTATGCCTACAGATCCAGTAAATAATAACTTTATGATCTACTTAAAAAAAACGAGGAAGCACAAAAAGACATTTCCCCTCACAGGAGTTGCATACATAATTTTCGTCAATGATTGGTAACTTTTTAGTAGTGTAAGTTAAGATGATGCATCACTCTAGTGATAAGATGTGGCATACGTATTAGACATGGCCAGCTTTACTGTAATATTATTTCTGCTTTAACTTTGTCATGTTTAGGTATAAGTTATTGCATTTGCTGTTGCTGTTTGCCAGGCATAGTTCTGCTGAATTTTACATTGTATTAAGCTAGTTTTACTACTGATTTATTATTCTTTTTGCTGCTCATTGCCTCATATTAGTTGTATTTACTTTGATAATTTCTATAATGCCGCTTGCTTTGCCAATTTGCATTTTTTGTCATTGCTGTTTGTGTTAATTGTTTTGTGCTGCTGCATTGCCTCGTCCCTTAGTTTATGGATCTGAGCTCAGTAGATTTAAGTTAGCTTAAGATGGTGTAGGCTATATAAGAGAACGAGTTGTGATGAATTGGAAGCAATCCATTGAGAAGCTATAAGAAAGAGGTTTGGCCAAAAAAGTATTTTGAAGGAGGATATGAACAGAAAAGTAGGGTTTAGAGACAACAAGTTTAGGTAGTATTTTCTTGGAAATAAATGATGAGGTAAGATAATGGAAAATAAATAATGAGGCAAGAAATATGTGAACATATAAATACAGAAAGCATGCTTGGATAGGATGTTTTGGTGGAAACAAATGTTGAAATACGACGAAAGATCTATGGAATGAAGTTTTGGGTTGGACTGCAGTACCAAATGTTACACTGAAAACAAACCCTGTCCTTTCCTCTTGTGTTATCCCACTATGTGTTTGTGTACCCTTGGGTATTTGTGTTCTTCCTGTCTTTATGTGTTTATCTGATGAGAATTATGTTGTAGAATTTTTCTGATGATATGTTATTTACTTTGTAAAGATGTTTAGATATTATTTATTATGTTTTGTTTTAATGCTCATGTGTGAAGTTGATGTTTCAAAAGTTATTCTGATCTTTTATGTATTTACTTATGTCATAATTCCTGTAACACTGATGTATATGTTTATTTCTCTTCTTTTGTAAAGCCCCTATTACTACAAATGTTATCTGTATTGTTATGTTCTTTAATTATCTATTTTGTACATTTGTTATTGTATTCTTATGTTATAAAATTGTAATTGACACCAGTTCATCAAATTAAGTAACTTGTAAGCATTCACTTCACTGCACATATTTCTGTTGGTCATAGTATATGCACAATATGTGAAAAAAGATGACTGTTAGTCTATGGACATGTTTTAATAATTCAGCAAGGGACTGATTAACAGCATTGCTGGTTCTAAGGACAATTCCAAAAACTTCGCGAGTGGTTTTTGAGTGGTTTACGGACTTGCTATATTCTCCAAAAGACTCTTCGATGCTGATTGTGCACCTGCACAGTCGCAACAGATGGCTGCTGGCCGTCTCTAGAAGGACTACAGTGGGTCTGCATCTTTGATGGCCCACCAATACCATTATTTCTCCAAGGACTGCAGTGGGTCTGCACCTCTGGTGGCCCACCAATACCATACCATCTACCAGGACTACAGTGGGTCTGCTCTGTGATGACTTACCTCCAAATATTCTTCAACTTCAACTGACTGTTCTGTGGGTTTGCTCTGTTGTAGCCCATTAGCTGTCTGCATGTCAAGAATCAGTACTGTCTTTCCATTGGAAGGACAACACTACTTCTTCAAGACTGCATGGAAATCCACTACTTTCGTGTGCATTCTCTTTTACTGCTCAGACTTTGAGAAAAAAAAAACACTGCAATTTTACTGTGATGAATGATCAGGACTGTCTTTATGGACCGTGAGAAAATTTTAGCTTTTGAACCAACATTGTATCAATAAGTGTGTGCATTTGATTTCTTTGTTATTGTAACTGTGAAAAAATTTTAACGAATATGTATTGGTCAATGCCCAAAACAATTTGTAAAATTTTTTGTGGGGAGCATGGGGCTATGTAAGTAGGCTATTTAGGTTTTCTCGTTGGTAACACCACGTAGCGCACTGTATGAAAATCACTGGCTGTGCTGTGTGCAGTCTGTGGCTGTTTTGCATAGTTGTTCGCTATTGTAGCGTTGGGCAGTTGGCTGTTAACAGCGCGTAGCGTTGCGCAGTTGGAGGTGAGCTGCCAGCAGTGGTGGATGTGGGGAGAGAAATGGCGGCGTTTTGAGAGCTGATGGTCTGGACGTGTGTCCATCAGAGACAGTACATTTGTAAGACTGGATGTCACGAACTGCTATATATATTATGACTTTTGAACACTATTAAGGTAAATACATTGTTTGTTCTCTATCAAAATCTTTCATTTGCTAACCATGCCTATCAGTAGTTAGTGCCTTCAGAAGTTTGAATCTTTTATTTAGCTGGCAGTAGTGGCGCTCGCTGTATTGCAGTAGTTGGAGTAACGAAGGTTTTTGTGAGGTAATTGATTTGTGAAAGGTATAGGTTAATGTTAGTCAGGGCCATTCTTTTGTAGGGATTATTGGAAGTCAGATTGCGTTGCACTAAAAAAATATTGTGTCAGTTTAGTGTTGATCAGAATATGTAAAGAGCGAAATGTCTGAGTACATTCAGTTTTGCTCAGCTGTTTGAAAATCAACTAATGTAAGAGGTTTATCAGCCATTCATAAATTTTTCTAAGGGGATGTTTCAAGTTAAAGTAATTTGTAATATCTAGTTCAAAATTATTTTTACCAGATAATCCAGCAACTTCTTCTGTTTGAAGTTCATAAAAAGAAATAGGAATTTTAGGATTTTTCAGAATATTTTCTCATTGTTCAAGTTCGTAATTTGGTTCATATTCAACAACAGGTACACGAATTTCCATAGATTCTATAATAATTTTACCTTCTTTAGGAAGTGTATCTCCTTCCTACATAATTGCATTACAATCTTTAAAAAATGCACCAACTAATGATAATGGGTAAAGTACTTCATTTATTTTACTATTTATTGTTCCTGTATTAATTGTATGTCCCTCTAAACTTATTTTGTCAGTAACAGATGAAGTTACAAAGTCAAACAATTTACTTACATAATTATCAATTAATTTTTTATTTGGTTTTCCATCAAAAGTTGGATGATCTGTTCCATCATTTCCAATAATACTAAAATTCATATACAACTGTGCACGATTTTGATTCTTCCAACCATCACCAACATTTATTTCAATTTCTGTATCTTTGTTAGGAACATTTAAAATATTTTTAGTTTTCTCATTTACAGGGAATTAGTAAAACTGATAGCTTTCAATTTTATTCTTGATTTATTTAGCAATTATTTATTAAAGAAAAAATTTAAAATATTTCTAAAACACCTGTTTCAATAGCACCATTAAAGTCAATTAAATTATCATTTTCATCAGTTATAGTGACTTCTAACTCTTGAATTTTATGTAAAATAGGAACATTTACATGATATTTTGGCTCATAAATTATTGGTCCACCATATTCTGCACTATGTTTAAAAGAAAGCAGTTATACTAGTTTCTTTATGAAAATGATCATTATGTTTACATACATTTCATCAGCAAGATTAAAATTTATATTTATTAATTCAAATGGAATTATTTCAGGGCCACTTTAGCTACAGCTTTTTCATTATAAAACAAATTGATTATTAAAACCAAGTGAACTTCCAATAGTATTTTCTATATCCATATGCAGTTATACATCACTTTCAGTAGTTACTCTGTTTAAAATTTCATCTGCTTTAATATGTATATAGCGTTTTTTAGAATGAATAAATTTCTTAAATTTTTAAAACTATATTGAGCTGCAGGAATTTCTATTGTTCCACCATCACAATAAAGTTTATTATTTCTCATTGTAGTATTTGATGTTAAAAAAGCTGAATAAAAACCTAGTGAATCATTAGTATAACTATCACATATTGGAACAGTTAATCTTTTTCTAAGTATTGTAGATTTATCACTAAATTGAAAAAGAAGAATCATTTACTACTGAAAAAATTTATTAATGAATAATAAAACAGACTGGGAACCTAAAGAAAGAATTCCAGAAAAGAATTAAAAAACAAACATGGTAACCTTTTACCAAATTCTATAAGATGTGCAATAATTGGACCAAGTGGTAATGGACAAACAACACTAATGATTGATAATTATATTTTAGCTCCAGGTAGGTTAAATTGGTATAAAATTAAACATTTATATATTTATTCAAAAAGTTTAGATAAATCAAAATATCAAGAATTTATAAAACAATGTAAAAAATTGAATATAAAATTAATGAAAATATTGTTAGTTTTATTGAAAATATTGAAGAACCTATTTAATTAGATGAATGTGAAAATAATTCAGTTGTGGTATTCGATGATTTCACTGTAGAAAATCAAGACATTGTAAGAAAATATTTTACTAAAGGAAGACACAAAGGTGTAGATTGCTTTCATTTACCTCAAACATATTCAAAAATACATAAACAGTTAGTTAGAGACAGTTGAAATTTTTTAAATTTATTTAGAAAAGATGATACAAATTCAAGTCATATTTATCATGAATTTGTTGGTGGAGATTTAAAGTTAGATAATTTTGAAGAAATGTGTAGTAAATGTTGGAATGTTGGATTTTTCACAATAGACATGAGTAGAAAACGAAATGAAGGTAAGTTTAGAAATAAAATACAACACTCCTTAAGATCGCAATCATTAAATAAAAACATAAACATTATCATTGAACATAAATGTTAAAAACAAACATTGAACATAAATGTTAAACATAATTTAAGTTTTTTCTTCTGTAATAAATGTTTGCAATGTATGATGATAAAGTTGTTAAACAACCTAAAAAAAAGAAAGCTGAAGAATTGAAAGAACAATTTAAGCTTTGGAAAAAGCAACCAAGTATAGAATATGAGAAATATAAAAAGGAAGATCAACCTGCTATTGACACAACTGAACAAGTCAAAGAAGGAATTGAAGAATTAAGTGATAATGTTTTTAAAGCAATTGAAGAAAACAGAGAAGTTGAAAAACAAATGATTCCATATCATCATCATATAGAAGATTTTGGAGACTTATCACCAATTAAACCATTAAAAGATTGGTCTGATGATGTTCCTGGAAAATATGGTTATACATTAAGTGAATCAGAAATTCAAGATGTATTAAATAAATACCAAGAAGAAAATGAAGATAAAAAGATAAAAGAAAGTAAAAAGATAAAAATGAAACTAAGAAGATAAATGTTAGTGAAAGAATATTACAGTATATTAACCTAATTGAAGATAAAGTATTTGGTTGAAAACCAGTTGGTATGTTTAAATACTTTGGCAAATTACCTGCTGAATTTAATGGTGATAAACTAAGAATTGGTTGATAAAACATATGAAGGTACAGATGGGTAAATGAAACCTTTAACTGAAAAACAAATTACTATAGAAGATTTAAATAAAACGTTTGATGCTGTAGATTTATAAAATTATGCAGATATATTATTTATTTCAGGAGCATTATATTCTGATAATAATCCAAATAAAGTAAGATCAATTAAAGATAATATATATAACTACTTAATAAAAGAAATTGTTGATGTTTATTTTCCAAATTTAAGAAGACAAACGATAGATTTTTCTGAACCAATTTCTCCTGAAAAACAACAAAAAATTGGAGAAGGTTTAATTAAAAAATATACAGAAAAACCAATTGAATATGTTTAGTTAAATGATGTTAGACAATTAATTGATAGATTAGCAGTAATTCATGGTGAAGAATTCTCTGGAAATAAGAATTATCATAATGAAAAAGTTAGTATTGCACAAATGTAAACAAATAAATTTAGTGATTTCATAATTGATAATCCAAAAGGAATTCCATATTTAATTAGATTTTTAAACAAGCTTTCACATACATTTTGAAAATGTGATAAATATGGAAAAGGATTAGTAAATACTTTAATTAACAAATTACCATTCGAGATGCATCTTCTTGTTTATAATTATTGTGGTCCAAGCACAAAATTAGAAGGAAGATTAGGTAAGGTGATAACGGTATAAATCCAAAAGTTGAAGCTTTTAAAAAACATGATATTGCTTATAGAGAAAATTAAGATATAGGGAAAAGACATATAGCTGATAAAGAACTTCGAATAGCTGCAAAAGAAAGAATGTATGCATATGATGCTTCATTTGGTGAAAAAGTTGCAGTAACTGCATTTACAAGAATAATGTATGGAAAACGAAAATTTGGTATGGGAATTAATGTTGATGAAAATGTTTGGAGACTAAACTTTAAAAATCTTTAAAAACTTTACAATTGATTATACTTTGCTACGTAGTGGTGAAACTAAACCAAAGTCAATTAAATTAAAGTTAAATAATTGGTGGAAATTTACTTGTTACATTAGCTATTCCTGTTGTTAAAAATTATTGAATATTTAACAAAAAACAGATGGTAAAGGATTAACACAACATGAAGGAGGATTTTTTCCATTATTATTAACTGTATTACCTTGTATAGCAACAACTGGTTCTTCAGCTGATGGATCTGCAGCAATTGCAAATGTACTTATAAACAAAAAGAAAACTGTTAAAGAATTAGAAGATAAACATAACTTAGAAATGGAAAAGAAAGCTGGAACTAGAACAAAGAAAAAGTTTCGAAAAAATAATTGATAAATATCCTAATCCATTAAGTAATTTTGATATAGAAGAACTTGCTAAACAATTAAAAATTAAACACATTCGTGGTGTATACATGATTGATGAATTAGAAAAGAAGCCATTTAAAATTGAATGTGGTATACTAAATTTAGACACATCTGATAATCCTGGAACACATTGGATTTGTTATTTTAAAAATTAAATTAAAAAGATTTTTTGATTCATTTAGTGATAATATACCAAGCAATTTGTTAATTATATAGGAGAAGATGAATTATATTACAATACAGATAGAATACAGAATTTTGATGAAATAATATGTGGTCATTTATGTCAGTTTGTTTTAAAATTGCTATGTGAGAATTATAATTTTAATGATACTTTAGATTTAATAAATGGACTTTTTGGAAATAAGACACATTTATTTAAACAAAATGAGCACTTAACTAATATATCTACATTAGATCTAGAAAAAATTAAAAATACGATTAAGCAATTTGATTCAAAGATCACTAAAGCCATTAATTAATGTCAAAAAGAATTTAATGCTATTTTTAAAGTAACTAAACGCTATATTTGTTTTAAAGGTAAAAGACTTGCTACTGTAAATAATCCAATTGATTTAAAAGATGTAGTTAACAAACAATACCTAGAAAAATAATATGTTACAAAAGCAGAATACATGAGTTTTCTGACGCAATTTAATAACTATGTCAGCAATACACAATTTAGTGAAAAAACTCTCAGGAATTCCTTTACAAAAAAGGAAGTAGAGAAAGCTTTTTCAAATTATTTCTCTGAAGCAGATTTAACACCATACTTAGAACAGTTAAGTAATCTTAAAGAAAAAGTATATGATAATCAATTAATTGAATTTACATATTATGACAGGTGGCGAGAAAAAAGTGTGTAATTTTGAATATGATTTCAAATTTAAAAGAATTATTGGTGTTGGTAAAAATATAAACAGAGATTTAAACTTCGATGATTTTGATATAACAGTCAATGTAGGTGATAAGCTATATAAAGTAAATAATTATATTCATTAAATGATTGCAGATAAATCAAATTTTATAACTGTAATATTGAAAGATTCTGTTTAAACTGTTCATGTCGATGTGAATATAATTGTATTTGGTGAATAATTTAAAATTAAAAATTTAATAAATTTTTTATCTATATAAATGGTAAATCATACTTCACATGATTATCATATTTATTGTTTAAAATGTAAAAGTAAATTAATACACATAATCCACATAGAGTAACAAACTAAAAATTGTAGACAAAGAATCGAAGGTCTTTGTACATTATGCATAAGTAAAAAGAGTAAGTTTGTTAAAAAATTTTGTAAGTGCTGGTTACGGTTTAAATAAGAATAATGTTCGTGAAAATATGATTAATGAATTACATAAACCAGATAATTTTGAAGAATTCTATATCAATGAATATAAAGAAGTAATGAGAAATTATAACATTAATAATTTATCAACATTTTCAGGATTAAAAGCATCTGTTGATGAATGATTTAACAGAATACTAAAAGAAAAAATGTGGAAGAAATTGCTTTACAAGGATATTATAAATGGATAAATTTAGTTAAAGATCTAATTGATCAATATAATAATACAAAACATTCTACAATAAGAATGAAACCAATAAAAGTTAATGAAAAAATAAAAAAATAAGAAATATTATATCTAGTCGCAGACTTATGTCTGCTTCATCTGACACTAATGAGCAATCTATATTTAAAAAAGGGTGATAAAGTTACAATTAGTAAACAAAAAAGTCTTTTTGAAAAAGGACATACAGCTAATTGATCAACAGAAACATCTGAAATTAAAGATGTTATTTATTCTAATACAATTACATATAAATGAAAAGATATAAAAGAAATTTTTATGAACAAGAAATACAGAAAACGAAATATCCGGATGTATACTTGGTTGAAAAAGTTTTAAAAAAGAAAGATAATAAAGTTAAATGGTTAGGTTTTGATAATTCACAAAACAGTTGGGTAAATAAAGATAAAGTTATTTTACAGTAGTACAGTTTCATTAAGACTAATTATATCATTATACAATTGTTCTTGTGTATAGTAGTTCAAAATATTGAAATAGTTCAAATGACAGACAATTCTCAAATTTTCTTTCATTCTTTGATCAGATTTATTGAATTAGGATTATAATTCAACCTTAACAATACCTCACAATTTGTGTGTTTATCTTCGATTTTGTATAGTTGTTCCTGTAAATTTTTTCATTGTGTTCTAATGACATTATAGTTATATCCATATTCATCATCAAATAATTTTAAAAGAATGAATAGTGGGTTTAAACTGTCATCAAATGTTTTAGGAACTACTTGTGGTAATAAACTATATATTGCTTCATTTCTTTTACTTATTATTTCTCAAGCAAAAAAAACTGTTTCTCTCAAATTTTGAATATGATCATCTTTCATTTTTATTCTGTTGTTGTGGTCTTCAGTCATGAGACTGATTTGATGCAGCTCTCCATGCTAATCTATCCTGTGCAAGCTTCTTCATCTCCCAGTAACTACTGAAACTTACAACCTTCTGAATCTGTTTAGTGTATTAATCTCTTGCTCTCTCTCTACGATTTTTACCCTCCACGCTGCCCTCCAATACTAAATTGGTGATCCCTTGATGCCTCAGAACATGTCCTACCAACCGATCCCTTCTCCTAGTCAAGTTGTGCCAAAAATGTCTCTTCCCCCCAATCTTATTCAATACCTCCGCATTAGTTGTATAATCTACCCATCTAATCTTTAGCATTTTTCTGTAGCACCACATTTCGAAAGCTTCTATTCGCTTCTTGTCCAAATTATCTATCGTCCATGTTTCACTTCCATACAAGGCTACGCTCCATACAAATACTTTCCTTGCCATTGCCAGTCTAAATTTTATATCCTCTCTACTTCGACCGTCATCAGTTAGTTTGCTCCCCAAATAGTAAAACTCCTTTACTACTTTAAGTGTCTCATTTCCTAATCTAATTCCCTCAGGATCACCCAACTTCATTCGACTACATTCCATTATCCTCGTTTTGCTTTTGTTGATGTTCATCTTAGATCCTCCTTTCAAGACACTATCCATTCCATTCAACCACTCTTGTAAGTCCTTTGCTGTCTCTGACAGAATTACAATGTCATCGGCGAACCTCAAAGTTTTTATTTCTTCTCCATGGATTTTAACACCTACGCCAAACTTTTCTTTTGTTTCCTTTACTGCTTGCTCAATATACAAATTGAATAACGCCGGGGAGCGGCTACAACCCTGTCTCACTCCCTTCCAAACCACTGCTTCCCTTTCATGTCCCTCGACTCTTATAACTGCCATCTGGTTTCTGTACAATTTGAAAGTAGCCTTTCGGTCCCTGTATTTTACCCCTGCCACCTTCGGAATTTGAAAGAGAGTATTCCAGTCAACACTGTCAAAAGCTTTCTCTAAGTCTACAAATGCTAGAAATGTAGGTTTGCCTTAATCTTTCTCCTAAGATAAGTCGTAAGGTCAGTATTGCCTCACGTGTTCCAACATTTCTACGGAATCCAAACCGATCTTCCCTGAGGTCGCCTTCTACTAGTTTTTCCATTCGTCTGTAACGAATTCGAGTTAGCATTTTGCATCCGTGATTTATTAAACCGATTGTTCGGTAATTTTCACATCTGTCAACACCTCCCTTCTTTGGGATTGGAATTATTATATTCTTCTTGAAGTCTGAGGGTATTTCGCCTGTCTCATACATCTTGCTCACCAGATGGTAGAGTTTTGTCGTGACTGGCTCTCCCAAGGCCATCAGTAGCTCGAATGGAATGTTGTCTACTCCCGGGGCCTTGTTTCGACTCAGGTCTTTCAGTGCTCTGGCAAACTCTTGACGCAGTATCGTATCTCCCATTTCATCTTCATCTCCATCCTTTTCCATTTCCATAACATTGTCCTCAAGTACATCGCTCTTGTATAGACCCTACAAGTGGTTCTCTTTTCTCCAAAGGTCTCTTTAATTTTCCTGTAGGCAGTTTCTATCTTATCCCTAGTGAGATATGTCTCTACATCCTTACATTTGTCCTCTAGCCATCCCTGCTTAGCCATTTTGCTCTTCCTGTCGATCTCATTTTTGAGAGACTTGTATTCCTTTTTGCCTGCTTCATTTACTGCATTTTTATATTTTCTCCTTTAATCAATTAAAATTAATATTTCTTCTGTTACCCAAGGATTTCTACTAGCCCTTGTCTTTTTACCTACTTGATCCTCTGCTGCCTTCACTACTTCATCTCTCAAAGCTACCCATTCTTCTTCTACTTTATTTCTTTCCCCTATTCCGATCAATTGTTCCCTTATGCTCTCACTGAAACTCTGTACAACCTCTGGTTTAGTCAGTTTATCCAGGTCCCATCTCCTTAAATTCCCACCTTTTTGCAGTTTCTTCAGTTTTAATCTACGGTTCATAACCAATAGATTGTGGTCAGAGTCCACATCTGCCCCTGGAAATGTCTTACAGTTTAAAACCTGGTTCCTAAATCTCTGTCTTACCGCTAGATAATCTATCTGAAACCCGTCAGTATCTCCAGGCTTCTTCCATGTACACAACCTTCTTTTATGATTCCTGAACCAAGTGTTAACTATGATTAATTTGTGCTCTGTGTAAAATTCTACCAGGCGGCTTCCTCTTTTATTTCTTAGCCCCAATCCATACTCACCTACTTTGTTTCCTTCTCTCCCTTTTCCTACTACCGAATTCCAGTCACCCATGACTATTAAATTTTCGTCTCCCTTCATTATCTGAATAATTTCTTTTATTTTGTCACACATTTCTTCAATTTCTTCGTCATCTGCAGAGCTAGTTGGCATATGAACTTGTACTACTGTAGTAGGAGTGTGGTTCGCATCTATCTTGGCCACAATAATGCGTTCACTATGCTGTTTGTAGTAGCTTACCCGCATTCCTATTTTCCTATTCATTATTAAACCTACTCCTGCATTACCCCTATTTGATTTTGTGTTTATAACCCTGTATTCGCATGGCCAAAAGTCTTGTTTCTCCTGCCAGCGAACTTCACTAATTCACACTAAATCTAACTTTAACCTATCCATTTCCCTTTTTAAATTTTCTAACCTACCTTCCTGATTAAGTGATCTGACATTCCACGCTCCGATCCGTAGAACGCCAGTTTTCTTTCTCCTGATAACAACATCATCCCCGTCCGGAAATCCAAATGGGGGACTATTTTACCTCCGTAATATTTTACCTAAGAGGACACCATCATCTTTTAACCATACAGTAAAGCTGCATGCCCTCGGGAAAAATTACGGCTGTAGTTTCCCCTTGCTTTCAGCCGTTCGCAGTACCAGCACAGCAAGTCCGTTTTGGTTAGTATTGCAAGGGCAGATCAGTCAATCATCCAGACTGTTATCCCTGCAACTACTGAAACGGCTGCTGCCCCTATTCAGAAATCACACGTTTGTCTGGCCTCTCAACAGATACCCCTCCGTTGTGGTTGCACCTATGGTATGGCCACCTGTATCGCTGAGGCACGCAAGCCTCCCCACCAATGGCAAGGTCCACGGTTCTTGTGGGGAGGCATTTTAATTCTATTTTAATTCTATTATCTTTTAATTGATATATTTTGTGTTTAGTTTATTCAATTCTTGTAGTTGCTGTATGCATTTATCATTATGTTTTATTTCATATTTATAAGCATCAATCATCTCTTTTCTAATCTTATATTGATGGTAAAACTTCATGAGTAACCCATTTTTTAAATTGTTTAGCTTCTTCTTTTGTAGAAAATAAAATCAGTGATTAAAATCCTGATTCATTAATGAATATAGTTTTTTTTATTATATTTTAGATCGTCCAAATTGTATGGTCTAAGATTTTCTAATAATGTTTTATCATCTTCATCAATATGTTTAAAACCTCTATGTGTTTGATTATATTCTAAAATATTATCAACATCTTTTGCTCTAAACCATGGATTATTTTCTTCATCAATAATCATAAAAACTTGTTTATTGTTGTATGTAAACTTGTCGTTGAACATATCTATAATCGGTTCCATTTAAGAGAAATATTTTTCATTAGGTTTGCAAAAATAAATATTATGTGAAATGTATAGTTTGTATTTATGATTTAATTAGTTTAGAGAATTTATCTTTTTTATAAAACTAATAAAAATTACTTCTTATAAATGGAGAAACGAAACGAAATGCAGACTAAACTAAAGGAAACTTATATACTAATTGAGGTATGTGAAATGATAATGATTGTCATATTTGTTTAATAGATGAAAATAATAATCCATATCTCAAAACAAGCTGGAAGCATATTATTCATAACTACTGTATTTATGAATAATCAAAGGAGAAAGAAATTGTCCACTTTGTCGAACTATTATTAAAAATAAAGTACCAGAAATATTGATATTAATGCTACACTTGATTCTCAAGATGAAGGAGCTTATTATGATGATGATTATCGTTGATGATAATTTTTAAATTAATTAAAATGAATAATTGATATGAATACGAATAACCAAGAAGTTATAACTGAAGAAGAAAAGAAATGTAAAATTTGTCAAGAAATTAAAAGCTTGAATTGTTTTTATATAAATCCATCACATAAAGATAAATGTAATACATTAAGAATTAGAGAGCTTTAACTATAAAAAATAAATCTTCAAGATTAATTATATAACCATCTATTAAATAATTATCAGTTTCAACTGATAAATTTAATTTTTACAAATTTAATAAATATTTTGTAATAAATACTAGAGCAAACTAATTGTTAGTTAAACTAATTGTTTAAAAACTATTTGAGTGTTAAACTAATTGTTTAGAAAGTAATTGATTGTCAAACTAATTACCTTTTTGATTAATTATTTATTAACTAATATTCCTTGTCCATCTATGAAATAATTATAATTATGTAAAAAAAAATTTTTTTACATATCTAATAAAAATTTTTTTGTAATAAATAGAAGAGCGTTGTTGTTCTACTACAACAAATTGCTTATTGACTGCAATGATATACTTCTGTAAGACTTCGTGAATTTTGTAAAGGAAATAATTCGAGTGGATATTCAAATTTGTGTAATGCTGATTTAATTAGATTTATAATTTGTCATCGTTCAATTATTATTAGTAATCATCAAGATATTGTTAGAAATAATACACCTGTTGTAAGTGAAAATAATACATCTGAAAACAATACCAATATTGTTAAAAATGATAATATGTCTTAACTAAGTGTAAATCATAAAAATTATTTGACTGAACTAAGTAAAAAATATAAAAATTTCATCAATATTTATATACCGAAAAAGTAAGTGAAAATCACACAAATATTGTTAAAAGTAATAAAACTGAACCTAGTGAAAATCTTTGGATAAAGTTACCATTTTAGGAAATTTATGATGTTTTTCTAACTAAAGCAGATAAACCATTAAAATAAATATTCCATTTTCGTTAAATATTTTTCAGAAGCCAAGAGCTTGAAAAACAATTGAAGGTTACTTATTTGACAAGGCATTTGGAAA
This sequence comes from Schistocerca piceifrons, assembly GCF_021461385.2. NCBI lineage: Eukaryota > Metazoa > Arthropoda > Insecta > Orthoptera > Acrididae > Schistocerca > Schistocerca piceifrons. The sequence goes on along the minus strand of NC_060143.1, from coordinate 67,986,956 downwards.
CAGACTACAAACTATAAATTTAGAAAATAATATGGAGATATTTGATCCTAATCATTTCTTAAATGCAGTATAAACAAGAAATTTTAAGATTGTTAAAAACTATTTGAAAGTACATCATGGTATACAGGTAAATTTTAATTTATACTGTGAATATGAACTACAAAGAAACTAAAGAAATGAAAAAGTTCAATAATTTGAACAACAAACACCAAACTATACTATTTTAATACAAAAAGATTTTAATAAAAAATTCAAATATGGTAAAGACATATTTTAGAAAAATATCTAATTTTCAAGCACAAGGATCAGGATGGCCATTAAATAGAATAATTGGTTTACAAATAGTAACTAATAAATATATTCCAGTAAGGCGATCATCTTATATTGATTTACCAGATATTATAAATTAAAAAAGTATGTGTTAATGTAAAAAAATGATCAAAAGTCTTTTTATTGTCTATAAAAGCAGCTTTGTTTCCTGTAGATGAACATCCAGAAACGATAACAAAATATAAATATGTTGGTCTTGATCTTGATAAAAACTTGAAAATAATGAATTTCCTGTATTAGTTGATCATATTCCTGAAATAGAAACTATAAGTAATGTATCTATTATGTATGATTTATGTTTACTACATTTTAATAGTAAAGAAAAATTGGATGAATACACAAAATATTGTTTAACTAATAAACCATTTAAAGTTGAAATGCCAGGTGAAGGAGAATTCATATATTTTCAAAATTATCGATTTACACTAAATGTTCCATTTGTTATTTATGCTGATTTTGAAATTTTACTTTTAAAACTGGATAATTGTTAACCAAACCCCGAAAAATCGTATGCAATGAAATATCTCAAACATAAATCAAGTGGATTTTGTTTTTATATTAGATATATATATATGTAAGTTACAAGGATCCTGTTGTCTATAGAGGATCAAATTGCCATAAAGATTGGCAGAATGTATAAAACGAGAAGTTGAAGTAATTGGAAGAAAATATTCTCAAATTGAAGAAATGAAACCACTTGATCTTGATGAATACAAAATGTGTCTTAAATCTACAGTTTGTACACTATGTAATTGTCCTTATACAATAGAGAAGGAAAAAGTACATCATCATGATCATTTAACTGGAAAATATATTGCTCCATTAAGTAATATATGTAATTTTAAACTACATAAACGTGATTATGTACCTATTTATTTACATAATTTATTTGGTTATGATTCACATCTTTTTGTAAAAGAAATTGGTGATGATAATAAAGAAACAGAATTAATAACAAGCAATGAAAATAAATATATTAGGTTTGGCGAACACACAACAACTTTAAAAATTAGATTTGTAGATACATATAGATTTACAGCTTCTTCACTTGTTAAACCTTCATCAAATTTACAGAAAAATCAAAAAAAAATATTAAATAGTATTTTTCTCCAGAATTATTTAACTTAGTAATTAGAAAATGTGTTTATCCATATGATCACATGGATTCTTGGAAAAAATTTTACAAACAAATTACCAACAAAAATTTTATTGTGAATTAAATGATTGTGATGTAAGTGATGAAGATTACGAACATGCGAAATTAGTTTGGGAAAAATTTAATATTAATAATCTTGGTGAATATCTTGATTTATATCTTAAAACTGATGTATTATTGTTAAATGATGTATCTGAAAATTTTAGAAATACCGTCTGGGTATTTTACAGCTCTGGGTTTATCTTGAGATGCAATGTTAAAAATTTCTAATAAAAAACTTGATTTATTATATGATTATGATATGCTTTTAATGGCTGCAAAAGGAATAAGAGGTTAAATTTCCCAATGTTGTAAAAGATATGTAAAAGCAAATAATAAATATATGAAAGATTATAATAATAAAGAAATCTCAAATTATATAATGTATGTAGATGGAAATAATTCATATGGTTATGCTATGAACCAATATTTACCATATGGTGGATTTAAATGGGAAGAACCAAATAATTTTAATGGTACAAAAAAAGCAATATGTCATACAATAGTCAAGATAGATATATATTTGAAGTATGTTAGAATATCCGAAAGAATTACATGATTTACCACTAGCTCCTGAATCAAAACTTGTTCCAGGTGCAAATGAAAGTAAATTAATAACTACTTTAAATAAAAAAAATAATTATGTAGTATATTATAGAAATCTTAAACAATATTTATCTTTAGGAATGAAACTTACAAAAATAAATAAAGTTTTAAAATTTAAACAATCTGATTCGTTAAAGAAGTATATAGATATAAACACACAGTTAAGAACTAAAGCTACAAAAGATTTTGAAAATGATTTCTATAAATTAATGAATAATTCAGTATTTGGTAAAACAATGGAGTATATACGAAACCGACGAGACATAAAATTAGTTTCAAATAGTAAAGTATGAGATAAATTTGTAGCTAAACCAAACTTTAAACATAGAACTACATTTACTGAAAATCTTGCTGCTATCCATATGAATATAATTAAAACCTATTAATGTTGGATAAAGTGTACTTGATAGATCTAAAGAATTAATGTATGATTTTCGCTATAGAATTATTAAACCAAAATATGGAGAAAAAATTGAATTATGTTATCAAGTTACAGATAGTTACATTTACAATATTACAACCGAAGATTTCTAAGAAGATATGCAATCGATGATTGATTATTTTGATAGAAGTGATTATCCAACAGATAATATATATGGTATTCCACAAGTAAACAAGAAAGTTGTTGGTAAAATGAAAGATAAATGTAACAGAAAAATAATGGAAATATTTTGTGGTTTAAGAGCAAAGATGTATTCCTATAAAGTTGGTGACAAAAGAGACAAGAAATCGAAAGGAATTAAAAAATGTGTTGTTAAAAACAAAATAAGTTTAGATGATTGTAAAGTTTGTTTGTTTAACAATATAGAACAATACAGAAAATTTCATTTAATTAAAAGTGAAAAACATGAGATGTATACAATTCGAGTAAATAAAAAAGCACTAAGTCCCCATGATAATAAAATATATGTAATGGATAATAAAATAGATACATTTCCATATGGTCATTACTCATTATTGAAAATCTAATACAAAATTATTATATATAAATCTAATAAAATTTTTTCTGTATAAATGGAGACTACTTTAATCATGAAGCTAAATAATTTAAGTATTTCTAAAGAAATTGGAAACGTAAATAAGCTAGAGATAAATGTATTATATATTATCAAGGACTGTGAATATTTAAATACAAGATTTGGACAACAACTTTGCCAAGAACTTAATAATGATATTAATGTTATTTTACCAAATAAATTTTCTAAATTAGTTGACGATTTTGATTTTGATATAAGTAAAAGAGGACAAATGAAACTGAAATACAAAGGAATGAAGAAACTTAAAAATAGAAATAATAAATTGCATAATACAGTGTTCACAATGTAAAAAATTTACTTCCGTTAACTAATTCATTTACTTATGTTCGCAATGTTTAATTATTTTTCTCATTAATTTCATTTTATTTAAATGGACAACCTAAGCGACAGCTAAAGCAGTCTTTAGGCTGTGCCAAGCCACAATTAAGACAGTGTAGTCAATGTATGATTAAAAAAGGCATTGAGGAATTTTTAAAGATAAATATCGAACAGCAATCCCATACATTATCACATATGGTCTGATTTTGAGCAATATTGCGATGTGTGGGGACTTCATTAGCTCACTAGATACTGTTACTCATGGTGAGTGGAATTTATTAGTATTTTACCTACCTGATAGTCTTTTATTGGGAATGTGTTCTTATTAGCTTTCATCTTTTCTAGGTATTATGGGAGTGTATCATGGGAGTGTTCTGTTACTTTATGCCTTTTTTTGGCCTGATGTCCACTAAAGAGTGAAAAATTGCTGACTATGAACGCTAGATCATCTCATTTCCTTTTATCGATCAGAATATGACTTGATTTTGTGATATGTTCGTCATGGGAGTGTGTTATGGGAGCATTTATTTATTTTATGCTGTTGCATATCTGACGTGTGGTACTTAAAGAAAAATTACTGACTGTGACCGCTACATCATCTCAATTTCTTTTTTCTATCAGAGTGTGACATTTTTATGTATGTTTGTTCCTTATATACTATTCATTTCAGTTAAATTTTCTTGACTCACATGAGTTTTTGTCTATTAATTCATACAGATTGCACCTGATTTTTCAGTTAAAATGGTGCGAAACCGATCGCGCCAATAAATGAAGGACTCACAGCTAAAACGGTCTTATCTTTTCAAAATGATATACCCAGGCCGTGGCTGCCCTGACTATAAGAGTCTGCTGAATATACATAAGGCCATCCATAGTGTCTGGATGTCTTACGAATTATGCTTTTTTAAGGAATTAATAACGTCGAACACAGCTGTATATTTCTCCTTCAATAGAGAGCGCCTTTTCACTGATAAAAAATATATTTAAAGAAATCTGCCTTGTTAATTTATATTATTATTTACATGGGATACGGGATTTTTCTCTGTCCCGATCCCTCAAAAAAATATAATTTTTTGCTTTCAGAAATCTGGCTTCTCTTCTGGAAGCGTCGTCAATGGAATAATCTTCAAAGGCGTCGTGGTACATTTGCAATTTGTCACAAGAACAAAGTATAGTAATAAGATATAGGTTAGGAACTCACAAAAGCACAAAATCAATTACTATGCAAAATACTTATTGCGGCGAAAATAGACTAGCTTCCGATGTTAGCAGACAGCGACAAAGTACCCCGCACCTTTCTGAGAAATCTTGATTGTCACGTCACGTGACGTGATGTGATGTTCTGTACAGTTGACGGCTTGTGCCAATGTTGAAATGCGTTGGGGAATATTTTGACACGATGTTCCATTTCTTCAAGAGAGAATTGACCTTAAGAAGAGAATAAAAACTTCAATAATGTAACGTGAGTGTGCATAAATCATTGACCTTGCCGTTGCGGGGATGGCTTTCGTGCCTCAGCGATACAGACAGCCATACTGTAGGTGCTACCACATCGGAGGGGTATCTGTTGAGGGGCCAGAAAACATATGGTTCCTGAAGACCGGCAGCAACCATTGCAGTAGATACAGGGGCAACAGTCTGAATGATTGACTGATCTGACCTTTTAATATGGACCAAAACGGCCTTTATGTGGTGACACTGCGAACGGCTGAAAGCGAGGGGAAACTACAGCCATAACTTTTCCCGAGGGGATGAAGCTCTAATGTGTCGTTAAATGATGATGGTGTCCTCTTGGGTTATATATTCTGGAGATAAAATAGTCCCCCATTCGTATATTTGGGGGCTACTCAGGAGAATGTCGTCATCAGAAAAAACAAAACTGGCGTTTTGGGTATTGAAGTGTGGAATATTAGATCGATTAATCGCCAGGAAGATTAGGAAATTTAAAAAGCGAAATGGATATGTTGAAGCTAGATATGAAGGCAATTAGTGAATATCGGTGGCAGCAAAAACAGTGCATAAGGTGAGCTGAATTCAGGGCTATAAATACAAAATCAAATAGGGTAATGCAGGATTAGGTTTAATAATGGACACGAAAATATAAATGCAGTTAACCTTCTATGATCAGCATAGTGAAAACGTATTCATAGACAAGATAGATATGAGGCCAACACTCATCACAGTAAAATGAGTTTATATGCCAACTAGCTCTGCAGATGATGAAGAGATTGAAAACATCTACGATGAGATAAAAGAAATAATTCTAACATGTATGGGAGGTATAAATTTAATTGTGATAGGGATCTGAAAATCAATAGTTGGAAAAGAAAGAAAATGAAAATTGTAGATGAATACCAACTGGGGAAAAGGAATGAAAGAGCAAGCCATCTGGTATAACTATCCACTGAGCATAGGTAACATGTGGTTTAAGAAAGTGAAAGGAGGTCGTAAATGTGGAAGTCACCTGGAGATGCTGGTAGGATTCAGATTGATTATATAGCGATAAGACATAGATTTCAGAAGCAGATTTTAAAATGTAAAAGATTTACAGGGGCAGGTGTGACCTCTGACCACAATTTATAAGTTACAAACTGTAGATTAAAACCAAAGAAATTGCAAAAAGGTAGAAAATTAAGGAGGTGGGGCCTGAACAAGTTTAAAGAACCAGAGCTTGTTGAGAGTTTAATAGGGAGTTTTGAGCAACAACTCACCAGAACAGGGGAATGAAATGCAATAGAAGAAGAATGAGTAGCTTTAACAGAGAATAGTTAAGGCAGCAGAGATTCAAACAGATAAAAAAACAAGGCCTGGTAGAAATCCTTGGATAACACAGGAGATATTGAACACAACTGATGAAAAGAGAAAATATAAAAATGCAGCAAATGCATCAGACGAAAAGGAGTACAAATGTCCAAAAAACGATATTGATAGGAAGAGCAAAATGGTTTTGTAGTAATGGACAGATGTAGGAATACAGAAGCATATATCATTAGGGAGAAGACAGATGCTGCCTACAAGAAAATTCAAGAGGTCTTTGGAGGAAAAAGAAGCAGCTGTGTGAACATCAGCAGCTCAGATGTAAAACCTGATCCAAACAAAGAAAGGAAAGCTGAAAGGTGGAAGGAGTACATGGAAGATCTGTAGAAGGGAGATGATCTTAGGGGCAATATTATATAAATGGACGAGGACGTAGATGAAGAGGAAATTGGAGACATGATGCTGTGAAAAAAAATTTAACAGAGCACTGAAAAACTAAGTTGAAACAAGGCCTCAGAATTCAATGACATTCCATCGTACATACTGATAGCCTTGGTATAACCAGCCATAACAGACTTCTTCCATGTTTTCTGTAAGATATATGAGACAGGCGAAACACCCTCAGACTTCAAGAAGAATACAATATCTACAATTCCAAAGAAAGCAGGTGCTGACAGGTGTGTATATTATCAAACTATCATTTTAATAAGTCATGGTTGCAAAATACTAGCACAAATTCTTTACAGAAGAATGAAAAAGCCGGTAGAAGCCCACTTTGGGGAATATCAGTTTGGTTTCTGGTGAAATGTGGGACATGCGAGGCAACACTGACCCTACAACGTATCTTTGAAGAAAGACTGAGGCATTACTTACATTTATTAAGACATACTTACATTTATGGCATGTGCAGACTTAGACAAAGCTTTTCACACTGTAACATGGTATACTATCTTTGAAATTTTGAAGAGAGCAGGGATAAAATACAGAGAGCGAAAGGCTATTTACAATATGTACAGAAACCAGACAGATGTCGTAAGTGTTGAGGGACATGAAAGAGAAGCAGTGATTGAGAGGGGAGTGACACACTGTAGTCGCCTTTCCCCAGTGTTATTCAATTTGTACACTGAGCAAGCTGTAAAAGAAACCAAAGAAAAATTTGGAGTAGGAATTAAAGTTCAGGGAGAAGAAATAAAAAACCTAGAGGTTTACTGATGACATCATCATTCTGTTAGAGACAGAATGGGACACACAAGAGCAGATGAACAGAATGGGCAGCGTCTTGAAAGGAGGATATAAGATGAACATCAACACAAGCAAAACAAATGTAGTGGAATGTAGTCGAATTAAATCAGATGTTGACGAGGGAATTAGATTAGTAAATGAGACACTTAAAGTAATACATGTACTGCAAAATAACTGATGATGGGCAGACTAGGTGGGATATAAAATATTGACTCGCAAAGGCAAGAAAAGCATTTCTGAATAAGAGAAATTTCTTAACATCGAATGTAAATTTAAGTGTTAGGAAGTCTTTTCTGAAAGTATTTGTCTGAAATGTAGCCATGTATGGAAGTCTACATCTACATGATTACTCTGCAATTCACACTTAATTGCCCGACAGAGGGTTCGTTTAACCATTTTCATACTGCTTCTCTACCATTCCACTCTCGTATGGCGTGTGAGAGAAAGGAACACCTAAATCTTTCCGTTCGGGGTCTGATTTCTCTTATTTTATTATGATGATCCTTTCTCCCTCCATACGTGGGTGTCAACATTCGGAAGAGAAAGTTGGTGATTGAAATTTCGTAAATAGATCTCGCCACAAAGAAAACCGCCATTGTTTCAGTGACTGCCACACCAACTTGCCTATCATATCAGTGACACTCTCACCCCTATTGCGCGATAACACGAAACGATCTGCCCTTCTTTGCACTTTTTCGATGTCCTCCGTCAATCCTACCTGGTAAGGATCCCATATCTCGCAGCAATATTCCAGCAGAGGACGGACAAGTGTTATGTAGGCTGTCTCTTTAGTGGGTTTGTTGCATCTTCTAAGTGTTCTACCAACAAAGTGCAGTCTTTGTTTCGCCTTCCCCACAATATTATCTATGTGGTCTTTCCAATTTAAGTTGCTCGTAATTGTTATTCCTAGGTATTTAGTCGAATTGGCAGCCCTTAGATTTGTGCGATTTATCGTATACCCAAAATTTATCGGATTTCTATTAGTATCCATGTGGATGACCTCACACTTTTCTTTGTTTAGTGCCAATTGCCACTTTTCGCACCATACAGAAATTCTCCCTAGATCATTTTGTAATTGGAATTGATCATCTGATGATTTTACTAGAAGGTAAATTACAGTGTCATCTGCAAACAATCTAAGGGGGCTGCTCAGATTATCACCTAGATCATGTATGTAAATCAGGAACAGCATAGGGCGTATGACACTACCTTGCGGAACGCCAGATATCACTCCTGTTCTACTCACTGATTTACCATCTACCTACGAATTGTGACCTCTCTGAGAGGAAATCACGAATCCAGTCACACAACTGAGATGATACTCCATATGCATACAATTTGATTAATAGTCGCTTATGAAGAACGGTACCAAAAGCCTTCTGGAAATCTAGGAATATGGAATCGATCTGAGATCCCTTGTCGACAGCACGCGTTACTTTGTGCAAATTGAGGTCAGTGATATGGGTCTGTAATTCAATGGGTTACTTCTATTATCTTCCTTGAATATTTGTGTGACCTGTGCTACTTTCCAGTCTTTAGGAACAGACCTTTCGCAAAGTGAGCGGTTGTATATGATTGCTAAGAAAGGCGCTATTGTGTCTGCCTGATTGGTATAACATCTGGACCTGAAGAATGGCTTTTCTTAAGTGATTTGAGTTGTTTTGCATCACTTAAGATATCTATTTTTATGTCACTCATGCTAACAGCTGTTCTGGTTTCGAATTTTGAAATATTTGCTTCATCTTCTTTCTTGAAAGAATTACGAAAAACTGTATTTAGTAACTCTGCTTTAGTGGCAACATCATCGGTAACATTTCCATCGCTATCGCACAGTGACAGTATTGACTGTTTTTGGCCACTGGTATACTTTACATACGACCAGAATCTCTTTGGGTTTTCTACCATATTTGAGACAATGTTTCATTGTGGAAAGTATTGAAAGCATCTCGCATTGATGTCCGCACTAAATTTCGAGGTTCCGCGAGACTTAGCCAATCTTGGGGATTTTGCGTTCTTCTGAATTTAGCATGCTTTTTTCGTTGCTTCTGCAACAGTGTTCTGACGTGTTTTGTGTACCATGGTAGATCAGTCTCATCTCTTATTAACATGCAGTAGAATCTATCTATTGCTGTCGACACTGTATCTTTGAATTTGAGCCATATCTGGTCGTCACTTACATAATTACATTGGAAGGAATGGAGACTCTCTCTTAGGAAGGCATCAAGGGAATTTTTATCTGCTGATTTAAATAGATATATTTTGCGTTTATTTTTAGTGGTTTTGGTTGATATGGTTTTGAGCTTCGCTACAATGACCTTATGTTCCCTAATCCCTGTATCCATCATGATGCTCTCTGTGGTGTCACCGCCAGACACCACACTTGCTAGGTGATAGCCTTTAAATCGGCCGCAGTCCATTAGTATACGCCGGACCCGCGTGTCGCCACTGTCAGTGATAGCAGACCGAGCGCCACCACACGGCAGGTCTAGAGAGACGTACTGGCACTCGCCCCAGTTGTACAGCCGACTTTGCAAGGAACGGTTCACTAACTAATACGCTCTCATTTGCCGAGACGATAGTTAGCATAGCCTTCAGCTACATTTGCTACGACCTAGCAAGGCGCCGTATTCAATTGATAATTATTATGTGAAGCATGTATCATCAAGAGCGATGTTCTACAAATGTGGATTAAAGTTAAGTATTCCAGAAGCTACGTACTTTTCTTTATAGCATTCATTACGTATCCTGTTTCAGACCTCACGCCAGCCTGCGTGAGTTTAAGCGCGTGCCTTTTGGCTTCCTCTCATTGTGTCTAGGCTGTCTTGTCTAGACACAACACTCTCTATTAGATCAGGATTATTTGTGACTAAGAGGTCAAGTGTGTTTTCGCAACCATTTACAATTCGTGTGGGCTCATGAACTAATTGTTCAAAGTAATTCTCAGAGAAAGCATTTAGTACAATTTCGGAATGTGTTTTCTGTCTTCCACCGGCTTTGAACATGTATTTTCGCCAGCAAATCGAAGGTAGATTGAAGTCTTCACCAATTATAACGGTATGAGTGGCGTAGTTATTTGTAATGAGAGTCAAGTTTTCTTTGAACCATTCAGCTATTATATTATCTGAGTCGGGGGGTTGGTACAAGGAGTCAATTATTATTTTGGTACAGCTGTCGAGTATAACCTCTGCCCATAGTAATTCGCAGGAACTATCTATTTCAACTTCGCTACAAGATAAACTGCTACCAACAGACACAAACACACCACCACCAACTTTACTTAATCTATCCTTTCTGAACATGGTTTGTATCTCTGTAAAAATTTCGGCAGAATTCATCTCCGACTTTATCCAGCTTTCTGTTCCTATAACGATTTCAGTCTCAGTGCTGTCGATCAGCGCTTGAAGCTCAGGTACTTTTCCAACACAGCTATGACAATTTACAACTACAATACCGACTGTTCCTTGGTCGATTCTCGTCGTTTCTTTGCCTTGTACCATTTGAGACTGGAGCCGTTTTTGATCTTTTCTGAGACTGTCTAACCTAAAAAAACCACCCAGTCCACGCCACACAGCCCCTGCTACCCGTTTAGCCACCTCCTGTGTGTAGTGGACACCTGACCTATTTAGTGGATCCCGAAACCCCACCACCCTCTGGTACAAGTCGAGGAATCTGCAGTCTACATGGTCGCAGAACCGTCTGAGCCTCTGATTCAGACCCTTCACTCAGCTCTGTACCAAAGGTCCGCAATCGGTCCTGTCGACGAAGTTGCAGACAGTGAGCTCTGCCTTCATCTCTCTAACAAGACTAGCAGTCTTCACCAACTCAGATAGCAGCCAGAAAGCAGAGAGAATCTCCTCCGATCCATAGCGACACACGTCATTAGTGCCAGCATTAGCCACCACCTGCAGCTGACTGCACCCTGTACCCTTCATGGCATCCGGAAGGACTCTTTCCGCATCTTGGATGACTCCCCCCAGTATGCAAACGGAGTGCACGTTGGCTTTCTTTCTATCCCTAAAGGGCTCCAGCACCCGCCTAACATTGGAGCTCTCAATGAAAAACAACCCAACCGTCTGCGCTTGTCCAGACCTCCCAGGAAGACCGGCCACTGCTGCAGCAGGCGACGCCGCCCTTACTCGCTCAGAAGTACTTCCAGCAGTGGGCAATACTTCAAACCTGTTACGGAGGCATAAGGGTACAGCCTTGTGGCCAGCACCAACTTTCGCCTTCCATCCAGGAATTCAAGATCCCGCCACGGTTCACCAATCACCGTCAGGCAAGTGTCGACCAGCAGGGACGTCCAAATCCGAGGGCGCAGTGGCTTCAGAGAACCCAGGCGATGTTACAGGTTCCAGAGGCACCAAAACGCTCGCCTCGGGTGTTCCAATGTAACCGCAGCCCAGACAATCAACAGCTTAGAGAAGAAGAGAATAGAAGCCTTACATATGTGGTGCTACAGAAGAATGCTGAAGTTCATGTGGGTATGTCACATAACTAATGAGGAGGTACTGAATGGAACTGGGGAGAAAAGAAATCTGTGACACAGTCTGGCTATATGAAGGGCTCAGTTGACAGGACACATTCTGAGACATTAATGGATCTCCATTTTAGTATTGGAGGGAATTGTGGGTGGTAAAAATCGTAGAGGGAGGCCAAGAGATGAATACAGCAAGCAGATTCAGAAGGATGTCGGTTGCAGTAGTTATTCACAAATGAAGAGGCTTGCATAGGATAAAATAGCATAGAGAGCTGCATAAACCAGTTTTCGGACTGAAGACGGACAATAATAACAAGTACAGCGAAAATAGGACAGTTGGTGCTGACAGCAGACGATAACACCGTTACCCCATCAACACTAATGTAAGAACTTTCTTAACAAGAAATCTTGTCCTTGGTGTTTCATCCCATCCTGTTCCAGTTTGTTGGTAGTCTGTGTGCTTGGTGGCGTTTGAAATACATTGTCATATCTTTTGACGTTTCATTCCTCCCTTTTCATTTCCTTCTAAGGCCTGTATGCATGTTGCCATTTGAAATTCATTCTAGAATCTACCATTCTGTTCGGTTACTTCAAGTGTGAATTGCCCTTTATCTTCTGTACACATGCTTTAATACAATCCTTCACATTTGTTGGCATGGACATCAAACGAGATATAGTAGCTATTGAAATGCGAAACAATTGCTAATGTAAATGTCCCTGACAGTTAATAAACAAAGTGTAAACATTAGTTTTCCTTTAGGTTACGTTGATCATCAGTAATTAACATTCTGGTTTTGTATTTTTCCTCTCATTTGTTATGAGAATTCAGGAAAAAGTATCAACTTACGCATGTAGAAAGTTTTGGGATAGGCCTATTGCTAAGGAATGCTTTAGCTGCAAGTCAGTGTTATGTGCACTACCTCCATTTTTTCATCCTTAAGGCCGATTCGCACTACACGTCCATGGACCATCACATCATATCACACGACATCACTGTCATGTCAAGTTGTATTTGCACTGGACATCGAGTGAATAGTGAAAGTTAGATAACGAGACATGATCCTTTTTACAAAAAGTCAGAGTGCAGTTTCAAAACTGAGTAATTAACATTGATAAAGTAGCCAAAACAAACAACATAAAATATGTTTTTGAACAGTTTTGTGTGGTGGAGTGCTGAGAAGTGAAACAACAATTCATATGTCGACATTTATTTGCTAGCGAAAGTATATGCATGGAAATACATCAAACAATAGTTACAAGAGAATAAATACAGCCTGCTTCAGTGTCCTTGTATTATGTCACAGTTTTTGTGGTTGACATCAGCTATTATTCTAAGTCTTCATTATTTGTTATTTTTTATTAATTGTAATAAATTGTTTTGTTCACTTATTTCTTTTGTTGAAATTTATAATTTTGTAATGAATGATGAAAGATTAACTGAATCTGTGAGGCAGCATTCCGAAATGTATGAAATAATCACTAGGAGCTACGCAAACTCTGTTGGGAAAGAAGCATTGTGAAATAAAACAGAATTATTTTGGTGGAATGCAGGTAAAGTAAATAGGATATTATGACATCAAAAAACTATTTTTACAAATACATGTAATATTAAGCCTAGGGATTCATACCAACCTTTATTCATAGATCTAAATTTTTTAACTATCCATGTGTTTACATATATGAACTATTTATTTTATACACAACAATCCAGAATTACTTATAAAAAACTGTTTTCAACATACTTATGACACAAGAATTACGTTTTCTTATCTCCAATTGTGTCAGAGGTGATCAGATTGAAAAACAGTCTGATCAACTCTGACACAATTGGAGATAAGAAAACGTAATTCTTAGAGCTCAGTCTCGTTTAGTTCAGCCCAAACACATACATGTTGATATGATGTGGCCCAAGTTAATACCTAGAGAAGCTCTTGGCAATACATGGTGAGCTCTAAGTTTTTGTTTTGATATTTGCCAGCGGCATTGTGGAAGTATGTCTGAAATGTTATGTAGGACGATGAATAAACCACATTTTGAAACACAAGAACTATTATCTCCACCATTTTTTGGTTTTTAGATATCTGACCTCAATCATGGAAGAATACTCACTGGCAAAAATATCCAAGCCATATTGGAACATCAGCAGTATCATATAGATACTTAGACACAAATGCTCAAAATGTGGAACTATAACATCAATGAACGCAGCCAATGTACAGAACTTCCAATTTTACACCCATTCACAGGTGTTGTCATGTCACATCTGTTACGTCAAAACATTCTACAATGTATTTCAAATGGCAGCATCCACAGAGACACTCATGTCACATTATGTCAGGAACATTTTGATGACTGATGTTATCCATACACTGTTGATCACATAACTTCTAAGCTTATTTCCTCCTGATACGTAGCTATGCTCTCATCCCACACACTTCATTTCATTGTGTTTGCATTAAGTCATGTTTTTTTGTGGTTGGTGTCAGTTATTATTTCAAGTCTTCATATTATGGTATTTGTTATAACATGTATTGTTCAGTTGTTTCATTTGTTAACATTTATAATTCTGCAAAGAATGACATAAGATTATTTTAAGCTGGGAGGAAATAGTTTGAATTGTACAACATGGGAAGTACAAGGTACTCAAACTCTGATGGAATAGAAGAATTGTGGAGTAAAATAGAATAATATTTCAATCGACTGCAAATAGTATAACTTAGATATTATTACTTCAAAAAGATTTTGGTAGAAATATTTTTGATATGAAGCCTAGTAATTTATGGCAACATTTATTCATAGACTAAATAATTTAAAAACTCCATACACTTACATATGTGAACTGTTTATTTTTATATATAACAATTTGGAACTATTTATAGAAAACCGTCTTTAACATATGTACAATATAAAAAGTGAAGATGATTATATAGATTAAAACTCTACCCCCAGATTTGTCAGTACATTTAGAAAGTCTGGCTGCAATTCGACATAAATGAAAAGTTGGTGGTTTGACATTCTAAAATATTTATAAAATGCAGATTCTTCTTCCTTGAGCTTCTTGTAGAGCATGTGATAGATGTAAAAAAGAAAAATTCGTTCTTTGACATTCTGAAATATTTACAAAATGTAGACTGCTCTTCCTCAAGCTCCTTTTAGTATGTGTGATTGACATAATAAGTGAAAAAATTGGTGCTTTGCCCTTCTGAAACATCTATAAAATGCCGGTTCCTCTTTCTTGAACCCCTTGCACAGTTGTGAAATTCGTCTTCTGTACCCTGTAATGTCATAATTTTTCGGACCACACTCTTCTTTTGCGTTGATTCATACTTCATTCTTTCTTGTCTAATACACAAGTTGTCACTGAAAGGTGCAAACTACTGAGTCCAATAAATACTATTTTCCTCCAAACATGGAATCCACCACCAACGTATACAAAAGAATCATCTTGCAAAGTCCACAGTTAGCGCAAGAAAACGGCTGAGTACTGCGATGCGTGTTGAGATTGCGAGACTTCAACTGACTTGACATAACGGACAGTGTGAATACACCCTGTTGTGGTGGTGTCATGCCGTGTTAGTACCATGACGGCTAGTGTGAACCGGCCTTTTAGCAGGTGATGATACTGTCGAAACTTTCTTCCCAAGAAACCTTGCTTGTGAAATGATAGGATGGTCCATTGATGGCATGTATGAATGCCCTCATTTGTAATGCATTGTAGAATGTATTGCATCGTGATTGTTCTGGTATTATTACAGCGCTAAACATCTGTGATGGTTTATAGTGCCAGAAAAACAACACAGCATTCATAGGGTTAGCACATTATGCTTGTTTAATCATGTTCTTTTCCATTCCTTGTGGCGTAAATATTTATTCACAAGTACAAAAGAATGGTGGCAAGCCCTGGTGATTTATCTTTGAACGCTCATTCCTTGAGTTCACTTCAGTTCATTTCGATTTTAATAAACCAATATTATCTGACAGAACTTCTGCTTAGTTAATGAACTAAATGATACCACTTAAATTCTAGTCAGATTTGAACTGGTTTTCATGCGTAAATTATATATTGCATAACTGTGGATTTTCACAGAGTTACGCGCAATTTTTCCGTAAATATAATTTGCCATTTGTGTATCGATATATTCTCATGCTTCAGTCTTCACTATGAAAATTAATTGGCAAGTAATTAACACCAAATGCTATAGAAACATTACACTAATTTTGCTACTTTTACCATTCGGTTTTAAATACAGACAACTCCTATGTTTCTATCTATATTTTTATTTATTTTACTATTTATATGTAACAGAAATTGCAACGTAACAAGAAGTTTCCAGTTCCAGTATTTACAAATTTTGTAACTTTTATTAACAGAATGGCAATACAACTGAATGTGTTGACACTCTAAACTTGATTGTTTATATCTATGCAGGTGGGCCAGATGAAAGGTGGTGCGCATGAAAGAACCATTGGGAAGCTTTTAAGTAATAAATCTTTTATTGGCCACTTTTGCCTTCTAATGGGTCTCATAGTGAGATCTAGGGAGGTGAGAGTCAGGGGCGAACTGTACTTTGCATAGTTAAGGAAAAGTGGTGTCTGGAAAGACAAAGTTGGTGGTGCCGCAGCACCGGGAAGGGCGGGAGATCTTGACTGCTACGGCGTGCGCAATCGAGAGTGGGTCTGGTGGCGGGCAGCCGGGCGCATTCAGAATGGACATGGGGCTTCCTCAGCCCTGATTGGTCAGAAGCTGAGAAACCCATGGGGGCAGCATGGAAATTTCCGGAGTGTGGCCTGCTCAGCATTGCAGAGACGGCGTTACCTTGCCAGCACACGAGCGAGGAGTGTGATTGAGATGCTTGCTGACTTGCTGTTGCCAGACCTTGGGATGGAAAAATTACAGGCAGCCAATGCTACCGGCCGAGGCTTGGCCGTAATGAGAAAAATAATGTTACCTTTTGAAAGCGACTAAAAAGTAAAATAAAATCCCCTACTGTCATGCTACTATCTGGCTCATCCTTACACTCAACCCCCTTGCATGGGAGCGGAGAACATATGTGATTTCACTCTGTCTGACAGTCAATTTAGGCTCCCACGGAAGACGTCTAAGGCCTTAACCTATGGGAGGGTGTAGAGACTTTAAGGCCCTCCTAGGGGTCTCAAAGGGACTTACACACGTCAACAATATTATGTGTATACTAGAACAACGGATAATCTTCATAAAACATGAAAACAAAATTACATTAACGAAACACATGAATGAAACACATTAGAAAATAATAGTTTGAATGAGGCAAACATGCTGAGTGTTCTTGTTTCTAGGATGAAGTTAAAGTGTCTTTTTTGTTTAAATAAGTCGAAAGTGTGAACATATCACCACTGACATCACACACAAGGACGAGTGGCGCGAGGTGGCGTGTTGTATTGTTGTGTTGTCCTCAGCGGGCAACGCGCAGGCTGCCGGTGGGAAGGGGGCGTGGCTGTGGCCAAGCCCGTTCACTGGAACTCAGCACAGTGGGGTATGAGGGAAGGTACAAACGTTTCAATCACATTTCAAAATTGAGTTAACACTAGGGAAGCACTTCACTATACTGCACAAGTTTTTACATTGGTAGATACACAGTTGCACTCTTAAAACTAAGGGAGGTTCTTTCTTCTAGTCATGGGCGATATTTTCCCTGAGGCTAGGGTTCTGGAACCATTGGGGGGGACGGTCTCGTTGTTGTTGTGTTGGTCTTCAGTCCAGAGGCTGGTTTGATGCAGCTCTCCATGCTACTCTATCCTGTGCAAGCTTCTGCATCGCCCAGTACCAACTCCAACCTACATCCTTCTGAATCTGCTTAGTGTATTCATCTCTTGGTCTCCCTCTACGATTGTTACCCTCCATACTGCCCTCCAATACTAAATTGGTGATCCCTTGATGCCTCAGAATATGTCCTACCAATCGATCCCTTCTCCTAGTCAAGTTGTGCCACAAATTTCTCTTCTCCCCAATTCTATTCAGTACCTCCCCATTAGTTATGTGATCTACCTCTCTAATATTCAGCAATCTTCTGTAGCACCACATTTCAAAAGCTTTTATTCTCTTCTTGTCTAAACTATTTATTGTCCACGTTTCACTTCCATACATGGCTACACTCCATACAAATACTTTCGGAAACGACTTTCTGACACTTAAATCTACACTCGATGTTAACAAATTTCTCTTCTTCAGAAACGCATTCCTTGCCATTGCCAGTCTACATTTTATATCCTCTCTACTTCGACTATAATCAGTTATTTTGCTCCCCAAATAGCAAAACTCCTTTACTGCTTTAAGTATCTCATTTCCTAATCTAATTCCCTCAGCATCAACCGATTTAATTCGACTACATTCCATTATCCTCGTTTTGTTTTAGTTGATGTTCATATTATATCCTCCTTTCAAGACACGGTTCATTCCGTTCAACTGCTCTTCCAGGTCCTTTGCTGTTTCTGACAGAATTACAGTGTCATTGGTGAACCTCGAAGTTTTTATTTCTTCTCCATGGATTTTAATTCCTACTCGGAATTTTTCTTTTCTTTCGTTTACTACTTTCTCAATATACAGATTGAATAACATCAGGGATAGGCTACAACCCTGTCTCACTCCCTTCCCAATCACTGCTCCCCTTTCATGCCCCTCTGCTCTTGTAATTGTCATCTGGTTTCTGTACAAATTGTAAATAGCCTTTCAGTCCGTGTATTTTATCCCTGCCACCTTCAAAATTTAACCGATTGCAAAATTCCTTTTTGTGCAAGGTCCATATCAGTACAATAACAGGTATAAGAGTGACTGGGGTTACTGTGACCCTGGCTATAATGGTTGTATGTAGTTTAGTGGCTGTTTGCCATTCATTTAGGTTTGCTAACAGGCGATCATAAGAAATTTGTCCTTGCTCATGTTTTAAAACGTCATCAATTGACGTTAAGAGGTAATCATTTGATATATTACATAAAGCAGGCAAATCGGTTGACAAGGGAATCACGAATGAGCTTTCAGGTAGAAAAAACGTAGTTAAATTGGCGCGAATACTAAGTAAGCCACAGTGACATGAAATGTTGTTAGTACACTAATAATGCGGGCGGGGTTCTGTGCAGTAGCCACGTCGAAGTGGCGCGCGGCAGAAGTGGGATTACGTGTGACATCACGCCAAATGCGTTGTTACAGCGGGTTCTGTTTAAAATTACCTTATGCTATAGTAAATTGGCTCATAAGCGACAAATACGTCACAACAATTACGTAGTAAGGCGTTATACATAAAACATATTCAAGTAAACTCAATATCCTCAATAGTGCAGAAATGCTAGCTTGTTACCTGGATCCTCCTACACAATAGGCTTTAGTCACTTAAAAAAGAAAGATGACACGGCAAGTGAGAAGGGTCTCAGCAATAGAGAATTATGCATGTGGACAGAGGGAAGGATAGCTCGGTACTCTGATGAGAAGTAAGAAATGAAATAGAAGATTCGGAATGTCGGAACTGAAGAGGAAAAGATGACAGATAAAAAAGACAAGAAAACCCCCAACCCCCTACCCAGAATCCCCCACTGTTCCAGTATCTCACTGTGGCGCCGGAGGGAGAATTGTGTTTGGCATTCCTTGCAGAACGGACTTGCCACAGCTTCACATTCTCAGTCCCCGAAAATTAACCCCAACACTCCCCATTAACTGATCAATGAAGGGTATCCAATTAGCATTCTGCAAGACAAAGTAATCAAAATTTTTTACATAGCGTTAGTTACATCCAGTATCAAAGTTCCTTGGGGATCCATTTTAGCCCAAACATAATTGTTACATAAACATGAAAATACAGAAAAGGTACACAAGTATCATATTAAATTTACTGCATATTCCATATCAATAAGTAAACAAAGTTAAATGCACCTTGGGATAACCATCCAAGTGTGATAATGTTCACATTATGAGAAGAAGTTTCTCATGCATCATTACATTTGCTAAACACCATAAAGACATGTGTTAAAATGACAAAGAAAAATGATACCAGTTTCGTGCAGGTTGGGCATCTCGTTGCCCGGGACTATGAAAAGTCGCATAGCCTCGACAGTAGAAAGTGTTAGTGTGGGAGAACAGTGTCATATATCTGGGGTTACAAGTGTGGGAATTTGGGTTTGCGTTGATGAGTGAAAAACAGCTATGCTTAACTCCAATGCCAGGGAAAAGAGGCGGGGAAGCAGTGTTACTGTAGTCGTACGATTACCGTCTGTAATTAGATGGTACAGTCAGTCAGAAAAGCAATGGATGGGCAGCCTAGAAACAGGCAGCATGCAGAGCGAATACTGCTAGAGATGCCAGGAAGGTTGAATATGAGTGGTCCCATGGTGACTGGGGCAGAAGACAAGAGAGAAATTCCAATTATAGTAACTGTACAGAAATGCTTCATATCAGCATTAAAAAATATCATGAGGTGAATGCCATGCAGGATGAATACTACTAGAGAGGCCAGAAGGCTAAACATGGCGACAGTGGAGAAACTCCGACTGTAGTAGTTGTATTGGCCCCTGGATGGAGGCAATGATGCACAGATGAAAGAGATAGGCAGGCGATCGATTTATGAAACGGAAAACTGAAAGAATAAACCGATCAGCTGGGCGCTCTGCAGGCGCTAACTGCAACGTGTAAGATACACGGCCCTGGAGGAATTCAGCGCTGTTGATAATGAAAGGAGAAAAACAAAACTCGACGAGAACCTAGAGACTTCCACAGTGGAAACAGAAAACGCAAGGAATACAATCAGAAACGACTAAATTGAGAGTAATTTCTGAAGGATTTTTCCTTTATGAACGTATAGTGCATGGCGCATCGTTGACACGACGGTATCACCTACTTAACTGAGTACACGACAGTGCTGTGATTCCAAGATAGCTGCTACGTACTTCTTCCTAATACCCGGCATCATCCTCTATCCTTGGGTATATCGCAGTGTCCTGACACATGTCTTACATTTAAATAATACTACTTCAGTAGTCAGAGATCCTCCCTAAAATACAATGGAAGAATAATGTCAAAGAAGGCTCAAGTTTTGAACTGAGATTTCTGCTTACTGGCGGTTTAGCCGCGGGCAAGATATGGTTTGCATCTGATGATACCTGATCAGCTGTCGCCAGAGAGCACGAAACTCCGTTCTCGTGAACTCTTCTTCGAAATAAACGATTAAGTTCTAACTGTGTTAGTTCACATGGACCAAATAGTTTTATGTTAGGAACTTACCTTGTTGTCTCTTCAACTTTGCATTATGAAAGCAGTAAAATAGCACTAAAGGAAGACCCCTTTTACTTTTAAAGTAAATAATAAACTCCAAAAGACGTTGCTCAGTTGAAAGTTGACAGATAACAGTGGGTAGGACAGACTATGTCGCGAAATTGAAAAGTTAAGAAGCGACATACACAGCTGGGTCCGAACGATTGCCTTTTGCGTTATGCCAGATGCGTACCCTTGCGGGTTGTGGTTCTCATGTTCATCCAACAGACTAGGTGCATGGCCAAAGTTTGCTCGTCCTGTGGGCGTTATTCACTTCGTTTTTGTTATCTATCATGGAGTTAGGAATGTGGCATGTCCCTTTGAATCAACATCCAAATACAAACGAAACAAAACATGGTTACATCTTAAATTACCTTTCCAAAATAGTTTCTTAACTAGAACGTCCCCCCCCCATGAACCATGGACCTTGCCGTTGGTGGAGAGGCTTGTGTGCCTCAATGACACAAATAGCCCTACCGTAGATGTAACCACAATGGAGGGGTATCTGTTGAGAGGCCAGACAAACGTGTGGTTCCTGAAGAGTGGCAGCAGCCTTTTCAGTAGTTGCAGGGGCAACAGTCTGGATGATTGACTGATCTGGCCTTGTAACACTAACTAAAACGGCTTTGCTGTGCTCGTACTGCAAACGGCTGAAAGCAAAGGGAAACTGCGGCCGTAATTTTTCCCGAGGGCATGCAGCTTTACTGTATGATTAAATGATGACGGCGTCCTCTTGGGTAAAATATTCCGGAGGTAAAAGAGTCCCCCATTCAGATCTCTGGACGGGGAATACTCATGAGGACGTCGTTATCAGGAGAAAGAAAACTGGCGTTCTACGGATCGGAGCGTGGAATGTCAGATCCCTTAATCGGGCAGGTAGGTTAGAAAATATAAAAAGGTAATTGGATAGGTTAAAGTTAGATATAGTTGGAATTAGTAAAGTTCGGTGGCAGGAGGAACAAGACTTTTGGTCAGGTGAATACAGGGTTATAAATACAAAATCAAATAGGGGTAATGCAGAAGTATATTTAATCATGAATAAAAAATAGAAGTGCGGGTAAGCTACTACAAACAGCATAGTGAACGCATTATTGTGGCCAAGATAGACACGAAGCCTACTACAGTAGTACAAGTTTACATGCCAACTAGCTCTGCAGATGATGAAGAAATTGATGAAATGTATGATGAGATAAAAGAAATTATTCAGGTAGTGAAGGGAGACAAAAATTTAATAGTCATGGGTGACTGGAATCTGACAGTAGGAAAAGGAAGAGAAGGAAACATAGTAGGTGAATATGAATTGGGGCCAAGAAATGAAAGAGGAAGCCGCCTGGTAGAATTTTGCGCAGAGCATAATTTAATCATAGCTAACACATGGTAAGACAGAGATTAAGAAACCAGGTTTTTAATTGTAAGGCACTTCCAGGGGCAGATGTAGACTCTGACCACAATATACTGGTTATGAACTGTAGATTAAAACTGAAGAAACTGCAAAAAGGTGGGAATTTAAGGAGATGGGACCTGGATAAACTGACTAAACCAGAGGTTGTACAGAGTTTCAGGGAGAGCATAAGGGAACAATTGACAAGAATGGGGGAAAGAAATACAGTAGAAGAAGAATAGGTAGCTTTGAGGAATGAAATACTGAAGGCAGCAGAGGATCAAGTAGGTAAAAAGACGAGGGTTAGTAGAAATCCTTGGGTAACAGAAGAGATACTGAATTTAATTGATGAAAGGAGAAAATAGAAAAAAGCAGTAAGTTAAGCAGGCAAGAAGGAATACAAATGTCTCAAAAATGAGATCGACAGGAATTGCAAAATGGCTAAGCAGGGATGGCTAGAGGACAAATGTAAGGATGTAGAGGCTTATCTCACGAGGGGTAGGATAGATACTGCGTACAGGAAAATTAAAGAGACCTTTGGAGAAAAGAGAACCACTTGCATGAATATCAAGAGCTCAGATGGAAACCCAGTTCTAAGCAAAGAAGGGAAAGCAGAACGGTGGAAGGAGTATATAGATGGTCTATACAGGGGCGATGTTCTTGAGGACAATATTATGGAAATGGAGGAGGATGGAGATGAAGATGAAATGGGAGATATGATACTGCGTGAAGAGCTTGACAGAGCACTGAAAGACCTAAGTCGAAACAAGGCCCCGGGCATACACAACATTCCATTAGAACTACTGACAGCCTTGGGAGAGCCAGTCCTGACAAAACTCTACCATCTGGTGAGCAAGATGTATGAGACAGGCGAAATTCCCTCAGACTACAAGAAGAATATGATAATTCCAATCGCAAAGAAAGCAGGTGTTGACAGATGTGAAAATTACCAAACTATCAGTTTAATAAGTCACAGCTGCAAAATACTAACACGAATTCTTTGCAGATGAATGGAAAAACTGGTGGAAGCTGACCTCAGGGAAGATCGGTTTGGATTCTGTAGAAATGTTGGAACATGTGAGGCAATACTAACCCCACGACTTATCTTAGAAGAAAGATTAAGGAAAGGCAAACCTACGTTTCTAGCATTTGTGGACTTAGAGAAAGCTTTTGACAGTGTTGACTGGAATACTCTCGTTTAAATTCTGATGGTGGTAGGGGTAAAATACAGGAAGGGAAAGGCTATTTACAATTTGTACAGAAAGCAGATGGCAGTTAGAAGAGTCGAGGGACATGAAAGGGAAGCAGTGATTGGGAAGGGAGTGAGACAGGGTTGTAGCCTCTCCCCGATGTTATTCAATCTGTATATTGAGCAAGCAGTAAAGGAAGCAAAAGAAAAATTCGGAGTAGGTATTAAAATCCATGGAGAAGAAATAAAAACTTTGAAGTTCGTCAATGACATTGTAATTCTGTCAGACACAGCAAAGTACTTGGAAGAGCAGTTGAACGGAATGGACAGTGTGTTGAAAGGATTGTATAAGATGAACGTCAACAAAAGCAAAGTGAGGATAATGGAATGTAGTCGAATTAAATCGGTTGATGCTGAGGGAATTAGATTAGGAAATGAGATACTTAAAGTAGTAAATCAAAATAACTGATGATGGTTGAAGTAGAGAGGATATAAAATGTAGACTGTCAATGGCAAGGAAAGCGTTTCTGAAGAAGAGAAATTTGTTAACATCGAACATTGATTTAAGTGTCTGGAAGTCGTTTCTCAAAGTATTTGTATGGAGTGTAGCCATGTATGGAAGTGAAACACGGACGATAAATAGTTTAGACAAGAAGAGAATAGAAGCTTTTGAAACGTGGTGCTACAGAAGAATGCTTAAGATTAGATGGGTAGATCACATAACTAATGAGGAGGTACTGAATAGAATTGGGGAGAAGAGGAGTTTGTGGCACAACTTGACTAGAAGAAGGGACCCGTTTGTAGGACATGTTCTGAGGCATCAAGGGATCACAAATTTAGCATTGGAGGGCAGCGTGGAGGGTAAAAATCGTAGAGGGAGACCAAGAGATGAATGCACTAAGCAGATTCAGAAGGATGTAGGCTGCAGTAGGTACTGGGAGATGAAGAAACTTGCACAGGATAGAGTAGCATGGAGAGCTGCATCAAACCAGCCTCAGGACTGAAGACCACAACAACAAACAACTAGAATATTATTAATAAGCACTTAAATAATGGGCAATACTCAGGAACTTACTCTGGCATACTTGGAATCCTACAACTTAAATAATTATCCCCATCATTCAGTGACACATGGAAACACTAAGTTCATTTGCACAAATACTCAATTAGTAGTGCTGGTAAAGTTCTAGCAAAATTCTTCAATAACTAATAGTAGAACATAGACAAATTGAACAATAATAAAAATTGTACATAGACATAAGTAATTGGACACAAGTAATAAGCCATAAGTAATTTTCAACCCATCCAATTGACAGAAACGGTGGCAAAACGGCGACAGAAGCAAAAGTACAAAATATTATTTCCTTTACACAAAAACTTCCTTGTTCTGCAGTGATATTGTATAGCAAAATAAGTGTAATTTTTTCCGGTATTCTCTTATGCTGTCGTTTATATTTCCATTCAGATTGACATGGCTTTGGTATGTCTACCTACAAGAATGCTGTCGTTAAGTTATGTCAATGTTATGAGTAATACTGTGGAATAGAGCAGTGTCTCGTTAATACTTCCTTTAGCAAGATTTAATTTAGAGTAATTTTACACCTCCTTCAGTTATCAGATCAATAATTGCCATTAACTTCTTTAATATTATCAAGCATTTGGTATAATATTTCCTGTGTTATTTTGTACTCCTTGTCTCATTCTAGGTAAAGTTGGTTGTTGGCAGTCCTTTAGCCTTTTGTGCCGAGTGTTGTTTGTTTTTCCCTTTGTTACTTTCTTACCTACCAGCTTCCTTATACTGGTACTGGTACTGGTTGCCTCTCGCTGACGTCATTATAACTTACCGGTCGGCGCTTTTGTTTGTAATAAAATTGGAGTCCAATTGTCATGTGTAGAGTGTGTAGCTAGGAAAGTAATTTCCTTAGTATTGCAAATGTGCGTAAAGTTATTCAAAGTATTCGTCATATAGTGGTTGAGAATTCTGTGTTGAGACTCAATGCTGCTTGGGGCGCTAAGACGCGACAGGTGTAGGCTTGCAGGTTGCTGACAGTACAGCTGACAGCACGGCTGCGACCAGTTTGAACGAGGTGCAGTGGCAGAGCTGGCATTCACGCTGGGTCCATCCTGATTAATACGTACATAAAACACTCTCAATGATACTGTGGCAACAGATTAAAAATTAATTTCAGTAATAGTGGTGTTATCGAAGGTAAAAATGGTCTCACATAAAGTGTAGATGTTTCGGGTACTTTTTGCTTTTGTTAACGTCGTGTACCGCACTAGATGACACAGCTCAGACGCTGCCGGAATGCAGGGTGTGGTCTTTTTCAACGGTCGTTGCTTTTTCCTGGGGCTAGACACAAAGCAGATGGTGGAGTCTGGTTCCAATGGGGGGTGGTTAGGGTGGAGAGCAGAATAGAGCTTTTGTATGTGTGGAGGCTGGGTGGAGGCTGGGTGGTGTCAAGTTCCATTGACGGGGTCACTAAGGCCTTAGCTTATGTCGTCCACGACAGTTATTCACGAAAGATCCTCTCTTCAAGGCATTCAGATAACCCGGTCGTTGAAGTTCGTGGCGCTATCATGATTCTTTCACTCACTTAGATACTCTGTTGCTCTGAAATGTACGTAATTTTATGGATTTTTATACTTCTGCAGGGATTGTAATGATGACTTGACTCTCTCAGATATCATTTACTTGGAACTAGTAGCTACTAACGTCTGAACTGGACACTAATGTTGGGGTTGTTACTCTGAATTAACATTAAATTGGTTTTTACTGGTCTTTAATGTATGGTACGATGGCATCTCAAACTTGTTCCTTTTGCTGACGTGTTTCTCAAACAGTGTTCGCTCACAGAATAAATATTACGGCAAGGCTCAGCTTCCTTGACGCCATATAGATCTGTTTATTAACTGCGAGAGTGGTAATACAACACAGTTGGAGACCGGTCTGAAATTCCAACGTCTCCTATTTTTGGGGGCATAGGCGGTGTTTACAAGGACAAACTTCTTTGCTCTCTTGGTTTTGTTCTTTACCGAAAATTCAAATAAACGACATGAATAGATTTCCATTATTGGGTAAGACTAGTAAAATCTGTAGAGCAATAGCAGGCTGGTGGATTTATTTTCTTAACTATCTTCTTGAATTTACAGGTTATGCTCCAGCCGTAAGATCACAGGTGCACAAGCGCAGCTGAGTGGCTCTCCTCAGTGTGTCAGAGGCACGTGGCCCGCAGGGCGAAGGGAGGGAGGAGAGAGGAGTGAGTGGGAACGTCTCTATGCAGAAAAAAGACAAGATGTTGACTTAGGCAGCTGGAAGCGGGGTGACAGAGGGGCCACAGATGTGGGGCGCAGGGCTTCGCAAAGCAGCTGGGAGGGACGGAATCCTAATGGCCACTCGCGTAGTGGGGTGGCGGGAGGGGAGAGAAGGAGGTTCGGGGAGGGGCAGGGCTTACTATCTGTAAACAGCTGTGGCCGGCAGGCTCTGCCTGGCGGTAACCAGGCGACTTTTCTTTGGGTTGTTGTGTGTGTAAAATTCCTCTTCTGTGCCATCTAATGACATTTTTCAGGCTCTCATTCTTTTTTGCATAGTTTCATACTTCTGTCTTGTGGTCTAATATACGAGCTATCCCGGTAAGCTGAAAACCATTCGAGTACGATCAATTTCATCTTCATGTAAAGTCAGCTCCAACATCTATGTATGTAAGACGCCAAGTAGTGTATGTGCGCTTTGTTCAAAAAAATAGCTGAAAATCATCTTGTGAGGACTGCAATTGCCGTAAAAAACAGCTGAGGAAAGCCTTGGAAGTTGAGATCATGTGACTGGAATTGACTAGACGTGATGTGATGTGACAGACATTGTGAATACACCTTGATTAGATGGTGCAGTGACATGATGGTGCCTTGGCAGTCAGCATGAATGTGCCTTATCAGTCTGTACCGATCTGTTTCGATGGACAACAATACCCTGTTGAGTGCACTTCTCCAAATCTGCTAAAGACATAACCACATAAAGTTTTCTTGATGAATAAATCTGCTTGAGTTGTACTTGAGAAATCCCGCATTTGGATGAAATCATACACATGACTTGGGTTTACGAATGTAAATCCGATCATCACGCGCTCGACTGTGTACAAGAAAATCGTACAATGAATGTAAAAAATGTTCAGTTTCTTGCAGCGTCTCATGCAAAATATTTTCACGATTTCCCTTTATGTATTTCCAAGCTCTATAACATAATTACTACAAAAGCCCTTTCCCACTTGAGAAGCTTCCAGAACATTCAATTTCATCTAAATAACCTTCTTAGGACAACTAATTTTCAGTTGTCATACTTAAAGTCATATGTTCCCGTATGTATTCTGTGTCTGACACTGTATGATATGATATTGTAATAAATCAGGATCTCACAGAACTTTTGCTTTGTTAAAGAGTATACAATACCACTTAAATATCAGTGGAAGAAATTTTGTTTGCATGGCTGCATGCCCTAAATTTAATGAACCACTTAAATTCTATCCAGATGTGAATTGGTTTTCAAACCAATAACTGTCGGTGTTCATAGAGTTTTCCAGTCGTCAGCCGCAATTTTTCCGAAAATATAATTTGTTTTTAGTTATCGACATTTTCTCGTACTTCAATCTTACACCATGAAAGTTAGTTGTGAAATAATTAACAGCAAATGCTCTAAAAACACAACTACATTAATTTTCCAATTTTTACATGTCAGTTTTAAATACATGCAAATCTTACATTTCTGTTTGGAGTTTTATTTATTTTACTATTGATATGTAGTGGATATTACAACCTAACAGGAAAAAAATGGCTCTGAGCACTATGGGACTTAACATCTTAGGTCATCAGTCCCCTAGAACTTAGAACTACTTAAACCTAACTAACCTAAGGACATCACACATATCCACGCCCGAGGCAGGATTCGAACCTGCAACCGTAGCAGTCCCATGGTTCCGGACAGCAGTGCCTAGAACAGCACGGTCACTGCGGCTGGCTCCTAACAGGAAGTTTCACGTTTTAAGACCTACAAATTTTGTAACCTTTGTTGTCAACTATTATTACTAAAAATCTTCACATAAATATGAATGTCTAGGAGACAGTCTACAAACTAAATCTGATATATAATCTAAAAAATGGAAGTTACCTTAATATTATTTTGATTTACAAAGTGTTCAGGAATGTTTGAGAAACAATTACAAGTCTTATATTACGTTTGTCTGCACCAATTGCGTCAGACTCAGTCAGATTGTTTCTCAAGCCAGGAGCATTCAGTCTCATTATATTGTTTTTGATATGGTTTGAGTTAACACATTGAGAAATTTTGCAATATGTGATAAGCTCTAAGTTTTTTGTTTTTATATTTTCCTGTGACATGTGAAATGTTATGTGCAATGATGAATAAACCACATTTTGAAACTGAAGATCTATTATCTCCACATCGTATCATTCCAAATCCTGAGGCAGTCTTTGAAAGCTAAGTGAACATTTTTACTGTTATCTGATGTTACCTTCCTTGCAGTTGAATATAAATTGCCTCATATAGAGAAAATGTATTGCGCAATATCGACATGAACTAGAACCATAAAATTATTTAACAAGAGGTACGTTGTACAGTGTAAATGAGGCTCTATTTGTCCACCGTGTAGGATTTTTTCAGATATTGTAGAACCTAGCTAGTCTTTAGCTTCTAGATGTCTACCTGCTTTTGTCAAAGTATGCATATTGCAGAACAATCCAAATCTTAGGGGATCGTTTACAATGTGTCATAAAAGAAAAGAAGAAAATGCAATAAAAACTAAGAATTCAGAAGCACAAAACCCACTGTACTGTAACACATGAGAGTGCAACGAGAATAGGTTAACATCAGATGTTATCAGACATGAAGAAATACCTCCATGTTAGTAAACGATGAGGTCTTCAGGCCCCTGCTAATAAGTGAGTGATGTCACCAACTGCAGGCATACAGGAGTGTCACAGATTTTCTAGTGAAGATAATTCTTTTCTGAAATAGTATAGTGTTCTGCTTTTTAGTCGACTATTCAGGTATATTGACCCTACAACCTGTAGCAGTTGAGAACTTATTTCTAAGATGGTGAGCAAATGTGTACTGTGTCGGTAATTACAACCAGAATCTGAGATCTATGCTTTTAAATTTTCGAGCAGTGGAAATACACTTAGGAAATAGTTATCAAAAAGGACAAACGCGTTCCTTCATTCATTCAGTGATCAGAACTTTTTATTTTAAGTGTCATAAACTGACACAAATAGAGTGACAAGAATACAAGTAGATGGATTTGCACTACAGATTTCAGCGATGTGCATAAAGCATATTTTTCGTCACGTCATACCTCCAAAGATGATATAGTGTGAGAAACATAAGCAGTAGACATGAAAACTGAAGTAAAGTGACTGCACCTATAACCAGGCCACAACTCAGAAAAATTGCTGTACCAAGGCTGTTTCCTAACTGTGTTCCACATCTTTTTAAAAGTGATACCAGAGTACAATGTAATGAGTCATGACTCTTCACCAATTTTTCCGCAACTTTACTACTGCAATGCCGCCAAGCGGCTGGCATGTGTAAACACACTGCAATACGATTTCGTATTGTGGATATGAGGTCGAGAAGCCCATTCAAAATGCACATGAGGCCCTACTTTGGAGATTATGGTGCGTTTAATTATAGCAGCTTCACTTGTATTTGGTATACATGAAAGATTGTTATTGTTTATCAAGCCCAGAAAAGTGGCACAGTGAAATTAATTTACGACATTAGTCGAAAATGTACACGAATTGCGCTTTGTACTAAATGTAATGGAACATGTGCTAGTTTAGTTTAAAATATGCTCATAAATAAGATGAAAACGCCACAGGTGGATAAGGTGGAGGACTCAGTGTTACACCTAGGAAAGAGAATCTTTTAGATGTATGTACATTTTGATACCTGGGAAGAGGAATAAGTAAACTTCTGAGGTCATCAGTCCCCTAGAACTTAGAACCACTTAAACCTAACTAATCTAAGGACATCACACACATCCATGCCCGAGGCAGGATTCGAACCTGCGACCGTAGCGGTCGCGTGGTTCCAGACTGTAGCGCATAGAACTGCTCGGCCACTCCGGTTGGCTTAATGAATTACAGTGAGCTTGAAATACATGGAGAAACTCATTACACGAAATATAATGGACATATAGTTTCAGAAAGTATGTGCCAAGTATATGGATGTACTTGTAATCAGTTTCTTTTGAACTTAAAACATGTCAAACTACAATTCATTTCTCATCTTACATGATTTTCGATTATATGATTATGACTCCGATGCTGTGAACCGCACGTATTTCATTGCATTGAAATCTTTTTATTATATATTGACATTATCAAAAGATGGGATATTACTTTAATTACATTTTCCTGTTAGTACTGCACAAATATAGAAGTGACAGCATTAAAAAATAGCTGGTTCTCATTTGCATCATGCCACTCTTCTGTTACTACATGCTACCTGCTTGGAGGGCTCCAACTGCATGGAGTTGCATGTTTTTGCCCTGGAGTTTCGCAACTGCTTGTTGTAGACCATGGTAATACCAGGAACCACAGAACGGGAGAATACCCTTTTCGAAAAACAAGAGAAGAGAGAAGCTAGTACACTCAAAATATTCATAGAAACTAAAACCACTGGAGGAATGTAAAAAGAATCTCTCATTTCATTTCATGAAGTAATCAAGAAATATTAAAAAGTGAAATGCACAGTATAAATGTTGCACAATAGCATTTATTCTATATTTTGTTGTGAAACAGCTCTCCAATTTCAAGACCATCACCAGACTGCTTTACACTGAACAGACAGTCCACAGACCAAAAGCTTGAGAGCTAGAAGCTCTCACTGATGTTGTACAGACTGACTGTTCAGTCTTAAGTTATCTAACAGTGTTCTAGAAAGTTGAAAGCCGGTTAACAACAATAATTAAAATTATTGTGGAATATCACTACTGCATATTTCAGTTTTTGATATGTCTGTGTTCCTCCAAGTACCAATGGAATATATCAAAAATAATGAAGAAAATTAACTGTTACCTGTGGTGAAAACAGGCCACCAGCAGCAAAAGATTAATTAATATATACGGCTTTTTCTTACTTTTGATTTTCAAACTGAATGAAACATGTGATATATTGTGCATAATTATTAATTCAGAACTCAGAGTAAACGTTTTTGTTAATGGCTGTGAAATCACTTCCAAAAATGTTCCAAAACCTAGAGGTAATATCCATGATTCAGACAATATTATAAAATGTGCATAAAGTTTGTGTTCATACAAGAAGAACATCATCAAGATATTGTTCCTGAACTGTACTTCTTTCAGTGGGAGGGCAGGAATAAAATTACTTTTGAGTTCATAAATAGCCAGATCAGTATGCTTGTTACCTCTTGAATGACACAGGTTAGCTCTACATGTTTAGTAATTGATTCTCTAGCGTTTTTCATTTCAAGCCATACTTTCAGATTCTGTCTTGTCCTAATGCTATTACAAATGATTGTGCAGATGTTAATGTTAATCCAAGTAGTAAAAATTTGTGCCATATATTAGAGAGAAAGTGTCAAATGTGAATCAACTTGAGTAACCATAGATTACAAAGGTGGAACCGTAGTTGATATGACATGTGACAGCACTTCTCTTGCAACAACCACACGTCTTCATGGTGTAAGTTGTAATGACATTTAAAGATATTGTTAATATCTTGCATGTGATTAAGGTGACAGTTTCGCAGGTGTTCAACGAAACAAAAATATACTTTTTGGGCTACAAAACTTAGTTTTAAGAATTACGTGACTTGCTACTTGGTACAACCCAATTAACAGGAAAGCTATTTGTAATTTTGCAAATCCTCGATAACTTAGTCTTGCTTACTCAGACTCCATAAATCGTTCCAGGCACATCTTTCATGTTAGAGATACTGATCATATTTTAAATGCATAGAAATAAATGGCTTAACTGAAAGACTAATTTCTCTCATTTTACATCCACAACTTTGACAGCAAAACTGTAAGAACGCAAGCCTCATTTGATATTAAAGAAATTATTAAAATTCTGGTATGAACTCTCCAGTACTTTAACCAAATGTGAAAGCTTTTTTGTCATATTTGCAATGACAGGTGTAATTAACTGGAGTTGCACTAAGCACAGTGATTTTTCTACCTCGTATCTTTGTTGCTACACTGATGGCAGTGCACTAGGTCGACGCTAGCCGAATTTTCTGTGTTTGCTGTGTTCATGTGTGGTTTCAGTGTTACATTAACATGTTACTGTTAGCGAGCGGAATGCAGGAGCAAGAGCCTGTGTAGAGGACGAAAAGACATTAATAAACAATCTAAAATTGTCGTATCGAATGTTTTGCAGTTTTTTAGTGAAGAAGCCAGGAATAACGTAAATTTTATACAAGTACATAAAATGGCAACAAAACCTTGTGGTATTTCGGAATCAACTATATTCCAGATTAATAGTGCAGTAGTGTCGACAGAATCCCTAGATGTAAGCACGTGTTTTGAATCTCAAAGGAAAGGCTATCAATGAAAACGGAAATTACAGAATTTGGCGATTTTAACAAAAAGTTAATGGGTAGAACTCTACTTAGATACCACGACTGATGAGAGTATCCAGTGGCTAGTAAAATACAGGGTGACCTCGATTAAAAAAATTAAGTTTTCTTGCTCAGTGACTTCCATTCTTTTTCTTCTCAACTCACTTGGTTTTCGATCTAGAAAGAGTAAGGATGGACGAATATTTTTAGTGGAGTGTAGATACACTGCAGCAGCAAAAATGAAGTTTTGTTTACATAACACTTACTGTGTGCTGTGGACAAAAGTAATGTAGTATACTTCTATAAAATTTTGGTTCCACAAAACTATAAGCATAAACATATTTTGCTAGACTTTAATGGAAATATTGGCCTGGAAGTACCTATAGAGACTTTTCTATAGTGTATATCAGCGATTTTGTTGTTGGAAGCAGTCATGAAGGGTCAGTAAAAGCTGAAAATAAAACATTTTCTGGATATAGGAAATATTCTCAGTTGTATTAAGGCGAGCAGTCGGAATTACAATCTTGCCGACGGCACACAAGTAATAGCGCGCAGTCGCTCGTGAAGTCTCTAATTTTATAGCTTTCTTAGCAACCTTCTCGCCGGAAATGTCTACTAGACACAGCAGAACGCAAAAACATCAGTGATGACGTTTTTTGCTACATATGCGGAACAGTTTCACCCCTATTATGGTATTTTATTTTTTAATTAGGTATACATCCATGTTTTCACGATAAAAAACGAATTATGTGCATCTACAAACTTTCAGACTGTTCATATATTTTTTCAGTCCAAATATGTCAGTGATTCTGTTTCATCAATGGGTTGAAGAAAAGAATTATTTTTCTTTAAAATTTCTTGTAAAACTAGCTTCTATTTTTTTTTCCATAGCAGCTGGCAAGAATTTTCATTAAGAAACTTCTGCGTGATATTCTAGACTGAAAATACAGATGTAGCATATTTTTGATATTTTTACTATCATTTGAACTTATCTCTGACTGGCAAGGCTGGAGGTGGCGAGATAACCTTAAGGTGCATATTATCATGGTAGCTAGTAAACAAACATATACTGCATTTATGGATACAACATTTGCTTTACTAGAACTGGGAACCAATTGTGTGTCAAAACTTTCATTGTCAAACTTACTACCTGCAAAATTTCAGTTTGATGTAGTGGAAGATGGATTTGGGCAGTATAAATTCTAGTGTACAACTCCACCAGTCAGCTTTGACCAGTCACATGCCGGACCAAATAACAGCAAACATAAGCTTTGAAAATGGCGACAAATACTCGTAAACATTTCCATGGCGCCAAAATGTAATCACAGATTATAAAATCGAGGAAATTCTTACTAATAAATATATATATAAAGAAATGGGATAATCGTGGGCTCTGGGTGAGGAAAAACATGTACTTTATGTACCTCAGAATCACACTAATATTAATATATAGGAAACAGATAAATTGTAGCACTGGACTCCATTCGATGACTGAGTAATGATGTAATACCTACGGCAAAGACACTAGATACACACAATCAATGAAAGCAACAGATCATACTCGTAAACAAATGAATGTAGCATACGATAAAATTAAAATCACATTCATGCAGTTATTTACTTAGTCGTGAATTATACAGAGTGTTACAAAAAGCTACGGCCAAACTTTCAGGAAACATTCCTCACACACAAAGAAAGAAAATATGTTATGTGGACATGTGACCGGAAACGCTTACTTTCCATGTTAGAGCTCATTTTATTACTTCTCTTCAAATCACATTAATCATGGAATGGAAACACACAGCAACAGAACGTACCAGCGTGACTTCAAACACTTTGTTACAGGAAATGTTCAAAATGTCCTGCGTTAGCGAGGATACATGCATCCACCGTCCGTTGCATGGAATCCCTGATGTGCTGATGCAGCCCTGGAGAATGGCGTATTGTATCACAGCCGTCCACAATACGAGCACTAAGAGTGTCTAGATTTGGTACCGGGGTTGCGTAGACAAGAGCTTTCAAATGCCCCCATAAATGAAAGTCAAGAGGGTTGAGGTCAGGAGAGCGTGGAGGCCATGGAATTGGTCCGCCTCTACCAATCCATCGGTCACCGAATCTGTTGTTGAGAAGCGTACGAACACTTCGACTTGAATGTGCAGGAGCTCCATCGTGCATGAACCACATGTTGTGTCGTACTTGTAAAGGCACATGTTCTAGTAGCACAGGTAGAGTATCCCGTATGAAATCATGATAATGTGCTCCATTGAGGGTAGGTGGAAGAACATGGGGCCAATCAAGACATCACCAACTATGCCTGCCCAAACGTTCACAGAAAATCTGTGTGATAGCACAATTGCGTGCGGATTCTCGTCAACCTACACATGTTGATTGTGAAAATTTACAATTTGATCATTGGAATGAAGCTTCATCCGTAAAGAGAACATTTGCACTGAAATGAGGATTGACACATTGTTGGATGAACCATTCGCAGAAGTGTACCCGTGGAGGCCAATCAGCTGCTGATAGTGCCTGCACACGCTGTACATGGTACGGAAACAACTGGTTCTCCCGTAGCACTCTCCATACAGTGACGTGGTCAACGTTACCTTGTACAGCAGCAACTTCTCTGACGCTGACATTAGGGTTATCGTCAACTGCACGAAGAAATGCCTCATCCATTGCAGGTGTCCTCGTCGTTCTGGGTCTTCCCCAGTCGCGAGTCATAGGCTGGAATGTTCCGTGCTCCCTAAGACGCCGATCAATTGCTTCGAACGTTTTCCTATCGGGACACCTTCGTTCTGGAAATCTGTCTCGATATAAACGTTCCGCTCTACGGCTATTGCCCCGTGCTAATCCATACATCAAATGGGCATCTGCCAACTCCGCATTTGTAAACATTGCACTGACTGCAAAACCAAGTTCGTGATGAACACTAACCTGTTGATGCTATGTACTGATGTGTTTGATGCTAGTGCTGTAGAGCAATGAGTCGCATGTCAACCCAAGCACCGAAGTCAACATTACTTTCCTTCAATTGGGCCAACTGGCGGTGAATCGAGGAAGTACAGTACATACTGACGAAACTAAAATGAGCTCTAACATGGAAATTAAGCATTTCTGGACACACGTCCACACAACATCTTTTCTTTATTTTTGTGTGAGGAATATTTCCTGAAAGTTTGGCCGTACCTTTTTGTAACATCCTGTATAGAAACGAGATGAAGACAATGAAAACAATTAAGAACAAGAATTAAAGACAAATTTTCGTGTCTGATAAGAAGCATTCCCGTAATTTATGCGACTAGAGAAGTGCAGAGTACCTTTAAATTGCATTACAGTAAAGCACATGATGAAGTCCTGCTGTTATAAAATGGTGTAATTTTACATTAATTATTGAATCTAATGGGAGAAGCGCAGGAAAGTGGGGGTTTCAGGAGCGGAGAAACTAAAATGTATCAGAAAAACAGGGAAAATTAAATGAATGACAACAAATACGAAACAGTAGTATAAAATATGGAGAAACCGACACACTAAATTCTAAAAGAAAAGCCAGAATTGACAAACTAATATCAACAAAAAATAAAAAAAAAATGTTGGAATCGATAACTAGAATTAACCTATATAGATAAATTCCAGTTACAGATTCCAGCCTCTCCATGATTCTTATGTAAATTATTTTTGCAGTTGTGTGCACTGATACATAATACCATTTTTACATTTGTAATTACTCTCTAAATCTATTGCGGTGTATAACAAAAATTGGAATCGGTAACACGAACTGACCTTCTATATAGGCCAATTCTAGTTGCCGATTCGAATATTAATAACATTTTTGCAGTAGTTCAGAGAGCAATTACAAATGCAGAAATCATAGTAGCCTACATTTTAGTCCACGCACGTGCTGGAAATACGATCTAATTAATGAATTTCAAGTGGCTGCAACCAGTAACCAGAACTGAACTATATAGGAGGTCAATTCTAGTTACCGATTCCAGCTTTTCGATAGTTCATTATTTTGGATGTTTTGCAGTAAATCTGTGGATTATGTTTTTGTAGGATATCTAGATTTCTTATTGATCTCAGAACTATGGTACTACGAAAAGCCAATAAATATTGTTGGTACAGTTTCCAAATTTTTCTCTTTTTCATAGTGATGAAGATAGTAATAACATATTTATAAATCCCGTAACCCTTTAAAGCAAGCACTTGTTGCTTAAATTGATGTAAATAAGGAATCGTGGAATGGTTGGAATCACTCACTAGAATTAACCTATATAGGTCAGTTCCAGTTACCGATTCCAGTATTTGTTAGACCCTACTTTTTGTCAGTTTTTGTTACTTGTGTATTCGTCCCATTAGATTTAACAATTTGTATTAAAAGTTAACCCTGATTCATAATATTATGATTTCACCATGCACTATACTGTACTGAATTTAAAGGTTTCTGTGCTTTTCTTAGTTGCATAAATTTACTATAATAATTTATTTCAGACATGTACACTTCTCTTTTTCTGTTCTAATTTATTTTCGTTACCTTCAATTCTTGTCAGTATATTTTGTCGCTAAGTAATTAATCATGTGAACTGTGTGTGTAATTTTATCGTATGCTACATTCGTTTGTTTACGAATACGATCAGTTGCTTTCATGGAGGTAAAAATCCTCCATGGTCGCTTTAAAAGATTGCCTCTATGTATCGTCTCTGCCAAAGCCGACAACTAGTACGCATATTATTTAGTAACCTCGAGTACGCACACGGCGGCTCTAGAATTTGACCCGGAAACGCAAGAGAAGCACAAGATAGCCAAAAATAAGGAGACGTGGGATTGACAATTAGAGATGCGCTGTGTAACTGAAGAACACAGAGCGATACCAAACAAAGGAAATCCTCAAAGAAAATGCACTAAATAGTGAAAAATCGCAGGAAATAACGAAACAGAGTCGACAACTTGAATTGAGCTATATAATCAAAGTAGACAGAACGATACCAAGAAAATAAATTCTAAAAGAAATCTTTCCACACTCAGAAATAAACAGCCAAATATTTTAGAGACCAATATTATGTATATTACACATATTACGAATATGTAAGCCGTATTCTTAGAGCCGGCCCTAATGGCCGAGCGGTTTTAGGCGCTGCAGTCTGGAACCGCGCGACCGCTACGGTCGGAGTTTCGAATCCTGCTTCGGGCATGGATATGTGTGATGTCCTTAGGTTAGTTAGGTTTAAGTAGTTCTAAGTTTTAGAGGGCTGATGACCTCAGCAGTTAAGTCCCATAGTGCTCAGAGCCATTATTATTATTTTGTATTCTCAGATTCCTGTCGAAGCACGCACTTTGATTAGATTAGAGTAGATTTACTTTCATTCCAGGAGGTCCTCCAGGATGTAGAACATGCCAGAAAAACAATAATATGTGACAAATATTTAAGACTGAAACAAATAAGCTAATGAACCTTCCACAGGTCCCAAGTGGAATGATCGTCATTTTTTTTTTAATGAACACTATATGAAAGAATCATCTTATAAACACTAATGCACTGAATTTAAAATAAAATAAAAAGTTTTTTTATTTATAAGGTAATAAACATGTAATAGAACTACTATAATACTTATTTACAATGAACACATTACTGCACTGAAATTGTCACACACATTTAAAGACAACCACAGATTACATATAATAACGGGCTGCTTGCATCATTCTCATCAAAAGCATGACATTCTGACTCAAAACCAAGAATCAGAATCGCACATGAGAATTGATCGTGAATTTTTCCCCAGGGAAATGTGCTCAGAACCTTGCTACTCATGTTGTACATTAATGATATGGCAGACAGTAATAACGGGCTGAAAGAAGCTACGTAAACATTCAGTCAGATTTTGATAGGATTTGAACGTGTTGCAAATATTGGTAAGTTGCTTTAAATCTTCAGAGATGTAAAACTGTGCACTTCACAAAATGAAAAAATGTAACGTCTTATAACTATAGTATCAGTGAGTCACTGTTGGAGTCATCCAACTCATACAAATATCTGGGTGTAACACTTTGTAGGGATATAAAATGAAATGATGACATAGGCTCAGTTGTATGTGAAGCAGGTGGTAAACTTCAGTTTATTGGTAGAATACTTGTGAAGTGCAATCAATTTACAAAGAAGATTGTAACTGGTTCTGGAATACTGCTTGAGTGTATGCGACCCATACCAAATAGGACTAACAGGGGATGCTGGACATTTGCAGAGAAGGTCACAGGTTTGTTTGATCCATGGGAGAGTGTCACAGAGATGCTGAACGAACTGAACTGGCAGGCTTTTGAAGATAGACATAAACTATTCCGAGAAAGTCTATTAACAGAGATTCAAAAACTATCTTTAAATGATGACTCTAGGAATGTACTACAACCCCTTGCATATCACCTGTATAGGTATTGTGAGAATAAGATTGGAATAATTACTGCACACACAGAGGCATTCAAACAACCATTCTTCCCACACTGTATCTGTGACAGGAAGTGGAAGAAACCATAATAACTGTACCCTCTGCCATGCCTCTCATGGCAATTTTCAGTGTATAGATTTAGATGTAGACTGTCCATTAGACCAGCTTCACACATGAAACAAAAAAAAAAGCGTCACCACACCTAGTGGCACAGTGCAGTTGCATGTGTGAACTCCCAGTTTTTAGTGGTGCAACTTAAGATGCAACTTTTGGCATGCCACAAAAAAGTTCAACTTATTTGTATGTTGTTGTGCCACTTTCCTTCCACCACTGCTCCCTGGTGACTGTATTTTGAGACATCAACATTCTGTCACAGTTATTGTGGAGTAATTGCTGCTGTACTCCATTCTATTTTAGTGTGTTTTCATTTAACTACTGAAAAAAGTGAAAACATTGGTTGGCAGGTACACTTTTGCAGCTTCCGAAACTACAAGAACAGCAGCCTACGTTTAATTTTTTGCAACAGTGTGGGAGTGTGGAGGGAGTAGCGGTGGACAATATTTGCAAACAAATGATTTATCCCACAATCTAAAAAGATTTCTGGATGAATAAATAAATACACAAAATATATGTTACAAGTGATTTGTAAGACAAGCATTGTATAAGTTGTGGATTACAAGCACGAAATAGCTTCCAGTGGCGTGTTTGCAGATGATTCTTACGTGCTAGCTGTTGTTTAGTTTGCCATTGCAAACAGCATTTTCTTCTCCTACTGTGATGTCTTTTGTAAATGTATCTGTAGCCCTTGATTTATCCCTGTGCAAAATCTATTTTCAGATTCAACACTTGGGTTTCATCTTCCTTGTATTTAACTCTTGTGACAGCTCCAATGCCATGACCTTCAATATAACATCCATACCTGCTCAGATGATTGAAGTTGACATCATTCGAAAGGTGTGCAGCTATATGGAATTTGTGGCATCCTGTGTGAAAGGTAATTCATGGTGCCATTACAGAAAGCCACAAGGTGCGGCACCATATTAGTTGTGTGTGTGAACCTGGCTGAACTGTTAGCAATTTATCACCTTAATTACGGTGTTATGGGTAGTTACTAAAAAGTTTCATGTTTTAAGTAAACTGAAAAAGACACTGTTTAAATTTCACTAATTATATGCTATTTTTTTTTTATTATTAGCGAATGTCCCCATGGGAGAACGATAAGCAGGTGATTAACATTTCTTAATGTTCTTCTTATTTTCCCAGTATTTCTTCATTGCCTCCCCAAAGGCCTTCTTCCTTTCTTCGGTCCACTTTGGTCGGAAAGGTTTAGATTCCGTCTCTGGAGTAAACTTCCACTTGTCGATTTTTCTTCTGAATGTATCCCGGTCTGATGTGTTTGTTATGTCAATTTTTGCCTTTTTCAAATCCTTCTTAACTTCAGTTACCCAGGGTATTGTTGCCTTAAGTGATGTCATATAGTCCAATAGACGTTTAGTTAACCTGTTTCCAGGTAATCTGTCTATATGTCCATAAAACTTCATCCGCCTCTTCCTGATATCTGCCTCGATGTTTGATATTTTTTTGGTTGTCTCAGTAGTCTGCAGCCTGTATCCATCTTGTGTGTATCGTGGTCCTAGGATTTTTCTAATAATTTTTCTCTCTACTTTCTTAATTTCGTGTAAATCTAATTTTCTATTCAGGGAGAGTGTTTCACTTGCATATGTGACTGTTGGTTTGATGACTGTGTTGTAGTGTCTGATTTTAGTGCCTTTTGATAGACATTTCTTGTTATATATATTTTGAATAAGTCCGAATGCTTTCTTGATTTTCTGTAATCGGTTTTTTTGTGCTATTTTCTCAAGTCCTGTTGGTTCAATAACTTCACCGAGATACTTAAAGTGCTTGACTCTAGTTATTTCACCATACTTTGTTTTTAGTTTCGAAATATCTAATTTTGAGCAGATGAATTCTGTCTTCTCAAAGGAGATTTGCAGGCCAACCTTCTCAGCACATTCTTTAAGTGTCTCAATTTGTTTTACTGCTGTTTCTTCACTGTCAGTTATAATTGCCAAGTCATCTGCAAACGCTAAATAAGGGATGTTCAATTTTCCTTTACCTCTTCCTAGTTCAATTGGCTTCCAAAAGCTTTGTTTCCTTAGTGTTACTTCCCACTCTTTCATAACTTTGTCCAAAACTATATTGAATAATAGTGGTGAGATCCCATCTCCTTGTCTTACTCCTGTTTTAATTGAGAATGGTTCCGAAATTTCCCCTCTGAATTTAATTTTTGATTTGGTTTCTGTTAGTGTTTGTTCAATTAGTTTTCGGGTTTTAGTGTCTAGGCCTCGTTCTTCGAGAATGTGACATAGAGACTGTCTGTCTATGGAATCGTATGCCTTTTTGAAATCAACGAATGTGCAGATTATTGGTTTTGACCTGATTGCTTTAATCTTTAAAATAGTTTTAAGGTTGAATATCTGTTCCGGGCATGATCTATTAGGACGAAAGCCTGCTTGGTAGTCTGAAATTGTATGTTCTAGTTGTTCTTGTGCCCTCTTTAGGAGACATGCAGATAGAATTTTGTAGGTAACTGGTAAAAGTGAAATGCCTCTGTAGTTGTTTACGTCTGATCTCTCCCCCTTTTTGTGCAATGGGTGAATTAGTGCACACTTCCACTCCTCTGGGATATTTTCTGTCTGCCAAATTTCTTGGATGATGCTAGTGATCTCTTTTAACGAATTTGGACCAAGGTTTTTCAGTAGTTCAGCTACAATTCCATCTTCTCCCGATGATTTATTATTTTTGAGTTTTCTAATGTGACTATAAATTTCTTCTTGAGATGGTGGTAGTGAAGTCTCATTCGTGTGTTCTGGTTGTAATCTGGGGAATCTTGTACTTGGTTGTGGGCAATTTAGGAGTTGTGAGAAATATTTAGCTAGTTCTTGGCAATTTTCTTTGTTAGTTAGTGCCAATTTTCCATTCTGTTTCCGGAAGCAGAGATTTTGTGGAGTGTATCCTTTGATTTGATTTGCGAATATTTTATAAAAATCTTGAGTGTTGTGGTTCTTAAAGTTTTCTTCAATTGTGTTTAGCTGTTCATTAAGGTATTTTCTTTTAGTTTGTCTAAGTATTTTAGCTGTTTGTTTTCTCACTTTGAAAAATGTTTGTTGTGTGGTTTCTGATTTGTCACAATTGTAATTTAAAAAGGCTTGTTGTCTCTCTTCTAATG
This sequence comes from Schistocerca piceifrons, assembly GCF_021461385.2. Taxonomy (NCBI): domain Eukaryota; kingdom Metazoa; phylum Arthropoda; class Insecta; order Orthoptera; family Acrididae; genus Schistocerca; species Schistocerca piceifrons. The sequence continues at coordinate 67,943,893 of NC_060143.1, read as the reverse complement.
CGTTATCACAATTCGAATTCCACCATGGATGCTTGGATATTTTCTTTAACGGAATCAAATCTCTTGCTTTCTGTATAATTTTCGTTCGGAAATCTTTCCAGTTGTTTGTTGGTTGTTTATCCCATGCTTCTGTAATTTCTGATTCCTTGATATTTTTCAAGTCAAATTTGGGAATTAGTGGTGATTTCCTTTGGCGTTTCCTTTTTGGAGTGAATTTAATTTTAACTCTGGTAAGGTAGTGGTCAGAATCTATATTTGCCCCTCTGCGGACTTGAACGTCGTGTATTTCTTTCTGGAAGTCATAGGAGATCGCAACATGGTCTATTTGAAATTCACCAAGCTGAAGGTTTGGTGATCTCCATGTTTTTTGTTTCTTGGGGTCTTTTCGAAGTGATGTTGTCACGATTTTTAGGTTGTTTTGCTGACATAACTCGATGAGTCTCATGCCGTTCTTGTTTGTGAATTTGTGTGCAGGGTAATTACCGACTGTTTTTTTATATTTCCTCTCTTTGCCAATTTGCGCGTTGAAATCCCCTAGAAGAATTTTTACATCCTCCTCTGGAATTTTGGACATTTCAGTTTCGAGTTTTTCCCAAAATTTTTCTGTCTTGTCCGGTTCTTTTTTGTTGGCAATGTTGGTAGGTGCATGAACATTAATAAATGTATATATTTTGTTGGTGTGCTTGATTCGCATGGTCATTAGTCTGTTACTGATTTGATTCATGTCTATAACAGAGTCAAGGGTGTCCTTATTTACAATAAAAGCCATGCCAAATATTGCAGCTCCTTTGCCAATTTTCTTGTCTGTTTTACTTTTAAAGATACGGTAATTGTTGTAGTCTATTGTTTCTGAATCAGTGAATCTGGTCTCTTGGAGAGCAAGGATTTGAATTTTCTGTTTGTTGAGTTCTGTTGTAAGATTATGAAGTTTGCCTGTCTGAATTAGTGTCTGAATGTTAAAAGTGCCAATAAATGTATGGGACTTTCGTGGACGTTTACTAGAGAACTCCGACTTTCTCTGTCGTACGAGCCCAAGCTCCCCAGAATCCGATAGCTTGGTTGTCGCCACAGGGCGAGTGGATTGGCCACCTGGGGTAATATTAATTTTACTTGTACGAATCATACTGCTTGTAATTAAGTTCCAGCTAATGCTGGGTAGTTAGAACCAGGGATTGTTAGTTCCTGGAGCTTGGTGTTCAGCCGCACCTCACATGGTGAACAGACGCTGGCCAGAGTACCGGTGGTTGCCACACAGACGTGTCTGGGCTTTTCAATATGCTTTATCTTGTTGATAATGCTTGCCTCTTCCGCCAGTTCCGCCGTACCGATGATCTTCATCTCCGTCTTCACTACCGTTGAGGTTAGATTATGATGATTCTCTTACTGAGTAAACAATAAACATGTCACTACGGCTTACTAAAGGTGCGCTTACACTGGTTTCAAAACATATTCTGTAACACTGTTCGCACCTAGTAATGGACTATCAATGTTCGCATATTGTCAAAATCTTGACAATGCTAAAGCAGTGTTCCACAGCTGTGTCGGCACAATTCGAAGGAACTTTGTTCTTGGCCTGCTCCCACTAAATGCTGCTATGCAGATTAGTGTTTGTTTTATGTAGTGTTGCGTGTTGTGTTTATGAAATGGAGTGGACAAGAAGCAACATTTTCTGATTTGTCACTTAGCCAGAGGAGTGTCTCTGGAACTTTTGGAGTCATAGTTATGAGAATGTTGAACAGTAGCCTTCCAGCAAGAAGGGCTGTGTTGCTTTGCACCAGCAGCAGTGACGTAGATAAGAAAAATTAAGTGCATCATTTCCCAAAGTGGCAACAACAACAATGAAAATGACAGGATTTGTTGTCTGAATATGGAAAAATTTGTCATCATCAGGTTCCATGATGGGCCACCTGACGATATGCTGATGAGGCTGAAAAGAATGTACTGGTATGTAGTTGGTAGCAGCCAATATTAAACAAGAACTTTCCATTATTGAAAACATTAATTTGAATCAATTTCAGAATGAAAATAAAAATAAATATATGATCAGTTAAATATATCTTTATTATTTGGGGTCGAAGAATGTCTTAAATATAGTGTTCAAAGGCTGATAACCTCTTCTCAAGGTTGGTAGCTATGCTCTGCATCCTGTATTCATTTGTCAGGGCACACATTTTCTCATCATGGATGTTGAATAAACAAGAATACAGCCATTTTTTTTTTCAATGGACAAGCTATATACTTTTTCTGAAGGTTAAAATACTACATCGAACTTTTTCAAAGCATCACTCTTCCTGTAATGGAGCACATTTACAATATTATATACCACATCACTTAATTTTTGTCTTGCACCCTCCACAGCCTAACATGACACTGCTTCATTTGATGCCATCTGATCTTAATGGTCAATAATTTTGCCCCGTCAGTGGCACATTACAACAGCAAGATTGTGTACTTAACTTTGGTCATGACTTGCCTTACATCCTTGCAACCTTCAGTCAGAGAGAGAATGAGTCAACGAGTAGGAAGCAACTGCCGTGCCACGGTTCTCAGACTCATATTCATGGAAGTACTGCAGGAAGACAGAATCCAATTTGGCACTGACATAATAGCAGTGTCTTTATTTCTAAGGTATGCAGCTCTCAACTTTAGACTTGTACTAGCTCCATTCCTAATCTCTAAGATGGAATACATATTGGACAGGGCAACAATAGGAATACACACAGTGTCAAGGCAGGTCAGGACACAATGGGCAACGTGCAGTCCCATGTTCTTTTATCAAAAGATAATATTGCAGAGACCTCGAAGGTAGGGCACAACCACTGTCCCCGACACACCATAAATGTATTGGCTGTGTGAACCAGAAGTGACCATGTGTAACCACTGGAACATCACACCAGATGCTGGGCTCATATGACTGTGACGAAAACTACCTAGCAACATTTACTCACCTCAGAGGCTCCATACTTGGATATGTTCATTGTGATCCATACAGCGAACTAGGACTCATCTGAGGTGACGACACAGTGCCAGTTGTATGTCCAGTTTGACATCGGGTGCACCACTGTCGATGCGGCCTCTCTACTGCACCACTGAGGGAAGCTGCACAATGCTTAAAGTCCACAGTGCTCCAAACACTGTTGTACTGTCTGTGCGTATACTCCACTTGGTGCAAACGAGCCCACCTGCCGATTCAGGGTATACGGATGTACGGTCCTATAAGAGTGAGCAAACAGTGTGTCTGTACTTTAAGAAACTAATCACACAGGGCCACTGATATATTAGATGCTGCCAAGTTTGGCCCTCGTGAACCGAACAATTCCATACTCAAAAGACAGTCGTGGGATCCCGACCGACACGAGTAACAGCAGAATGACAGTTTGTAGCCTCGATAGACCACAATCCTGATGCTACTGAATTTTAATGTGACTGGGTAGACATCCTCCTTTTTACACATGGCATATCACCATCTTTTCACAAACTGCCAACATTCAAATGAAATTTCCGAATGAAACAGCAGGTGCTTAATCTATCATTATATACCAAATGTAGAAGGCTTTATTGGCTCATAGCACACTATCAGTCTTCTACCCCTACTCACTTGCTGTCGGAGTACCGGTACTGACTATTCTTCATGTTTTCTTGTTCTGTTGACACACAATGTTTAAGTGAATATCATTAGGCCAATCTGGAAACCTCTACTGAATGACTGCATAAAAATCCACTTCAAAAAACCATTTTGTTTACAGTAAAAAAACAAGTATTTTCCATTTACACTAGGTGTCACATGAAACACAAAATGAATACATGGGAACTCTTCCTATCAGCTATTATAGTTCTTAAATTGATAGAACCCTTGTTCTACAGTGAAGTGTATTATCTTTTACCTTCGACTTTTGCTCTATTGTCTAACTGCTTCCATGTACACTACTCACATGTTTATTCGAGTGTAATGAAAGGGTATTAAAGTGATACATAAAGCAAATGCATCAATGAACGGAGTACCACAACATTATTCAGAGCACTTCCTGAGAGCAGTATCAACAAGTAATATTTGCTTTGGCTCTCTGCACATACCCATTATGCAAACAAAACTGCAATTACCTGCCAGAAGAACAGGCAAACTGCACCTTACAACTCTTAGAAGAGCCATCCAGTTGAGGAGAGGTTGGACGAGCCAATGTGCAACTTGGCATTTTTCACATCATCAAATCATTCCCAGAGGTGTGTATCTGACAAAATGTTGAGGTATAGGATGGATGTGTGTGTGTGTGTGTGTGTGTGTGTGTTGTGTGTGTGTGTGTGTGTGTGTGTGTGTGAGGGGAGGGGAAGGGGGGGGTGCCTCCGGATCAACAAAGGATTTATTCCTAAAGCTAGCAGGTTTGTTCCTCTTTTGTGTGTGCTTGTCAAAGACTCAACACTTCTGTTCGGTGAGGGTCTCTTTAACTCCTAAATTATTTACATTCTACCACGACTTTCTTACTATATTTATATTTCTAGTATCCTTTTTTTGTGCCTGTCTATGACTCAATACCTTTTCTGTGTTGTGAGTAGCAATCTATCATTTCTAAATTTGTAAGCATGTGTATAAATTTAGCAACATCACAACTTCACTTTAAATGCCTGTATGTTCAAAGAATGTGTAGTTATGATTGTCACTTTAACACTAAGTAATGTAATTATCTAATTAATACAGTTATTGCTTTGGTGGTAATATAAAAAATTGAAACTAAACACTACTGATACAATCGTGCTTATGGAAATATGCAGTCACACTGTGATCATGTTGCAGGAGTCTCGGTCATGCGTGGACTAATTACTTGTTACTCACAACTTAACTGTCTGTAAATACCTTTTGTTAGGATTATAACCATCATGGAAATGCAATTTGAAATAACTACCAATAAAATTTGTTGGTGAATAGTGGGAAATAATAGAAAAAAAATATTACACTCAGTTTCTGTGAAATAAATTTCTTCAACAAAATTTCTCACAGTACAAAATTTTTCTTCTTCTACCTGTGCATCAACAGCCACACACATCCAATAGAACTGACAAAAGTAAAGTAATGGGCATTCACTGAGTTTTATCTTGTAGGCCTGCTAACAATACTTTGTTTATAGACAATAGAGAATTGTAGGCTATAGGAATTCAAATTTGTGGCACCTGTATCTCATCCATTAATTGTAGTACTCAAGTTTTTACCTCATGCGGTATTTGAAAAATATAATACATACTAGGAAATACAGTAAAAAGTCATCTAAAACGATATTATTCATTGCTTGAATGGTAAATAAAATAGGACTAAATTTACAGGGTTTTTAATAAATATTGTTCATGCTTCATTAGAAAAATAATCTCTGAAACAGGTCTTAAATATTGCACATAAAAAGTTATTAAATCTTATTTTATAAAACAGTTGTACAGAATAAAACCTGATATTACAAATTATTAATCTAATAGTTTCCTATGAACATGCTGGACCACAAAATACTGAATAACATCACTTCAGTGTTGTTCACAGGACATCTTGAAATGCTATGAATGTTAACTGATCTGGAACTGGTAATTGATCCTTGCTTCTGCAAATAATTCTTGTTGAGCAAGAAATATCCATTTTTAAGAGTGTTAGAAGATTCCATTAAAAATGACAGCTTACTGTCAGTGACAATTTTGAAGGAAAATATTTAAAAACAATTAGGAAGGAATGTAATTGTAGAGATCCTCATTAGGAAGCACACCACAGTGCAACATACATATCACAGAATTTTTGTTATCAATTTAAAATTTGTGTAACAGCACCATTAAAGTTATAAGATATACACGGAAGGACTGTGCTAATTCCTATAATAATGGAGGTTAGCTACAATTTGCAACATTCCCGACTCACTAAATACTATAATGATTCAGATATGACCAGAGGAAGACAAAAATGTCATTAATGGCAGGTGAGGACAGAACCTAGACACAGTTGTTTATTAAATTCACAATTTTGGAGCTGAGACAACTATGTCGGCAATGCAGCAAATGTTAAGTTCCTCAGGAGGGCACTCTCCACAGGATTGGCACAAGCACACGTCTGCCGCAGTAAACACACGGCAGTTTGTCAGTCTCCCTTGGTGGCTATGCTGCCTTCAACCTGACTGAGGTCTGGGCTGCGCTGCCCGTCTCGCCGGGCTCTCGACCGCCACTCGACCCAGCAGAACATGATGGTGCCCAGTGTGGACAACACGAGCAGGATGGCCAGCTGTGCATGCAGCCCTACGTGACTGCTGTAGAAAAAACTGGCGGCGGCGGCCACAGACTGGAAAAACACACAAGAGTGTAATGAAGTTTAATCTCTCTCACATCATCATGTTTTGTTTGGAAAATATCACCTCTTGAGCAAAATAAGAATAACATGAGCCACTGTGTTCCAATCAATTGATGGAATATTGGCCAACAGCTACGTCCCTAATACATTTAAATTGAGTCTATGGGCACTATGGTATCTTTGTTCTAGGCAGCTTATGTTGATAAATTCCGTGGTCTCAAAGTGCATTGTTCATCCCATTTCTAATTTCAAAGATGCAGATTGGTTTTGAGCACTTTAAAGATTCATTTAACTTTATATTTCATCACCACACGTAAGTAAACTTCTCTTCGGAGGTAATTGTCACACCAAGATATACATTAACCTTTTAAACTGTTTATTAATTGTTGACAATGCATTTAAAATATGTCATGGGATGATTATGTGCAGAAATTATAAGCATCTACACAGGAGTGAAGTACACTGCTTGAGAAAAACGTGAAGTGTCCAGAAATGAGGAGTGCATGAAATGAAACTTCACAGGTTGAGAGGATATGTGATGTTAGTTTAGTTGTTCGAAAATTGAGCCAGATTTACAAAGAAATTGGCAGTATGAGCTCACTCATCAGTATGATGTTACACTCCCTCTGGCCTGGATGCATGAACTGATTTGTTTGGCAAGGGTGTCTTACAGCTGTTGTACCCTCTCCTGTGGCTAGCTTGTTCACAACTGTCGTATCGGTCCTTGATACTGTTGCTGGGACAATGTTGACCTCCAAGTTGGTCACAGACATGTTCTATTGGTTACAGTCTGTGGATCTTGCTGATCATGGAAGTACCTCAACATCATGCAGACAGTTCCCAGAGTAGTATGAATGAGAAATGTTCTGTTGAAAAATGGCATCACAATGTTGTTGCACGAGAGGTAACATGACGACGAAAAATGTGGGTGATGTGTTGTTGTGTTGCCAGAGTTTCCTCAGTCAGTACCACTAGTGACATGAAGTCATACCTAATGGCTCCCCACACTATGAGGCAAGGAGTAACAACACTGTGCCACTCCAAAGCATTGGAAGAGCGCGACCTCTCCCCCATGTCACCATAATACCTGCTATGATGGTCATCAGGACAGTGCAGAATTACTATCCATTGCTGAAGACAATGTAATGCCATTCATCACCACTCTGTGCTTCACAGTCAGAGCACAACTTCAAACACAGCTGTTTGTGCTCAGACAATGACATATGGGATGGTAGTTTCCTAGTCTGGCTGCTGTTAGTATCTGAGCCAATGGTGCCTGATGGCAGAGAATGTAGTGAGGAGTCCATTACTTGTGCTCAGATGGCAGGCACAGATGTGAAGAGGTTACAATGTGCTTGATGCACAATAAGGCAATGCTCTCTTGTGGCTGACAGATGTGGTCGATCAGAACCTTGACTAGTATTCCTGCCTTCACTTTCCCACTTAGTCCAACATCGAGCCACAGTCACATCCAAATGCCCCACAAATCTGGATATTGCACGTTTCCATCAGCTGACCAAATGGAGGCTCATAGTAAGGCCCCTTGCAAACTCTGAGCTGGTGACAGTGTTGTCTGACACGAGTACACAGCACCCCCGTGTCCTTCACAGTGATCAATCAACATCCAATTCTATTCGTTCCCCTTATACACCCCGGCAACTAAACATGAACAATACTAATGCACCACGAGTGGTGTGTGTGTGTGTGTGTGTGTGTGTGTGTGTGTGTGTGTGAAATTATGTTGACATCCAACCATGCTTTCTGGCCGATTTCCTTTTTTATCATAAATGATTTCTTCTTTTGTAACTGGTACTGACACCACAGAAATTTAAGTTTTGAATGAAACCTAGTTTTTAATTTAGTCTCTAATAAGAGTTCATCACAGCTGCAAATTCGTGGTAATTTATGTTCTAACTCATTCAACACATCTGCATTTTCTCCCTTATAATAATCCCTGTGGAATTTAATATTACATTTGATTAATTAATTAATGTGAACCTCATGGAGATTCTGCTTCCAAACTTTCCCGGTAATAACATAACAAGAAATGAACTCTTAGTTACCCATTACCATTCTGCAATATTGGCCCAGATTTTACTGTTCTAATTTGTGCAGAATGCTGTAGCTGGTAGATGCACGGGGCAGCAGGGCACGCATGGGGTTGGGCTTACAGGCAGGCATTGTAGGGGAAATGCCGGGGACTGGAGGGGAAGTGCCATTCTGAACTGAAGCCTACGATCAAATTTTTTGTAAATGCTAAGTGGGGCCCCTCTATGTCAACACCTGCATGGTGACCATTCAAAAAGATCTACTGTCACCTCTGCTTTCGTTAGTATCTAAAAAGAATTCCGCTGCAAATGCAGTGATTAATTTGTGCCTGGCTTGTTAGCCATTTGTAACTTTCAGAGATATGTCATGAGTCGCAAATTTTGAGTAAAACCTACACATTTCTCTGGTTACAGTGGTAAAATTTGCTTCTTTTGCCAAAACACAGAGGAGTTTACAAAGTCTCTCCTCATCAACATGTTGTGCAGACAACTGCAAGAGAATTCTGAAACAGTGGTTTCTTATATATAAAAACAAAGATGAGGTGACTTACCGAACAAAAGCGCTGGCAGGTCGATAGACACACAAACAAACACAAACACACACACAAAATTCAAGCTTTCGCAACAAACTGTTGCCTCATCAGGAAAGAGGGAAGGAGAGGGGAAGACGAAAGGAAGTGGGTTTTAAGGGAGAGGGTAAGGAGTCATTCCAATCCCGGGAGCGGAAAGACTTACCTTGTGTCTGTATGTGTGGATGGATATGTGCGTGTGTGCGAGTGTATACCTGTCCTTTTTTCCCCCTAAGGTAAGTCTTTCCGCTCCCGGGATTGGAATGACTCCTTACCCTCTCCCTTAAAACCCACTTCCTTTCGTCTTCCCCTCTCCTTCCCTCTTTCCTGATGAGGCAACAGTTTGTTGCGAAAGCTTGAATTTTGTGTGTGTGTTTGTGTTTGTTTGTGTGTCTATCGACCTGCCAGCGCTTTTGTTCGGTAAGTCACCTCATCTTTGTTTTTATATATAATTTTTCCCATGTGGAATGTTTCCTTCCATTACAGTGGTTTCTTAAGTTTATTAGGTAAGGAACTGAGGAAAAGCAAAGTCAGTAGCTTACGAAAAACCACATCCTCAGCACAAAAAAAATGTGTATTCATTCTTCATTATATTGTTCCAAAACCCATAGCATTTCTCGTTTCACCAGCTATTGATGGCACTTAAAAATTACATTCTAGATAATGAAGATTTACATAACAACAACATAGTAAAATACTCTCCTCTTTGCGTGCTTTCATTTGCCAAAATCTGATATCAATGTCTGAAACATTTTATCAGATGTGAGGAATGTCGTGGATACTTCACTCTGACTTTATCACTGGCTTGGGGCGATCACAAGTGAGCGTGATACATCAGATCGATATTCTCGAGATTGGTGACAGATGACTGTACCCAAGTCTACAGAAAAAAAATCAAGTTTCATATGGAACAACATATGATGTAATATGCACCAAATGCAAAATCATAGCGACCTTTATTTTTTGTTGCACATTTTTCTGAATTTCAGCTGGTGTCTTACTTCCACATAAATATCGCAATAACTATGACCACTAACAAGATGATGGGCACATCATCATGAACCTGACATATAAAGCTATAAGTAGAGCAAAAATGAATTTTTTTTCTGAATAGTTTCTGTAAAATCATGTGAGAAAGACTGCAGGAGATGTACCTCGATTCTGTCAAGGTTGACTGGCCATAAGCTGGAAAACACTCGTCAGCTTCCCCTTTCGAATAAACGAATTAGCTCGCCCAGCACTTGGGACGAAAACTGGTCACTGCACATTGGCCACAATATCCTGCATTAGGGTCTTGATTTGTCAACAACTTTAATCTGTTGTTGTCAGGTTTGACATGTACTTGACAAATGAAGGCAACAAAAACAGAATGTGAGTACACCTATATAGTCTGCAGGAGAGCTTGTGTGCAAATCAGAATAAACTACTTGAAAACTCTTAGATAACAGGGTGATTTAATTGAACACACAAGGCAGTGACACAGTTTCATACATGTCTATATATTAGTGCTAATAGTATCTTGCCAAGAAAGTTTGCATTATCATTTGAAAGTGAAGTTCCAGTATTCTCAAAAGTACTGAACAAGAGTAAAAAAACAGACAGAGCACTGGAGGCTAGCTCTGTATATGGCATGAGGAAATTTATGTTACAATAGTGTAGTCAGCTTACCTGCGTAAATTTGAAGAGAGCAAATGCTGCTGCGCTATCATCTGCCCACACTCCTCCCAAAATTGAGTAGATTTGTGTATTGTAGCAGCTGTCACCAAAACCCAACAGCAGGCTACAGAGCATCGCAATATAGGCACTGAAAATATAACAATGAAAGCATTATTAGGCATTTTTTAAACAAATCCCTCAAGTAAGTGTTTGTACATTTCTGGGTACTTAGTGAAATATTCAAATTATGTGCTAAATCAATTGTATTCTGTTACATATATCAACCAGCTCTCAACAGTATTAAAACTAGAATGGCAGAAGGGGTCAAAATGATCCATCACACTTTTTTCTTCAGTGCCATATCCAACATTTTTCACAATATTATGAGAAGTAATGTTGCCACTCACCATATAGCAGAGATGCTGAGTCGCAGACAGGCACAACAAAAAGATTATCACACCTAAAGCTTTCAGCCAATGGCCTTTGTCATCAATAGATGCACGCGCACACACACACACACACACACACACACACACACACACACACACACACACGACTGCAGTCTCAGGCAACTGAAACCACACTGCGAGCAGCAGCACCAGTGCATGATGGGAGTGGCTACTGGGTGGAGGCGGGGGCAGGAAATGGGAGGGATAGTATGGTGGACAGTGAAGTGCTGCAGGTTAGGTGGATGGCAGGGGAGAGGTGGGGAGGGGGGCGGGGGGGGGGGGGGGGGGGAAGTAGCGGAAAAGGAGAGAAATAAATAAAAAAATAGTAATAAAATAAATGAAAAAGAAAGACTGGGTGTGGTGGTGGAATGATGGCTATGTAGTGCTGGAATGGAAGCAGGGAAGGGCTGGATGAGTGAGGACAGTGACTACCAAACTTTTTTTACTTCGTTTATAAATTCATACAACTTTTCCTAATTGTTTCTTCTCTTTACAATGATGTATTAGGATTTAGAAAGTATTTATATTTTCTTGGACATTTCACTCAACATACCTAGAATGATGGAAAGAGTTAATTTGACACTGCTGTGATTGCTCTTATGAATATATGTAAATAACACAACAATAAGTAGCAACAATCAGCTATCAAGCAGAATTGTTGCTGTTCATTGCTGCTCCTTGGCATGTGCACATTCCAGTCCGCTGCAGTTTATACGCTTAACTATGGAAGACATTTTGATCATCATGGTCTTTCAGATGAAGGAATGTGTTATCTCTTAGAGAATTCCAACATTGAATTAGAAACTGACTCCATTCATAAAGATGAGGATTTTCTACCAGGGGCAGGTGAAGATGAAGAAATTGTGTATAAGTAGGGATTAGTGAAGGAGGATTCAGATGCTGATCTATGTCAGTCCTCACTTTATACGTCACAGCAGACCCATCTGAATGCCTCTACAAAGGTGGTCATTAGGAATAAAACCAGGTATAAGTTAGCTAATTTTTCATCTTCTGGAAGGACGTCGGCTGCAAACAATCTGAAGGCGATAGGTGGTCCCACTACTTACACTTGTCATCAAGTAGACGACTGTCATTAGTGGTTCCGATCTTAAGTTTTGGCGAAGCAAAGCCACAGCTCATGAAGAAATATACAGAATCAAATGCTTGAAAAGTACTAAAAAACAATGACTGGACATAATCGCTTTAAATGGAAAACTTGATAGCAGTCATATACGTTCCTGATGTCATTTCTAAAAAAGGTATATCTCCAGATGATCATTGGTCGCATTCTTTGAGCCCCACTTTCATCAAGCAAGTTATTCAGAAGGACAGAGTTCAAGAGCTTCTCAATTCTGATCACACAAAACAAGATGTTAGTTCACTCAATTCATGCCCAACAAAGTTGACAAATGTGCCCAGAATGAGATTTTCACTCTGCAACGGAGTGTGCGCTGATATGAAACTTCCTGGCAGATTAAAACTGTGTGCCGGACCGAGACTCGAACTCGGGACCTTTGCCTTTCACGGGCAAGTGCTCTACCAACTGAGCTACCCAGGCACGACCTGTCCCCACAGCCTTAATTACGCCAGTACCTCACCTCCTACCTTCCAAACTTCACAGATGCTCTCCTGCATACCTTGCAGAACTAGCACTCCTAAAAGAAAGGCTGCAGAGTGAAAATCTCATTCTGGAAACATCCCCCAGGCTGTGGCTAAGCCATGTCTCCGCAGTATCCTTTCTTCCAGGAGTGCTAGTCCTGCAAGGTATGCAGGAGAACTTCTGTGTAGTTTTGAAGGTAGGAGACAAGGTACTGGCAGAATTAAGGCTGTGAGGATGGGGATGTGAGCCGTGCTTGGGTAGCTCAGTTGGTAGAGCACTTGCCCGTGATAGGCAAAGGTCCCGAGTTCAAGTCTCGGTCCGGCACACAGTTTTAATCTGCCAGGAAGTTTCTTATCAGTGCACACTCCGCTGCAGAGTGAAAATCTCATTCTGGAAACATCCCCCAGGCTGTGGTAAGCCATGCCTCCACAACATCCTTTCTTCCAGAAGTGCTAGTTCTGTAAGGTACGCAGGAGAGCTTCTGTGAAGTTTGGAAGGTAGGAGTCTAGGTAGTGGCAGAATTAAGGCTGTGAGGATGGGTTGTGAGCTGTGCTTGGATACTTCATTTGGTAGAGCACTTGCTCGCGAAAGGCAAAGGTCCCAAGTTCGAGTCTCAGTCCGGCACACAGTTTTAATCTGCCAGGAAGTTTGACAAATGTGGGTTCAAATTCTGTATTGTTGCAGACATAGTGACAAAGTATGTATGAAAACAAAAATACTAAATACCTTGTCACAAGAAGTCTCCTATAATTGTTTGAGTATTATAATATAATTCTTACTTTGTTACAAGTTCTTATTACAATTACTTTTAATTGTTGAAAGATTGTAAATAGTTATGTGGCTGTAACTACGAGAGTTATTATTGTCTTTGTTTCAGTATGCAGTTTTCAGGAAAATGATTTTTCTGTGGTGTTTGATAATCAGTGTTATGAGGTGTAATGAAGGTATGAAGTTATTTGAAGCAGAAACATTTTTATTTGTGCCCTATGGTATGCACCAAATTCCGGGGACTGAAAATCATCCCCTTGACCAATAAAAATTGGTTTTGAGTTTATAACACGCTGCTCTGCAAATAATTTTGATTCACTAGATTAGCAGTTACTCAAACTTTACTATAAATGCTCAATTTTAAAAGTTGTATACTATAAGAAATTTAGTTATGGCAGAAGTTGGCATACAGTGCAATGATTACCTCTGTTTGTATAATCTCTTTGTGACAATATCTGTTTTGTCTTTGACTTAACAAATTAAATATCTTTCCTACTTTTTACTCTGTTCTTTATCAATCCACACAAAACTGCATTACTTGTCTTAACATTTTCCTGCAAAGTTTCACTAAAACTGTCTCAGCTCTTCTTTTCTCTTCTTGTACTGTTTTATCTTAATTTTTGGTTCTTTTATGTTTTTGTTAATTTTCAGTGCTTTTACTGCCTCTACACTTCCTCCAAGGCGTTTACTTCTCTTTAACAGCCGTCTTTATCATGCTGTTCCACCAAGGCACCTTTTCTTCTCCCCAGTAGTCATTTTTATGTGTTCTCTGCACACTTTACAAAACCAGTTGTGAAACATATCTAGTCCTCTTCTACTCTGTTGACTTTATACACTCCTGGAAATGGAAAAAAGAACACATTGACACCGGTGTGTCAGACCCACCATACTTGCTCCGGACACTGCGAGAGGGCTGTACAAGCAATGATCACACACACGGCACAGCGGACACACCAGGAACCGCGGTGTTGGCCGTCGAATGGCGCTAGCTGCGCAGCATTTGTGCACCGCCGTCGTCAGTGTCAGCCAGTTTGCCGTGGCATACGGAGCTCCATCGCAGTCTTTAACACTGGTAGCATGCCGCGACAGCGTGGACGTGAACCGTATGTGCAATTGACGGACTTTGAGCGAGGGCGTATAGTGGGCATGCGGGAGGCCGGGTGGACGTACCGCCGAATTGCTCAACACGTGGGGCGTGAGGTCTCCACAGTACATCGATGTTGTCGCCAGTGGTCGGCGGAAGGTGCACGTGCCCGTCGACCTGGGACCAGACCGCAGCGACGCACGGATGCACGCCAAGACCGTAGGATCCTACGCAGTGCCGTAGGGGACCGCACCGCCACTTCCCAGCAAATTAGGGACACTGTTGCTCCTGGGGTATCGGTGAGGACCATTCGCAACCGTCTCCATGAAGCTGGGCTACGGTCCCGCACACCGTTAGGCCGTCTTCCGCTCACGCCCCAACATCGTGCAGCCCGCCTCCAGTGGTGTCGCGACAGGCGTGAATGGAGGGACGAATGGAGACGTGTCGTCTTCAGCGATGAGAGTCGCTTCTGCCTTGGTGCCAATGATGGTCGTATGCGTGTTTGGCGCCGTGCAGGTGAGCGCCACAATCAGGACTGCATACGACCGAGGCACACAGGGCCAACACCCGGCATCATGGTGTGGGGAGCGATCTCCTACACTGGCCGTACACCACTGGTGATCGTCGAGGGGACACTGAATAGTGCACGGTACATCCAAACCGTCATCGAACCCATCGTTCTACCATTCCTAGACCGGCAAGGGAACTTGCTGTTCCAACAGGACAATGTACGTCCGCATGTATCCCGTGCCACCCAACGTGCTCTAGAAGGTGTAAGTCAACTACCCTGGCCAGCAAGATCTCCGGATCTGTCCCCCATTGAGCATGTTTGGGACTGGATGAAGCGTCGTCTCACGCGGTCTGCACGTCCAGCACGAACGCTGGTCCAACTGAGGCGCCATGTGGAAATGGCATGGCAAGCCGTTCCACAGGACTACATCCAGCATCTCTATGATCGTCTCCATGGGAGAATAGCAGCCTGCATTGCTGCGAAAGGTGGATATACACTGTACTAGTGCCGACATTGTGCATGCTCTGTTGCCTGTGTCTATGTGCCTGTGGTTCTGTCAGTGTGATAATGTGATGTATCTGACCCCAGGAATGTGTCAATAAAGTTTCCCCTTCCTGGGACAATGAATTCACGGTGTTCTTATTTCAATTTCCAGGAGTGTATATGTGAATTTCTTTTTTCAGATCATCTTTGAACCGTCCCCTTGTTTTATTCTCTTGTAACTTCTGTACCTTTATTTTCTTTACGTCTTTCTGATGACTGAGATATTGTCAAGACCGAATTTTGCTACTATGGTCTCCTTAAAATCTTCTTGGCATTGCTGTCATGTGTTCCAGTTGTCAATATTCCTCCTCTTCTTCCACCACAACCACCAGAAAAACATCAATCATTCTCCCCACGCACCCCTCGTTATGTTTTGGGCGTTCTTTTTTGTAAACCATGTATTTCCAACAACTGATCATTTTTTTCTGCAAAGTCTGTTAACAAATTTCCTTCATCCCAGTTACCATAACTAAAGGGGCAAATTATTCCTTCTGTACTTCGCCCATAATTTCTCACGTGTTCCACTCATATCTCCATTCATCTGTCTTTTCTAACTGTATAAAATTCATTGTTCCACAGTTGAGTCCAAGTCTAACTTAGATTATTTGATCTAGTCAAATTGTTTCCAAGCATTGAACTTAAACCTCCTGTCAGTATGATACCTACCCCATTTGTTGCCATTCTCTTCAATTTTTCTTTCTATTTTCCCTTCCATTTTATCTCGTTCATGCCCATTATTGCAAAGTTTTTCATCTCCATATACTCAGTTACTCGTTCTGCCTTACCATTTAAAATGTGCACACTGATAACAAATTTCATGCTATCCAATAGCCCACTTCTCACAGGTGCACCAAAGCATTTGAAAACGCACATAACTTCCGGAGAACGCCCTAGCATTTTCCAAGACTCATGTTACAGGTTGTTAATGTCATGGGGGAGGAAAGCTTTCACTACACCCAGACGCATTTTATAAGCTTATCCCATGCTTAAATCAGATAGGCTCTAAATTGTATGTAGATACTCTTTGTAGCTGCTTCATTATCGAACATAATCTATCAAAACCTATAACCATTCAAATGGACAATCAGTTATTATCTGACAAAGGGAACTGAAAATCTAGACATGCCAGCAGCACCATAATGTTTATGCCCAAGAAACAAGGCAGAAATGCAGTGGCAGTGTACGTTACAGTACTCTTACAGATGAAGTGCTGTCACATATTGCTTGTCTATGACAAATGACCTGCATGGTGCAACAATTAAACATTATCTAGCACTTGTTTGCTAATACTCCTTGCACAATATCAAATTAAAAACATTAATATAAAGCATGTGGTATGTGTACCTACATTTTGCCTTAATGAACAATTGGGCACTAATTCTGATACTTCATTTTTTTTCATAAAAATGTAAAGTAGTATGATTGCACATGATGGCTTGTTTGTGATAGAAATTTAAAATTAATCCCATACACAAAATGAATTTTCTCAGAGTATACTTATTGGCCTTAAAGTACAGCTCTGTGAGTATAAAAAAAATTGAAGTTGGGTAAAGTGACCAAACAACTAGGTCATCAGTCCATATTTCCTTGAACAGACGGGTCTATATGCCTGTAGGTCATTGTATTGTGCAAAACCCAAGATCTACCAGTGGTCAACGAAACTGAGAAAGGGATAGAAAGAAGAAAGGAAGGATGAGGAAGATAGGCAGGCAAGGTGCCCTATTTAGGGAGCAGACGGAAACCCATGAAAGCAGAGTGCAATGAGGGGACATAACACCCCAGCCCCCACCACTTACCAGAGGTACGCCAATCATAAATGTGTAGGAATAACTAACAATATGGACAGGGCAAGAGGAAGAGGAGCACACAGAGACAAAAGATGAACAAGTCTAACAGACCACAAGAGGGAGGGGGGGGGGGGGGGGGGGGGAGTAAAAGAGCAGGTAGGGTGATGACTAGGTTGGATCACTGAGCTCAGACAGTTGCAGCCTGGTCTGTGCAGAGGAGGCAACAGAGTGTTCTGCCAACCCCTCAGTGGACCAATAAGGTTAAGTGGCCCTCCCTTAAAGAGAGTGGTAAAAGCACCCTTCATGAAATAAAAAGGTAAAACTAAGTCATTGGATAGATAAAAGAATCTACTCACCAAGCAGTGGCAGGAGAGCACACACACAATAAAGTTTAACTTATGCAAGCTATCAGAGCTCCCTCTTCCAGCAGAAGAGATGAAGGGGAAGGAAGAAAGCTGAAAGAAAATACTGGAGAGGTTTAGGAAAAGGGGTACAGTACAGAAAAGTCACCCAGAACCCTGGGTCAGGGGTTACTAGAGGCTAAGTTTCCCCTGGCCCAGGGTTCTGGGTGACTTTTCGAAACTGTACTCCTTTTTCCAAACTTCTCCAGTCCTTTTCCTTCAGCCCTCTTCCTTCCCCTTCAACTCTTCTGCTGAAAGAAGGAGCCACTGGCTCCAGAAGTCTGCATATGTTAAACCTTTTTGTGTGTTGATTCTCATGCTGCCACTTGGTGGATAGAGTCTTTTATGTATCCAATAACATGACACTGTCAAAAATTGATTATTTTTGTTGTTGTAAAACAAAGTCAGCCACTGAGCCAATGTCTCCAAACACCAGGGGTAAGGAGCCAGGGAGATTAAGAGTCCACTGCATGGCAGCTAAGTTGGGACATGAAAATTGCTGCAAGATCAACTTAAAACTCGTAACTGATGACTATTTGTGGACCTGTGAGCCGTGCATAGCAGCCGCGTGTGAAAGTAAATTTTCAAACATTATCAAAAATAAGGACGAAATAATCAGAATGCTACAAACCGATATTGAAGTGCTAGAAGTGAAATACGCTGTTCTCCAAGACCGATATACAGCTCTACAAAACGGTAGTGCTTCGACAGTGTGTGTAGATCAGTGTTATGTACGTCGTGAAAACATAACTGTCGACGACGCCACATTTATATACAAGAAAGGAAACCCACAAGTGAATAAAGAAGCCTTAACAGTGGACAAAGTTCAGTGCTTGATAAACAGTGATAATTCAAATAACAAAAACAGTGCATCTAAAATTGTAGTAGACGGCAACATGTGTACACAAAACACGCGTGGTTGCGTAAGAAAAAGTTCCGATCGCGTACATAAACAAACACAACGGAAAAATAACGTAAAAATATTTGGAGACAGTCATGCTCGCAATATTTCGACATGCATGTCGAACTCTGCTCAAGATGGTTCGTGTATATCAGCAATTGTTAAACCAGGTGCAAAATTCGTGAATGTGGTAGAAGACATACACACAGAATGTGCTAAATTCACAGAAAAAGACTGTGTTGCGATAATCGCAGGAGCAAACGATGTTTATTGCAACGAGGCCAGCACTTTCATTAAAAAGCTACTCGTATTGCTGCAGTTATTACAGCATACAAACATAATACTAACAACTGTGCCCACGAGATATGACCTGGCAGACTGGTCTTGTGTGAACAGAGAAATTCGCCTAACGAATAGTAAACTGAAACACTTTTGCACTAAGTTTACGAATGTGACACTATTGGATACAGACAGGTATGAGAGACACTGCTTCACAAAGCATGGACTACATCTAAATCAGTTTGGCAAAAATAAACTAGCAGCAGACATTGGAAAAGCTTTTCATGAAATAATAGGCCTAAACAATAACGATCATGAAAGCAGACCAGTCATAGCCCTAACTAACAAGGGAAACTAGTGAGCTGGGCCAACTCTAGCAGGATTTGGTCCAGTAACAAAAATCTGCAACAAGTAATTAATACACAAACGAAAGTTCACTCAAACAGCAATACAATTAAAGACAAACAAAAGTTAACAGTGTTTCATCAGAACATAATAGGCCTATACTGCAAGCTGGATCAGTTCACAGCAAATATAGAAGACACAAAAGGTATAAACAGTGCCCACATTCTGTGTCTAACAGAACACCACATCACTGCTGGTATTGAAGTGGTCCCTATTCCCAACTATGTTTTGGCAACATCTTATTGCAGGAACTATATGGACAAAGGAGGAGTAGCTGTATATGTAAAAAACAATGTCTTGTTCACGGCAATAGATGTACAAAGATTCTGCTTTGAGCTACATTTTGAAGTATGTGCTATAGAGGTGCCAGACACAGTCTCCAGATTAACAGTTGTGGCAGTTTACAGGGCACCATCTGGAAATTTTAAAGTGTTTGCTAAACAATTAGATACTCTTTTGTTGTACTGAAGTAGAAAAAATAGGGGCATGATAGTTGTTGGGGATTTTAACATAGATTTCTTGGTTAATTCTCCCTGCAAGGTGGAGTTTGAAAATCTCATGTGCACGTACAACATTGTTCCCGTGGTTAGCTCGCCCACCAGAACCACAACCTCTTCCAGTACTCTCATTGATAACGTTTTTGTTGATCAGAGTAAAGTCAACCATATTAATATTGAAATGGTTATAAATGGTCTGTCTGACCATGACGGACAATGAGTTACTTTCAACAGCTTGGGAATTCCTCTGAGTGACACCTCACCTCACTTAGATGGAAAACAGTAAGGAAAATAAGTGAGGAAGCTATTCAAACGTTCAGATCATGTCTTCAGCATACTGACTGGACACCTGTTTATCTAGCAGAAACTGCTAATTCAAAATACAATTTATTCACAAATGAGATAGCAGGTATCTTTGAAAGTGTATTTCCAAAAAAGTCATACAGAGTCCAATCTGCAAGGGCTGCAAAAAAACCATGGCTCACTAAGGGCATCATAGCTTCCTGTCAGAGAAAAAGACAACTCTACATAGCATCAAAGACTTCTAACAACCCTGCTCAGCTGAAACATTAAAAACTCTACTGTAAAATTCTTGCCAAAGTAATTAAAAACTCTAAAAGTATGTATATAGCATCTGAAATTACTAATTCTGAAAATAAAATTAAAACAATCTGGAATGCGATAAAGAGAGAAACAGGGACTGTAAACTACACCAAAGACAAAAATATTGTTTTAACTGTTGACAACTCAGAGATAACTAATAGTGAGGAAATTGCTGAAATCTTTAACCAACATTTTTTAACTGTCCCAACACAGATAGGTTGCCATGGTTCTGTAGATAAAGCTGCCCGTATAATGAAAAATAATTTTCCAGAACCTTTCAGTCAAATAAGTGTGCTTCCCATTACTGCCAATGAAATCAAAAAAATCATACAGTCTTTGAAAAATAAACATTCTGCTGGTATCGACGATATTTCAAGCAAGCTGTTGAAGGCTTGCTGTAGTGAAGTGACAGAAGTTTTGTCTCACATCTGCAATACATCCATGCAACAAGGAGTGTTTCCAGATAGAATGAAATACTCTGTTGTCAGGCCCCTGTACAAAGCAGGGGATGCTACAAATGTGTCAAACTATCGCCCTATCTCTCTATTAACAACATTTTCAAAAGTCCTAGAAAAAGCTCTGTACAACAGGATTGTGGCACACCTTGGTGACCTGAACATCATTAACAGTCAGCAGTTTGGTTTTCAAAAGGGAGTTTCAATAGACAATGCAATTTTCTCATTCACAAATGATGTTCTAGAGTCTATAAACAGCAAGAGGCTGCCAATTGGTGTCTTATGCGACCTATCAAAGGCATTCGACTGTGTAGATCACCAGATACTCTTCAAGAAGGCCTGTCATTATGGAATTACAGGACCTGTAGGGAACTGGTTAAAATCGTACCTCAAAAATAGGAAACAGAAGATTATTCTAGATGTTTCAGATAGTGTATCACAATATACAGTGGACTCTTGAGTGGGGAATTGTGCAGCATGGAGTGCCACAGGGATCAGTGCTTGGGCCCTTGCTGTTCCTCATATATGTTAATGACCTGCCTTTATCCATCAATAAGAAGTGTAAATTTACAATGTTAGCTGATGATACGAGCATTGTGGTGGATAATGTGTCAGCTACTGACTTAGAATCCGAGGTCAATGATATCCTTAAAGAAGTTCTGGGTTGGTTTAGTATTAACTCCCTTTCAATAAACCTGAAAAAAACCAATTTTATCCAGTTCCAGACAACCCACAAAAACCCAAAAGAAATAGTTATCACACAGAATGATCAGATGATAAAGCAAGTGTACTTATCAAAATTCCTAGGCTTATACGTGGACAGTAGGCTGAATTGGGAACATCACGTTCTACAAACACTAAAACGGCTGACGTCGGCAACATTTGCTTTACGAATTTTGTCACGCTTCAATGACATTACCATCTCAAAGTCAGCTTACTTTGGCTATTTTCATTCAGTCATGTGTTATGGCATCATCTTCTGGGGCAATACACCTGCCGCAAAGAAAATCCTCACAGCACAAAAAATAGCAATAAGAATCATTTGTGGTGTACCCCCACGAACCTCATGTCGAAATCTTTTTAAACGACTTGAAATACTGACAGCAACATCTCAGTACATATATTCACTGATGTGCTTCATAATAAGTAACCCCACTCTGTATGAAACGAATTGCCTACATCATGAACATAACACCAGAAGAAAAGAGGATTTCCACTGTGAGTTAAAGAACTTGACAGTTATTCAGAAAGGGGTAAAGTACGCTGGAACGAAAATTTTCAATTCCCTACCCAACAGCATCAAAAGTATAAGGAGTAGTACATCAGTATTTAAACGTAGCTTGAGAAATTATTTACTTGAGACCTAACTTTATTCACTAGAGGAATTCTTTCAGAGAAATAAGTAAAACCCAGATTGGAAAGATGTTTTTAAATTTTTTGGCACTGTTTACTGTTAAACTAAATGTAATAATGCCCTAATGTAAAAATTCCTGTTTTTCTCATTTCCATTTTTGGGTCACTTTTAAACCCAAAGTGGGGAGTTTTGATTACTGTTCAAGGTTAAAATAGATGCAATAATGCCCTAAATATGAAACTGCTATCTTCACATTTATGTTGACTAGTTTTTAAGCAAATAAGTGACTTTTGTGCACTGTTATTAATACTATAACAATGTCTTTGTTCTATGTATTTTATTATGTACATTGACACGTTCCACATCTGAGTGACTTGCTCACATGTACAGATATATGGAACAAGTATATAAATAAATAAATAAAACCAAAATATACATCACTGTCAAACAGGAACCACAATGACAATAGGGTGGGTCCTCACTACAGGAGATGACCGTAAGTAAGCCAGGTGTGACTGGTGTGGAGCTGGCAAAGAACCGTACAGTCATTGCAAGAGGTCTGCATGAAGGACCTCCACAGATTCATAGTCTCCTTTACCACTTGTAGTTTGTTTGGTGAAGTCACAGTGAGCCATTATATATTCCAGATTCCTAAAACTTGACAGTGTAATATCAATAGCAGGTCGGTTACCAGAATAGCAATCTGAAGAGTCGATTTACTGGTAGCTGGTTTGGCCAGGCTATCAGCGAGTTCATTGACTGGGATCCCAATGTGGCCCAGAGTCCAGGCAAAGGGCACTGAGCATCCACATTGTTCGAGGGTTTACAGGGAATACTGGAAAGCAATGACCAAGGGATAGTGAGAGTAACACTGGTCAAGAGCTTGCACTCTGCTCAAAGAATTGCTGCAGATGAGAAAGGATCCAAAAGGTGCAGCATTATATATGCTCAAGAGCATAAAAGATGGCTACCAACTCAGCAGTGAAAACACTACAACCATCTGGCAAGGTATGCAGTTTGGTATGTCCTGTGTGAGTATAAGCAAAGCCCATGTGACCAGCAACCATAGAGTCATCAGTGTAGACTACTTCTGAAACCCCTACATGTGCCAGGGATGGAGAAAAATTGGCAGCGGAGGGCCTCAGGAAGGACCAAGTGATAGGTCAAGATGAAGTTGTGGCTAAGGAATGAACCACAGAGGTGTACATGTGTGGGCCTGGAGAAGAGGTGGAAGAGGAAACAACAAGAGGTCAGGGAGGAAAGACCAGATGCAGATTGCTGTAATAATCCCTGATCTGGGCCACTATTGTGGGAGATGGAATCCTACATTTGGAAAGAGATGCTTAGGGGAGCTGCAAATGTGGGTAGCATAATTGACAAGGTGTTGTTGGCACCTGATCTGCAATGGAGGGACCCCAGCCTCCATCTGTAAGCTGTTCACAAGGCTAGTTTGAAAGGCTACTGCTGCAAGTTGAACCCCACAGTGGTGTATTGGGTCCAATGCTGAGGGTGATGTCAAACCATATGCCAGGCTGCCATAATCAAGACAATATTGTATCAGGGCCTTGTAAAGCTGCAGAAGGTTAGTGTAATCTGCACCCCAGCTAGTGTCACTCAGGTAGCAAAGTGTATTAAGGTGTACCCAGCACTTTTTCTTAAGATGGCAAAGATGGGGAATCCACATCAACTGACAATCAAAGACCAGTTCTGAAAAGCAGTAAGTCTCCACCACATTGAATAGTTGGTCATTGAGTTAAAGTTCTGGTTGTGGGTGAACAGTATGACATTGACAGAAGTGCATGACGTGAGTCTTGGCAGCTGAAAACCGAAAGCCATTAGTGAGGGCCCATGCCTGTGACCTTCATAGGCCCATTGCAGTCAATGTTCAGTGAAACCCACACTAGAGGAGCAATACTGGAGGCAAAAACAGTCATGTACAAGGAGGGTGATACTGAGGATCCCACAGCTGTTGCCAGACCGTTGATGGCTACTAGAATGAGAGGGACGCTCTGTACAGAGCCCTAAGGGACCCTGTTCTCTTGGATATGGAGCATACTGTGGGAAGCATGAATGCAAACACAGAACATATGGTGTGACAGAAACTTCTAGATGAAAATTGAGAGTGGGCCCAAGAGATGGCAGACTCTAGGTGTGGAATGGCCTTGGCGAAAACCATCCTGGGATGGATCCAGTAGACCTTGAGACTCAAGGAGCCAACACAGCTGCCAGATCACCATGTGTTCAAGAAATTTGCAGAGAACATTGGTGAGAATTACTGGGTGATAACTGTTCATCTCTAAGGGGGTGCTTACCTATTTTCAGCAATGGGACAATGATACTTTTACAACATTGTGATGGGAACTTGCCCTCACTCCAAATATAATTGAAGATGGCAAGGATATGACACTGACAATCCAGTGATAGATGCTTGAGTATTTGGTTATGGATATGGTCCAGTTCTGGGGCAGTGTCAGGGCAGTGGTCTAAGACACATGAATTCCCGCTCTAGGTCACATGTAGTAAAAGATAATTGCTTTTGCCCCACTCACTGTTTTAGAACATGAAAAAAAGGTTGATAATTGTCAGATACTGAGGTTCGAGCATAATGCGGAGCAAAATGTTCGCAGATAGCATCTGGATCAGTGTAGACAGTGCCTTTCAAGGTAATACCAGGTAAACATGCAAGTATCTGGTATTCACAGAGATGTCTGATCTTAGCCCAAACCTGTGAAGGAGAGAAACATGGTCTAAAGGTTGAAATGTACTGTTTCCAGCATTCTTACTTCTGTCATTTTATTAGGTGGTGGACTCGGGCACAGAGCAGCTTGAAGGCAATGAAGTGCTCCATAGATGGATGCTGCATATGACATTGGAGAGCCTGTCTATGATGTCTAATGACCTCTGTGATTTCTGATGACCACTAAGATACTGTCTTCTGTATGGTTCCACATCACATCAGTATACCATCACCCTAACATTTTCCTGCAATGAATCGCCATCAAAGGCCAAGATGAAGCCACCAGTAGTGACCCTATTGTCTTTTGGCCCCCTATTTACGCAACAGACAAACTGTACACTTCGCTCCAAGTTGGCAGACATCATCAGAGAGTAAGAGCAGATCTCTCTGCAAAATGATGGCCTGAGCCATATTAAGACTTTTATGGTGAGTGACAGTCACTGGTACGTCCCCCAGCTTATTACAAATGGGCAGTGCCCGTGACTGGATAGGGGATGCTGCTTTGATCAGAACTGACCCACTCTTCATTTTGGAGATGGCTGCAACTTCCCCAAACTTGTCCTCTACAGTTTCTGCAAAAGAATAAAGGTTTTGTGGCCAAGAAGGAAGTGTGTAAACTAAGTACTGGGGGAGTATTTCTCTACTTGCCACTTAGCCCTACATTCCTCCCATGGCATAGCCATGGAAGGGAATGTTTTAGGATCATACCTCTCTGCATTAAAAGAGGACTGTCCTTTCATAGACACTGTTGGGGCATCAAGGCCACCAACAGAAGATATGAGGCACATCCAGAAAGGAAGTTTCCCTATTTCTTAAAAACAAAGAGAACATAGTTTCATGAAAAACCTTATGGGCAACTGGTAAACAACCGCAGAAATTCCAGTGCTGCTCCAAAGTGTTTTGTTTTGTGCTCTGGTGTCAGGTTATTCAGCACCCACCTGGCATACAATTTCATGAGCAGCAGGTGCTTAGTGACAATTTCATGTAACAAGGATCACAATACCTGCTTAAAATGGCTGCTGAGCTCCATAATTGCGAAGCAATGGTTCTCCAGGATGTGCTGCTACACCAGCTCAACCAGGTGATTGTTGATGAGGGTCAGTCACACACTATGCTTTCATCATCGACACGTTGATGACGTTTAGGAAAAAGCATACACCAGTAAAGAAACATCTGTTTGTTCATGATGTTCTGCCCATAGACCTGACAGAGCTGATGATGAATTTCAATGGGCACTATGTTTTGTGCATTAAGGAACCTTATCACTGACCAAACCTCACAGGTGGCGAGAGAATAAGAGACACCTTTCCGAGGCACTGCTGCCATGGTTCTGCCACCAGGCAGCACCTGTCCAGCTGGTATTTGATTGTCGTCATAGATATGTTACGCATGCCAATCACGACGGGCACATACTCCTTGGTATACATGGGGAGTTTTCAGTTCAGGCACCAACAGTTCAGTCCCTGAATCATTAGGGGGCTATCACCATGCAGTTACTTGACGACATCCCCCGCTCCGCCCCCCCCCCCTCCCCCCCAAACAGGATGGCTACAATGCTGGATTATGGGTATATTTCCATATTAAAGGGAAGGGTGCAAAATGGAAAGGCACAAGGGTGAAGCATACACTGCACTTCTGGAGAATTTTGAAAATTGGTGTCAGGTCAAACCCAACAATGAGGAATACGTGTTTATTTAATGAAAAGTTGTAGTAAATGCTGGAACTGGAAATTCTAGTCCCAATCATAAACTAAGTCCAAGGAAGATCTGCACCAAGACAACCATCCGATGAAGAGGCAAAGGGGAAGGGGTAGTGGATGTATAAATTGCAGCACAGGAAGGAAGGAATGCCGCAAAGGCTGCGGCCATGTGGCAGCCAACCATGTATTCACAAAGGAGTTCTGAGCTCCCTGCAGGAGGGAGTCTTCCTTTAGGTTGATACTTCAATACCACTACACTCAGCACTACATCCCAACAACAATTATTTGCACTCATCTGCTTAACTTCATCATTTATTTTTGCTTCTTCTTCTTTCAGGTTGATATTTCAATCCCACTACACTCAGCATTATGTACCAATGCCTATTATTTGTATACATCTACTTACTCAACTTTATCACTCTGATTGCATATTACGATAGCATTTTCACTTGTTATTGTCAGCATATTTAATGATGTTAACTGCAAGCCGTGGTGGCAGCCAATGAAGGCTATGTTCACCATGATTTTTGAAGACTGTCTTGATGAAATATAATTACACAACAATTTGAAAATTGTCAAGAAGCTAAAAATCTAGCATAGTCACTCATATCATAGTGGGTAACGGAACCACTAAATAACTAATACAACAGAAATATAAAAGTTCATACAGACTGTTTTTATGAAGCTCTATTAACATCATAGTAAAATGCTAAAGATCAACATGACAATGCTAATTTAACCAGGTACAGTTAATAAAAACATACTAACATAGTTTCTTACATAACATATGGTGTATCTGCAATATTTTATCAAGGCGATCCTCAATTTTATTTTTATTTTTATTATGATGTAAAAATTCTGTGTAGGGCAGTTGTATGAACTTATTAGTGATCTTTGCCATATGATTTGGTGAATCACTTCACCACTAAAATATACTGACCAGCCACAACATTATGACCCCATATCTAACAGCCAGTATGTCCACCTTTGGCACAGATAACAGTGGCGACATGTTGTGACACGGAATGAATGAGGACTTGGTACGTCAATGGAGGGAGCTGGCACCATATCTGCACACACAAGTCACCTAATTCCTATAAATTATGGGGAGGGGGCGATGAGCTCTGAAGCCACATTCAATCACATCTCAAATATGTTCTAATGGGTTCAGACCTGGCGAGTTGGGGGGCCAGCCCATCAATTGGCTTCGCCACTGTGTTCCTTGAACCACTCCATCACACTCCTAGCCTTGTGACATGATGCATTTGTTGAAAAATGCCACTGTTATCAGGAAACATGATTCTCATGAAGGAGTGTATGTAGTCTGCAACTAGTGTACGATACTCCTTGGCTGTCACAGTGCCTTACTCAAGCTCCACTGGACCCTTGGATGCCCACGTGAATGTTCCTCAGAGCATAATGGAGCCGCTGCCAGCTTTTCTCCATCCTGCAGTACAGTTGTCAAGGAGCTGCTCCCCTGGAACATGACTGATTTGTAACCCCCCATTGGCATGATGAAGAAGGTATTGGGATTCATCAGACCACGCAACACTCTGTCACTGTGCCAACATCCCGTGTCGATGGTCATGTGCAAATTTCAGTCTTAGTTGCTGGTGTCATGGTGTTAAATTGGTACATGCATTGGTCATCGGCTGTGGAAGCCTGTCGTTAGGAGTATCCGGTGAACTGTGTGATCAGACACCCTTGTACTCTGCCCAGCATTAAACTCTGATGTTAGTTCCACTGCAGTTCACTGCCTATCCTGTTTTACCAGTCTGGCCAGCCTATGATCTCTGATATCTGTAATGAGGGTGGCCACTCAATCCCACATCTGGACTGGGTTGCACCTTGGTTTTGCCGCATGTTGAAGACACTCACCACAGTACGCCTCAAAAACCTGACAAGTTTTGCAGATTCCAAAATGCTTCTGCCATGCCTCTGCCCCATCACAATCTGCCCTCGGTCAAATTCAGATAGTCTGCGTGTCTTCCTCATTCTACACACGGATAGCACACTCACTGATAGTACACGCAACATGTGTGAGTCTGACTAGCAGCCATTCCTCACTTGGTGATGCTGCTATCACCTGGACAAGTTCATATCAATAGAAAAAAACATTTTAAACTAGCATATTGGAAAGAATGAAGGTTGGTTGGTTGGTCTGCAATATAGAAGGTGTTGCATATACTATATGATGCAAACTGAGGCTACTGTACTTCTTGTAAACAATTAACTTCAGTTTCTTTCCTTTCTGTCTGCCTGTCTGTCTGTTGTTGTTGTTGTTGTTGTGGCCTTCAGTCCAAATACTGGTATGATGCAGCTTTCCACACTACTCTATCCAGTTCAAGTCTCTTCATCTCCGAATAATTACTGCAACTACATCCTTTTGAAATTGCTTACTGTATTCATCTCTTGGCCTTCCTCTGTGATATTTACCCCACACACTTCCCTCCAGTATTAAATTGGTGGTCCCTTGACACACCAGAATGTGTCCTATCAACCGATCCCTTCTTCTAGACAGGTTGTGCCACAAATTTCTCTTCTCCCGAGTTCTATTTAGTACCTCCTCATTAGTTATGTCATCTGCCCATCAAATCTTGAGCATTCTTCTGTAGCACCACATTCTGCCTTTACACCAGCAAAGTCATTTGGTGACAATTACAGCTGCAAGTTTGTTGAATTACAGCTCACTCAGATCTTATGTTGACTATAATGGATCATTGCACTGGATAACAAATTGTTTTACTTATTGTTTTATATCAATTGTTTTATATCAATCAATTCTGTTTCTGTAACGTCCTATTTTAGAACAGAAAAAGACTATTTATATCTGGAATTTGGATATGCAAGAATAATAAAAAAACCAATGGGATATTAACAGATTGTTCTGTTCCTATTATTTCTTACCTGAAATTTTGCTGTGGTAGTTATTACAAGTGCTATGCACAAGTACAATGGAATATCGTTCAGTAATGCCCACTTATTTGCAAGAGTATTATGAAGTGACCGTGAAAGAGTATGCAGTGCCATACAATAAGAAAGCAGAAGGAAAGAAATAATTTTCTAATTATTACATGATGAAGAAAATGTTTACCTGCTTGAAATGTAAGCTTCGTCATTAGTATCTTGAAATGGTGCTGAATTAGGCAGATTGAGGAATATGAGAAAAAATGAGAGGAGATGTATTACAAAGCCCATTATTACAATTGGGTCTCTGCCCCATCGTATTGTTTTATGTCCTAAAATTCCAAACAACAATCCACCTGCAAAAAGGTAACAACAGCAGTAAATTAAAATAATGGCAAGCATTACTAGTGAAAGCATATACAACAGTATTGAGCAACAATGTATTAAATTTATATTCTTTGAACATGCTTTGGTTTCTGTCAGTCCCATGTTACTTTATACTATTTTATTAATATTACAAACAATTCTCTTGCAGAACAATGATGACCATTTTGTGAATTCTGGAGTTCTATTCTTCAAAGTATAGCTTATAAACTGAATTTTGTTATTAAAAATATTTAAGCATATGAAATAATTTAAAATTATATGATGCTGTTATCTCATTCATACATCAAGCAAAATAAGTAGATTTCAAAATCTTTCACTGAACAGAAATTCTTTTTCACAACATTCATGTGAGTCAATTCATTCCATGACCTGTACTTCTGTTTAATGCATAACAGGACATACACAACATTTGCCTCATTGAAACAGCCATCAATATATGAAATGAGTTGTCACATCAGTTTGAGAAGTAAACTTTTTGCATCTGCCAACTAAATAAATAGCTTCATTTGTTTACAAACTGAACTGTCCCATTGGGGCCTGAAACTTCTTATGAGTACTCAAAACTGCATTGTCCAATTAGTTTTTAAGTATAGTAAGTTTTTTCTCTTAAGCATAGTTGACTGACTGGGCCACAAATGTTGTAAATTATACCTTAACTGGAATAACAAAGTAGCTGACAAGAACTATTTACAGAACAGCTACCATGGCAACAATCACCCACAGAATGAGCTAGGCCATGCACTCTGTTCTCTTCATCAGTGTCACATGGTTACCAATACATAGTGAACAATTGCAACACGTAATGTAACTGTTATAATTAATTTTTTGCTCACTTTGTCTGTGTGTGCAGCATGTATACTTCTTGCAAGAGAATGTTAAAGCTGACAGTGAAAGTGGACAGGAAAGCAGTAAGGCTAGCATGGCCCTGCAAAGAGAATTCAGTAAAAAAAAAATAGTGAATGTCTCCACGGACAACATTGCTTCCCTCCTTGTTCACCTAGACTGAAGTGACAGTCACTTTCTGATCCAAATAAATCTTATAGTTCATGATACCATCTGGTGTTCTGGTGTTCCTTCTGTTCCATCTGTAATATTCATCCACTGTGTTTGCAGCCTTCCCATCTGCCAACCTTGTTGCTTTCATCCTTTATGAATGCCCAAACCACTTAGTTCAAAATTATCTGACTTGCTCTATTAGTTTTCTTAATTTGTCCAGTTTTGTTTTCTGTACTGCAGAACTCAAGAGCTACTCTCTGACACCTGTAGTTGTAATGAGTTGCTCTTTATAGCTTTTCTTAGCCTTGATTTGATGTAGGTGTTGTTCATAACTGATTTTCATTTTCTTGGCATTTTGGGATCCCACGAAAGTAGACTAACATGTTGATGGAAATATGAGATCTTCTGAACACTATTTATAACTTCCTTCACGACCAGACTGTCTTGAGATATTACACTACCAAGGTAGGCAGGATTTTCCACCTTTCCCGGGGAGCAATAACCTAACTTTATGTTTGCTGGTTACTCTTTACTATTCACTGCCAATACTACTGTTTGGCTTCACTTAGTTTTAGACCTTATTTCTGAAATTTATCAATCCACTTGTCCAGCTCAACTGTATTTCCAGCACTTTTTCTTCCTGGGTCACAAAATCATACACAAAATCCAAAGGATTTAGTTATGCATTGTATTTCTTGATGTTCATTATGTCATTCATGATAATGATGAAGAGAAATGGCAATAAGGCATTACCTTTATGAATGTCACTTAGTCTGAAACTGGGGTGAATGACTTTTGCCAAATTGCAATTGCTAGTACTGTGCTCATAAACATTTAATCTTCCCCACTAAACCTGCAAGCAACTTTTATTTATTTTTTACAACATAATGTACTTTCTCAATATCAAGGACCACAAGGGGCCAATCATTCACTTTTCTCTTGGTATTTCTCCATTAACGTAAGGACACCGGATATTATATCTGCTATTGACTTTTTGTGGCCCAGATCCATACTGTTACTCTTCTAACTGTGGTTCCAATATTGTTTTTAATATCTGCTCCAGGAGCTTCTCAAGAATCTTCAGACTATGTGAAAGAAATGCAGTTCCTCGAAAGGTAGAAAACTTTTGATGATTACCTTTCCTGAACAGAGATGTAACAACACCTTTGCTCCAATCTTTCAGCATTGTGTTGTCCTTCCATGCTGCACTGAGTATTCTATACAGCCACTGTATACCTTGGGCCACTTCTGCTTTAGTCTTTTTCACATTAATTCCTGGTGATTTCCTATTCAGTATAATCTTAAGTGCTGCTTCAGTCTATGCCCACATGATTGCAGGTTTTCTATAATTGGCTGGTATCTGTCTAGATGATCAAAATAGTTCTTCATGACTAGATTTTGATTGACATCCTACATCACCTTTATGCTAACCAAAGACTTTAGTTCATTATTCACTACTCTGAACAGCTATCCTATATTATTTTTGCTGTGTTCCTCCAGCTTTTGGGTATATTTCATGAATACTACGCAGTTGTGCTACTTAAAGTCAGTGGTCACTGTTAAGGTTCTCACTAGGTATCGCCTTGACATCAGTCACAAGTCTACTGCTTCATCAGCAATGATGTTATCAGTGATAGATTGGAATGGTCCTACCCTTAAACCAAGTGTTTTGCACAACTAACCCACTCCTCATTCAGGAGCATAGGAGATGATGATCTGCATTTCTTTGAGCATAGCTATGTGGTCCAACACTTTTTTAAATGCTGTTCTACCTGACTTAAGCTGCACATTTAGGTCTCTCTCTCTCTCTCTCTCTCTCTCTCTCTCTCTCTCTCCATTCAGAGGCTGTCTCTTCAGGGTCTACCTGGAAACATATCTCTGGTGTATCCAGACTTGGGTGCATTTAAGTGCATCAAAGTTAACTTCTCCTACGCCACACGAATTGTTGCCTTCTCAATCCTCTTGTTGGCATACTGAATATCTGTTGGCCTTTGTAATCCTACACTAATATCAGAACAACACCATTTCTCATCTCTTTCTTGTTCCTATGTCAGTTGAATGGTTAGATCTTTCTCAACTATCTCTTTTTCTGCTTAATTTCACTAAATCTGAGGACTGGTATCTTTCTATTCTTCTCGAAACCCACCGATTTTCATTTTTCTCAGTCAATGTTATTATATTTATTGTCTCTGTTTGTGTCTGTAATCTTCTTTGAAATTTTTGCACCATTTCAAGTCCTGGATTATCACTAAGCTGTGTGCCATCTTGCTTGGCACATGTCTGTGGGTACTACTTAGTCCAAGAATTGGATATTCCAAGGTCCATTTCACATTTGGAAGCAACCAATTCAATCCTCCCTCTATCTGGCTTCTTAGGCCTAAGACTACAGTGGATTTTCTGTCACAGTTGGTCTGCTTTAGCCTTTAACAGTCCTCTGCACCATGTGGATGGCAGCAGGTTTTTAATTGAAAATGTGTCATTTACAAAACCTTCAACAGTTCTCCTACAGGAGAATTCCTCTATCTGAAGCAGTTGATCCTCCCTTAGTTCAAAAAGTAAGGTAATGGCTGCCTCACCTTCAGCCAGACAGTCGCAGGCACTACTGCCTAATGTCACATACAATAGCAGGATGATCCTGACCTGATATATCTTAGTAATTATGTAAAATTATTTGATTTTTGTGTGTGAAACTATAAAATTTAATGATTTACATTTAGCAGAGAAAAACTTGAAACAAACATATTATACACATTGCAGCAGAATTTTATTTGCATGTTTGTTATCTACATCTACAACAGATGGTTGGGCAAAAAATCAATCAATTAATAGTGATGATATACTTGCAAATAAAATTTTGGATGATAATATGCTGTGAACAGATTAACCAGTCTCACCTGTGACTTCACCAACACCAATAAATATTCCAGACAACCCCACAAGCTGCTTTGCATTTGGCCCAATCTGAAGAGTGAATCCTACACTTGGCCCATATACTCCACTGAAGAACGAAAGTTCAATTCCTGTAGAAATAAAAAATATATACAATTTGTTTGCACTAGTGCAAGGCTTAGACAACTATAACTTCTCAGCTGTGAAATGAAAATGAAAGCAAAGCAACTAGGACATTTGACACTAAATACACAGAGTGAATCATGAAGAGATGCAAATATTTTAATATGTTATTCTACAAGTAAAACTAAAGAAAACAGTTCACATAAACAAAGGTCTGCAAATGATTGGTTATGGAGTTACGCGTAATGAAAGATTTTGCCAGAAATTTAGCAGCTTTGCTACTATGAAGCCATCGCAAAACTGTACAAGATTAAAGTAAAGAATGACTTCCATTTATTTTGTTGTTATTGATCTGGTGAATCTAATGAAACATGTCCCAGATGTGTATCTGCAGTAGTTTTCCAGAACATCCATAGAAGCAAAGATGTAATTTCATAAAATTTTTAATTTATTAACTACCACACAACTGCACACAAAGTTTTCAACAGAAGCTGTAGAGAATTTAATTTTGGAAAAATGATGGTAATAGCATTAACTGAAACTGCATGAATGTGGCAGATAATCTGCTTTTATTGATACCATAGCACACGTGAATTCATGTTAAACCAGAAAAAAACAAAGCTCAGTGTTGTACAGTGTACATACAACTTCACAATACATGTTCAAAAATGTCTCCATCGAGTTCAATGCATTTAGCTGCACATGTATGAACAAATTTTGTTGCTCATTCCCATTTCACAGGGTTGTTCTTAATTTCATATTTGCTTCTCTGGATGTTCTGGATAGCTACTGCAGATACATGTCTGGGAAATGTTTTATTAGATTCACCAGACTGATAACCACAAAATAAATGAAAATTGTGATTTACTTTAACCTTGTACAGTTTTGCCATGGCTTCATATTAGCAAAGTTGCTAAATATCAGGCAAAATCTTTTATTAGCCATAACTCCGTAACCAAACGTTAGTGGACCTATGTTTATATGAACTTTTTTCTTTAGTTTTACTTGTAGAATAACATATATTTGCATATCATCTTGAATCACCCTGTATACTTTAATATATGTACTAGTAATAGCAGTGTCCCACAAAAAACTGGTATTGCATTTAATATATAAGTATAATATATGATGACAGATCACTAATCTCATAAAATGGAAGAGGAGCTCTATCTTCAACACCCCCTTCTGTTCAGTGATTATTGATCTGTCAGCATTTTCCAGTCTTGATTTTTCCATCATGATATTCTAGTTAGTTAATTAATTAAACAGAAATTTTATAGATCAGAACTGTAAAGGGAATAAAATGTTCTCAGTTTTCAAGCCGCGTCAATTCGAATAAAATCCTCGAGCTTTCAATGACCATCTCCGCCATCGTCATCAGGAGTTCACTGACTGCCGGGGCTGCTACGGTTTCTCGCTTATATAGGCATGATGACTTCATCAGTAGCCAATCAGATAGACCCAATGTGGTGTACGTGCGTGAGTCGACCCGGACAGCTAGGGGAGCTATCGCCCATGGCAGCACCGGTGACATCAGGTGGCGCCTGCCCTTGGCGCACGCATCACATTGGGTCTATCTGATTGGCTGCTAATGATGTCATCATGCCTATATAAGTGAGAAACTGTAGCAGCCCCAGCAGTCAGTGAATTCCTGACGAGGATGGCAGAGATGCTCATCGAAAGCTCGAGGATTTTTATTTGAATTGACGCGGCTTGAAAACTGAGGACATTTTATTCATGTATGCCATCACAAAAGACTACGAGGACACAGAACTGTAAAAACTTTAATGGTCTGCAACATATACATTTTGGAAATGATACTGGGAAATTGTATGTGGTTGCATGCTAGTCCTTTACTACTTCTGTCCCAAAGTCAGTTTATGTGGAAAACATCACTCATGTGCAAAACTTTCAGTCTTTCAGCATAAAGATTCAGTCTTGCCACATTTAAAAAAATATTTCAGCATTCTACTACATTTTACAGATAAAGATATAAAAATTTGCAAGTGTTATTATTTTAAAATATTATGTAAGAAAATTACTGATACGCTCATACAATTACCTCTTTGCCATGTCATTGTCATTAATCCATACAAAGTTATTGCTAATTTTACATGATAAATTTGAATGAGGTCGTGTCAAGGTAAAAAGCAAGGCTGTCATCACAATGAACATTAGTTTGGATGTCGTAGTGCTTTCTGCTGTGAGTAGTTCAAATCGTTGTACAATATCCTCATGCCTTATACAGCCGTCTAGTAAGGAAGTTACAGCATTCATTCATCTACATTTACATGGATACTCTGCAATCACTCTTAAGTGCCTGGCAGAGGGTTCACGGAACCACCTTCACAATATTTCTCTATTATTTCAATCTCTAACAGCATGTGGAAAAAACAAATACCCATATTTTCTGTGTGAGCTCTGATTTCCCTTATTTTATTATGATGATTGTTCCTCCTTACTTAGGTTGGCATCAACAAATTATTTTCTCATTCAGAGGAGAAAGTTGGTGATTGAAATTTCGTGAGAAGATTCTACTGCAATGAAAAACGCCTTTGTTTTAATGATGTCCACCCCAAATCCTATATCACATCAGTGACACCGTCTCCCTTATTTCTCGATAATACAAAATGTGCTGTTCTTCTTTGAACTTTCTGGATGTACTCCATTAACCTTGTCTGCTAACGATCCCACACCATGCAGCTGTACTTCAAAAGAGGACAGACAAGTTTACTGTACACAGTTGCTTTAATAGATCTGTTTCGTCTTCTAAGTGTTCTGCCTGTAAAATGCAATCTGCAGTTAGCCTTCCCCACAATATTTTTTGCGTGTTTTTTTCCAATTTAAATTGGTCATAGGTGTAATTCCTAGGTATTTAGTGGAATTTACTGCCTTTAGATGTGACTGATTTATTATGTAACTGAAGTTTAATGGATTCTTTTTAGTACTCATGTGAATGCCCTCACCCTTTTCATTATTTAGGGTCAACTGCCAATTTTTGCACCATACAGATATCTTTTCTAACTCATTTTGCAATTTCGTTTTATATTCTGATGACTTTCCTAGCTGATAAATGACAGCATCATCTGAAAAATGAACTGAATTGGCTGCTAAGATTGTCTCCTAAATTGTTTATACAGATAAGGAGCAGCAGAGGGCCTGTAACAGAAATCACTTCTGGTTTACTCAATGACTTTATATCAATTACTACAAACTGTTCTGTAAATCCCTTTAAGGAAGAGGATATTCCGAGAAATGAGTCAAGAAAGCAAGCAAACAATTGAAACTTAATCTGTGTACTTTACTGACAATAAGCTATCATCAAACTTATTAATGCTATGAATGATTATGCTAGCTGAATTTAATAATGTAAATCAGAAAGAAAGGAGCTACTTTAGACACAGAGCATCACACTAACAAAAACGGAGGCCTCTGAATAATATGTGCATATTTAAGCAAATGGGTCACTACATGGCTTTCCATAAACATAAAGTGAGCTAAAGTATTCTCAAAAATCTATTTGAGAGGATCTTTCTGGAGTCTGATACTGAATGGAGTCTGAGGAAGACAGAAAAATAATGATGTAGCCATGTACTGCCACGTGCGAAGCACGTCTTTGTTCTTGTAAAGAGAAGATCCAGCATCGGTGGCCACAAAGAGGGTCATGTGCATATGAATTGTGTGTGTGTGTGTGTGTGTGTGTGTGTGTGTGTGTGTTGTCTATTTTAGAAGGAGATCTTTTGGTCAAAATCTCACATCTTTGTCAGTCTTTTTATTGTGCCTGACTGCGACTCAAAATATCCACTATATGGCGAGTAGCAATCTATCCTTTTTATAATATTGACAAAAATCATAAAATAGTATAAAAAGAATGTTCTAAAAACATTGTTTACTATACTGGGTGTATCTCTTAAAAACACTCAATTTATTATGGTATTTTAGCAGCTATTTGTAATATATACTGCACTATGTGGATGGAGTTACCCCAAACAAATGCTGCCCATAATGCATTTCATGTGGTGCTAATTGTCAAATGAAAACATTGCCTTGTTTCTCACAAGTTAATTTTTTTTTTTTTTAATGTGAATTTTTCATGCTCGTCTTATAGAACAGACCCCAGTTAGTTTCAGCCAATACTCAATTTAACAATATGTTTTAACATAGATGGCAAAAAATGAATAATAACCAGTACTCAAGCAGCAAATGATGATACAAACATTGCAATAAATAGTAAATCAAATACAAATTTAGAAAGGGCAGCTAATCAAATTTTTACTGACATTAATAAGTGGTTCATACCCAATTCACTGTCATTAAACTTTCAAAAGACCCTCTATATGCAGTTCAGAACTTCCAAGAGATTTCCTTCTGGTGTGTGTGTATACAATATGATGAAATGGAAATAGAAGAAGTTGAGAGTGTAAAATTCTTGGGATTACAACTTGATAATAAATTCAGTTGGGAGCAACATACTAATGAACTGCTAAAGCGCCTAAACAAGTCTGTTTTTGCAATGCGAATGATGTCAGACATATGAGATATAAAATTAAAAAACGCATATTTTGCTTATTTTCACTCCATTATGTCATATGGTACCATATTCTAGGGTAACGCCACAAACAGAGAAAAAATTTTTTAGAGTACATAAGTGTATAATAAGAGTAATGAGTAGTGTAAATCCAAGAACATCATGTCAAAACCTATTCAAAGAATTGGGCATATTAACCACAGCTTCTCAGTATATTTATTCCTTAATGAAGTTTGTTGTAAATAATACATCTCTTTTTCCAACTAACAGCTTAGTACACAGTATCAATACTAGGAATAAGAATGATACACATAAAGATTTAAAATCACTTACTCTTGCCCAGAAAGGAGTCCAGTATTCAGCAACACATATTTTCAACAAGTTACCAGCAACCATTAAGAGTTTAGTTTCAGACAAGGCACAATTTAAACATAATTTAAAAGAATTTTTGGTGGCCAACTCCTTCTATTCCATCCATGAGTTTCTCAACAAGTGCAGTAGACCATTTTAATGAAAATTTATTATACTTTAATTTTTGACAATACTTGGTTGTAACAGCCAAGTAACTACCTACTGTGTGAATGATGGATGTATGGAAAGCAGATTTAAGTCTTAAGTATGTAAATAGTGGAAGTTTAATTTTAAATCTTGTACATAATCTCTTAACTGAGGATCACTGAAATGAATAATTTACTTTAATTTCTGACAATACTTGGTTGTAATAGCCAAGAAACTAGCAAATGTCTGAATGATGGATTTAATAGTTGCAGATGGAAGTATCAAACCTGTAAATATTAGAAGTTTAAATTTAATTCATGTACGTAATTTTACTGTTTATTGACTGAGGATCATTAAAATTAATGAAACTCAAGTTTTTCTAATTACATTTTTGTAATGTGTTTATCTGACATGTTCCATACCCAGGAGGATTCCCTCTTTTATGGGTCTATGGAATGCATAATTAATCTAATCTAATCAACAGTGAAGTGCTGACAGCAGTGTAGACAGACAGTGGAAGATGTGGGAACAAATGTATGCAGTTATGAAATGTGCTAAAGTATATGTCAATTGAACTGGATGCTGCACTAGACTAATTTGGGAATACTGTATTAAAATACACTGGTTTTCTTTTTTTTGTAGGAGAAACATAACCAATTTTCTGTTGACATCGTCACAAGAAACACAGGAGCAGTACTTGTTTAAGGTGGGTATTACACATTGCAAAAACAGAACTGCAAATATCTGGGGAAATACCAAAGACAATGCACCTGATGACTCTTAGGAGAGAGACCTGATTTGTACAAATAATGTCTCTGAGTAAAATAATCATTTGCACCCTTGAAAGCCTCATACATATTGTTTAAACAGCCATCAACATTCCTGAACCTAAACAACATAGCCATACAGGAAGTCTAGTTCTAAATACTCTGGAACTTTTCCAGATAGCAAATTCCAGTGTTTCTGTAAAGGAAATGCCTAAGAGAGACATATATGTAACTAACAAAGTAATTATCCTGAATAGATAAAATTAGAAATGACATACACAATTAGTAAGAGTTTAAGCCTCAGAGATGTGGATCAAGTGAAGGTACATGTCAGCTAACTAGCTTTTACCAATTAATCTCTAATAGACATAACATGATTAGTTTCCGTAGCTATACAGTGCACACTATGTGCTTCCACAAACTAAAAGAAACTTAATAAAATTAGTAAAAAGACACTACTTGGAAAAAGTAAGTAATATTTGTTCATCTGTTACCACATTATGTGATCAGAGTATCTGGACACCTGGCTGAAAATGTCTTACAAGTTCATGGCACCCTCCTTTGGTAATGCTGGAATTCAATATGTTGTTGGCCCATCCTTAGCCTTGATGACAGCTTCCAAACTCACAGGCATACATTCAATAAGGTGCTGGAAGGTTTCTTGGGGAATGGCAGCACATTCTTCACGGAGTGCTGCACTGAGGAGAGGTATCGATGTCGGTTGGTGAGGCCTGGCATGAAGTCAGCGTTCCAAAGCATCCCAAAGGTGTTCTATAGGATTCAGGTCAGTACTCTGTGCAGGCCAGTCCATTACAGGGATGTTATTGACATGTAATCAATCCGCCACAGGCCGTGCATTAGAACAGGTGCCAGATCATGTTGAAAGATGCAGTCACCATCCTCAAATTGCTCTTCAACAGTGAGAAGCAAGAAGATGCTTAAAACATCAATGTAGGCCTATGCTGTGATAGTGCCATGCAAAACAACAAGGGGTGCAAGTCCCCTCCAGAAAAAAACATGACCACCGCCTCCGAATTTTACTGTTGGCACTACACACGCTGGCAGATGATGTTCACTGGGCATTTGGCATACCCACACCCTGCCATTGGACCGCCACATTGTGTATCGTGATTTGTCATTCCAGACAATGTTTTTCCACTGTTCAATCGTCCAGTGTTTACACTCCTTACACCATGCAAGGCATTGTTTGGCGTTTACCGGTGTGACTTTCTGGCTTATGAGCAGCCGCTTGACCATGAAATCCAAGTTTTTCTCACCTCCCACCTAAGTGTCATGGTACTTGCAGTGGATCCTGATGCAGTTTGGAATTCCTGTGTGATGGTCTGGGTAGATATCTGCCTATTACACATTACAACCCTCTTCAACTGTCGGCGGTCTCTGTCAGTCAACAGACGAGGTCAGCCTGTGCACTTTTGTGCTGTATGTGTCCCTTCACATTTCCACTTGACTAGCACTTCGGAAACAGTGGACCTATGGATGTTTAGGAGTGTGGAAACTTGTATACAGACGTATGATACAAGTGACACCCAATCACCTGACTACATTTGAAGTCTGCGAGTTCTGCAGAGTGCCCCATTCTGCTCTCTCATGATGTCTAATGACTACTGAGGTTGCTGATATGGAGTACCTGGCAGAAAGTGATAGCACAATGTTTTGGAGGTGTCTGGATACTTTTGATCACATAGTGTATTTGCCTTATGATCTGCATGGCTCTGATGGTTATCACAAAATAATCATTACCTATATGCTATAATAATGGTGAATATTGTAAGTTCAAATATTATTAACGTAAGTTTTTCATACATGAATATCAATAAATAAACAATTTGTAAAAATAAGTAGCTAATACGATGTACACTTTTTTTTATTCTACTAAGATTACCAGAGTCTTGCTTTACTTCTGCTAGCAGCTTGTCATAGGTTGCAGCATAACGGAATACATTGTTCGGACTCCATGACAAATTACAAAACTCTGTATAAAGATTGTGTGTCTTGTCCTTTGGTAACATAAATCACAGGAACCACTGGATTTTATATTAATTGCCAGCTATAAATATCATTTTGGGGGAAGTTAATTGGTAAAAATTTAGGGATTCCATGATCTATGAAAACACACATCTCCAAGACCTGTAGTTTACTTTACATAATATTCTTATTGCTAATCTTTCCTGAATATGTACTGTATTTACTTTAACTGTGATAACCTGTAAGATAATTTGCTTAGACAACATGGAAGGAAACTAAGGAAAGTAAGCTATCACTTTTGTCTTCAAGGTAAAACTCTGAACACAGGTACTTCATATATTGGATTAAAAATAAAATCAAGGCTGGCTGGTCCAATAATGTCACTGGAAATAACAAAGTTTAAAGAGAGTAAATGAAACTGCATGTGATATTTTATGGCAAGAAGCAGGAAAAAGGTAACAGAAATGGCTTGAGCGACCTCAGAACCATATTAGATTCAAAAATTAAATAAAAACTATAAAAAACTTTGAAATCATAGTGCACATACTAATAAAATTTACTGCAAACAAAAATGTATAAATGTGATGGAACATCAACTACAGAAATTATATATCGCATGCAGGAGGACATACAATGAAATTCCAGGATGGTTTTGACTGTCCTTTGTAACTGTTTTGCTGCCCCTCATTGTTGTTGTGGTCTTCAGTCCTGAGACTGGTTTGATGCAGCTCTCCATGCTAATCTATCCCGTGCAAGCTCCTTCATCTCCCAGTACCTACTGCAACCTACATCCTTCTGAATCTACTTAGTGTATTCATCTCTTGGTCTCCCTCTACGATTTTTACCCTCCACGCTGCCATCCAATGCTAAATTTGTGATCCCTTGATGCCTCAGAACATGTCCTACCAACCGATCCCTTCTTCTAGTCAAGTTGTGCCACAAACTTCTCTTGTCCCCAATCCTATTCAGTACCTCCTCATTAGTTATGTGATCTACCCACCTAATCTTCAACATTCTTCTGTAGCACCACATTTCGAAAGCTTCTATTCTCTTCTTGTCCAAACTATTTATTGTCCATGTTTCACTTCCATACATGGCTACACTCCATACAAATACTTTCAGAAATGACTTCCTGACACTTAAATCTATACTCGATGTTAACAAATTTCTCTTCTTCAGAAACGCTTTCCTCGCCATTGCCAGTCTGAATTTTATATCCTCTCTACTTCGACCATCATCAGTTATTTTGCTCCCCAAATAGCAAAACTCCTTTACTACTTTAAGTGTCTCATTTCCTAATCTAATTCCCTCAGCATCACCCGACTTAATTCGACTACATTCCATTATCCTCGTTTTGGTTTTGTTGATTTTCATCTTATATCCTCCTTTCAAGACACTGTCCATTCCGTTCAACTGCTCTTCCAAGTCTACAAATTCTAGAAATGTAGGTTTGCCTTTCCTTAATCTTTCTTCTAAGATAAGTCGTAAGGTCAGTATTGCCTCACGTGTTCCAACATTTCTACGGAATCCAAACTGATCTTCCCCGAGGTCGGCTTCCACCAGTTTTTCCATTCGTCTGTAAAGAATCAGCGTTAGTATTTTGCAGCTGTGACTTATTAAACTGATAGTTCGGTAATTTTCACATCTGTCAACACCTGCTTTCTTTGGGATTGGAATTATTATATTCTTCTTGAAGTCTGAGGGTATTTCGCCTGTCTCGTACATCTTGCTCACCAGATATTACTCTGAATTAATTACTCTGATTTAACTAATTATTCTTGATTGTTCCGCAATAATCTGTGTAATATTTTTTGTTTCTTTACAGGTAAGAGTGTGTGGTGTTCTGTTTGCACAATGTTGCAGTGCAAGCAGAGGACAAACATCAGATTAATGTGCAGATTGGGAAAATCTGCTTTAGAGACTTT
This sequence comes from Schistocerca piceifrons, assembly GCF_021461385.2. Classification (NCBI taxonomy): domain Eukaryota; kingdom Metazoa; phylum Arthropoda; class Insecta; order Orthoptera; family Acrididae; genus Schistocerca; species Schistocerca piceifrons. The sequence goes on along the minus strand of NC_060143.1, from coordinate 67,900,231 downwards.
TTTAGCCTTACAAAGTTTTTTTTGTGAATGCTGCTTTAACAAAAACCACCATCTTCTTTAATGAAAACAGCCATTTATGAATGATTTTTGACATTTCGAGATGGACAGGAATTGTTGGAAGATGAGCACCACAGTGGAAGGCCATGAACCTCCAGAAACAAAAAGAAGGTTGAGCAAGTGAAACAGTTAATCAGATCATACTGACAATTGACCACTGATGAGTTGGCACAAGAACTGCAGATCTGTCATGGATCCATTTCCACAATCCCGTCAGTTGATTTGAAAACGGAATATGTCAGCATAAAGTTTGTCCACTGGTGCTGATTGGATCAAATGGAACTCACTTGTAGACTGCAGCCATATTTTTGAAATAAGGACAGAGGACCTAACGTTTCTTAAGACAATCATTACTGGTTATGGGGACTTGGGTGTAAATGTACTATTGGGTTGGCAGAAGAGCTAACACCGTGTTACTAGAGGAGGCCGAAATGCATGCGGTTTAGCTCATGCAGGCTGGTGTGAGGAGGGAAGAACTATACTGACGTGAGGTCTGGAACATGACAAGGAATTAGAATTCAGAAAGCGGATGGAATTAGTGTGATACTTAACTTTAATCCATTAATGATGAATGTCGCTCTTGATGGTACATGATTCACAATATTGATATCAATAGTAACTGAAGATGGCGCCCTGCTAGGTCGTAGCAAATGACATAGCTGAAGGCTATGCTAAACTGTCGTCTCGGCAAGTGAGAGCGTATGTAGACAGTGAACCATCGCTAACAAAGTCAGCTGTAAAACTGGGGCGAGTGCGAGGGAGTCTCTCTAGACTAGACCTGCCGTGTGGCGGCACTCGGTCTGCAATCACTGATAGTGGCGACACGCGGGTCCGACGTATACTAACAGACCACGCCCGTATTAAAGGCTACCACCTAGCAAGTGTGATGTCTGGCGGTGACACCACACGTACAACCTGGAGCAAAAAAGGCAGTGATCAGAATGGCACACAACGTCCACTCCTTGACCAAATCACAATATTTCAAATCCAAAACAAAGTGAAACTCATTGCAATTTTCAGCAATGAAAGTGTGGTGCACCATGGATTTGTATCAGCTGGACACACAAACAATGTTCCCTCAACACATTGCTTGTTGTGGGGGACATGACTCACAGAAACAAACATTCTACTCTTCTGAAACTGGGTGCTGGACTGAGATTCGACCTCAGGACCTCTGCCTTTTGCAGGCAAGTGCAACTGACTGAGCTACCCAAGCATGACCCGCAACCCGTCCTCACAGCTTCAATTCTGCCAGTACCTCGCCTCCTACCTTCCAAACTTCACAGAAGCTCTTTTGTGAATCTTGCAGAACTAGCACTCCTGGAAGAATGGATACAGCAGAGACATGGCTTAGCTACAGCCTGAGGGATGTTTCCAGAATGAGATTTTCACTCTGCAGCAGGGTGTGCACTGATATGAAATTTCCTGGCAGCTTCTACTCCTCTAATCGCATCCCTACTCACCGGATTTAGCACCACTGAATTTCTGGATCTGCTCAAGATCAAAAAGGGACTCACAGATAATCATTTTGCCACAGTAGAAGGCTTCAAAACCAATGTGATGGCTGAACTTCAGAAGATACCACAAAAGGAATTTCATGGTTGTTTGTAGCAATGGCAGGAGTGGTGGAACAAATGTATGTGCACATGTAAGGGCCTGTTTTGAGAGTGATTAAGTAGTGAATGAGTACCTATATTGTGGCAATAAATAGCCACAATGAAATTCCGGGAACTTTTTGACTGCCCCGCTCCCCTCCCCTTCCCCAGTATATAATTGCTATGTCATTTTTGGGAGAAGTATTTCCGAACTACTTGAGAAAAGCGATGATAAAACCAATATGATAATGAGTGGTAACTGCAAACATGTATACCTATAGCTCTTTTATAAGCAATTTCAAGCTTATACTCACATACTCTTTACATCTCTAATTGAAAGAGATTTATTTATAAAAGCCACTTTGGCTTCTATAAAAAGAATGTACTGTAGAAATGATCTCAAATTTCATTTGGAGTATTAATTATTAGTAACAAACTCTAAAATAAATGGTTCATTACTTTCCATATGCTGGCCTCTATGACTGAGCAGTTCTAGGCGCCTCAGTCCAGAACCGCGTTGCTGCTGCGGTCACAGGTTCGAATCCTCCCTCGGGTGTGGATGTGTGTGATGTCCTTAGGTTAGTTAGGTTTGAGTGGTTCTAAATCTAGGGAACTGATGACCTCAGATGTTAAGTCCCATAGTGCTTAGAGCCATTTGAACCATTTGAATTTTCCATATTACATACTGATTATATTCTCAGCATCATTACTTGTGATAATATTGATAATCCCATTATTCAATGATAATCACACAGAAAATGATGCACTTTGTATTAATTTTTTCTGCATTAAGTTGTAAGTCTATCTTGTAACGAAGAACCTCCAATATTAGCAGCTTATTCAAACAACAGTAAAGAAAAAGCCAGAATAATAGCCAATATTGCATGTAGAAAACCACATAGCCCATCATGTAAGGTAGTCGATACATTACATTAACCAAGACTTCAAATATAATCCCGACATCATGACATGGCCCAAATGTGACAACTAAATAGCTTCCAGGAGCCAAAAAAAAAAAAAAAAAAAAAAACCACCTATGAAACAAAAATCAAAGCTATGTTGTCTTAATATTGAACCAAATGCTAGAGGAAAACTCCCCTGTAACCTCAAGAACATATTTAAAATACCTGTAATGAAACAAAACAACTTATTATAGCTAAGACAATTTTAATATTGTGCAAGCCTATGTAATATTATTTGTCTGCCTCCATAGTTGAGTAGGTAGCATAGATGGCTAACATGTGGAGGACCTGGGTTCGATTCCTAACACCGAAAATGGTTTTTCCTTGGCAGGCGGCCTGGTATAGGGTATACTCAGTCTTGTGATGCCAACTGAGGAGCTGCTGCAATGAAAAACAGTAGCACCAAGTTCTTGTAAGTTGACAAAAGAGCCAGGAGAGTGGTGTGCTGACCATAGGCCCCTCCATACAGCAGCCATGTAAGCTGAATGGCATAGGATGACATGGTAGCCAGTTAATGTCCCTTGGGCCTTGAGGGACTGGACAAGGAGCTCATAATAATGTTTACAACATGAGATATATGAGCATTTCGTACCTTAATATTGAAACTCTTGAGTTTTCTTCCTCTTGTTCCAACAGAGTTCATTTTTTCTGTGGTTTTATTTCTGTCTTTGTCTTTTGCATTTTAAGCATATTTATCCTCTTTCTGTTTATGTTTTGTCCTTTTGCTTTACTAGCTCCTAAGTTTTATTGTTCTTCCACAGCAATTCCTCCTCTATAAAATGTGTTTTCTTTTATGTCCAACCTCACTCCTCTTTTTTTCCTTTTATAAATTCAAATGTAACTATCTCAAATTCAGTTGCATTCTAACATTTTTCAAAATTTCCTTTGAACTCTCCATCTTTCTGTATCACCTTTAGCAAGTTTGTCATTGTCGGTTTGTCCTGTATCACTGTAAATTGTGACACCCAGCTTCATTTATTCAGATACTTTTCTAGCTTTCATGCCTAAAAACTTGTGTACTATATATGGTTTCCTTCCTCTACCAATATTAATAATGTAACAATAAATATTTATAATGAACTGCAGTAACATCCTGCATCTCATTCTATTAAATAGCATTCTTAAATGACATAGTTCCAGTTATTACAGTATTCTATATTTAGTCTTTCTCTCTGTTGTGTTAACTTTCCAAAACTAGAGCAATCTATGGTTCTAGGAAAACTGAGTACAATATTTATGCCTGTCCTTATAACTAAATTGTTTGTATCTCCAGATATACAAAGTCTGCGTACAATAATCTATTCCACTCACCTGTGTAGAAAAAAGTCAGGGTGAGTAGCATCATATCCTTGGTAAAGAAACAACCTAAATGCCTTCTTCAGTGCAGTGAGTGGGCCTGTGGTATCTTTACCCACCATCTCTCCATCTGCCCTCTCTGCAGGCCTTAGTACCAAGAGGAATACTATCCCCACTGCCGCAAGAACTATAAGGACAATGAAGACTACCAGGCGAGTTTCATGGTCAATGTGTGTTTTCCCTTGAAATTTGAAGTATACAAAGAGGTTTCCAAAAAACATGCTGCAAGAGTAACAAGAAGACTGTTAGAAATTTAAAATCACATACCAATTTTGCAATTCAATTAAAAAGCAAGAGAACTTAGGCATATCTAAATAAATGTAGATAAAAACTACTGACAGAATATATCTTTAGAGTAATGCATAAAATTATATCTGAATTTCAAGCAAAAGGCAAATTGTGAGAAAATCCACAAGAGCAATAAGGATAATTAGAATATATTACACAGAATATTGAAAAATGCTATGAATGCCCTCTGAAATTCATAAAATGCAAGAAGGGAGAGTTCAACAAAAATAGAAATGATCATTTTAGAATTAATTCGTGGACTTACTGAAAATTAGATAGCAGATTAAGGAATGAAAAAGAAAGCCTGGTGAGAAACTGGAGTTAAGTGAAATGCAGGAAAATATAAAAAGATAAAAAACGGGAAAGCTGCAACACATCAAATCCTAATAAAATCATGGTGGATTTGTGCAACAAAAAGAAAAAAATGCTAAAAGACTGGGAAGCTGCAATAATCATTCCTATCTTTAAGAATCTTGAACGTAGAAATCATTGGTGCCTAGAAAGATGTGCTGCAGGATTTTAGAGATTCTCGGAAGGAAACAAATGTAAGATAAATTATAATGAGAACAGTGTGACTCTTGAACAAACAGAGGTTTGAAGATATTTGCAAACTCTTAAGTCTGTAGAGGGATGTGACATCCAGTGGCCTTTAAGTGGATCCATCAGGAACATGTACACAAACTGGAGTTGAATTCTTAATGAGGTAAAAGTCCAGCAAAGATACAGCTTCAGTCCCTTGATTTTTTTATTTTATAACTTGACCAGATAATGAAGGACATCTGGCAGCAGAGTTGAAGAACTGATCAGAAAATTACCAGATGAAACTAGTTCAATTGAATAGTTTCCCTTTTGCAGTCAAACTCTTGACAATAACATGTAGAGAATAAAACCTTTAACACAATACTAGCGTTTAGATGGAAGAAATGAAGCAGGTAATGCAGATAAATGCTTGCAGGAAAAAGAATGAGGAAAATTAAAACAGAGGGGAATGATGCCTCAACATAACGATTTAAAGAAAGGCATCAGAACAAGTTTGTAAATTAAAGTAGTCTTAGTATCAGTGCAGGGGGGGGGGGGGGGGGGGGGGGGGAGACAAGAAGAAGAAACTGGACACAATGCCATTTTTTTTAAACAGTCTGCACTCCAAGATTGACCAAAGCTTTGAATCTTTATCAATGAGTGAGGATGTAAATAGATCAAAATTAAAGAGATGAAATATCTGTAAATGAAGAAAGCAAAAATTGGAGAGACAGAATCCGAAACAGTTATTTTAAAAAATTTGAACACATCAACTGGAGAAAACTGAGCAACAGCTGTAGTATCTGGCAATGTCTGAAAAATGTTAAAGATCACAGACCAACATTAATGAAAGAGAAAAGGAAAAAAGGAATGGATGACACAAAAACAGGAGAACAGGACGTAAGATGCACTGCAGGAGATGGGAATGTGTGAGAGAGTGACATAAATCACAAGGCAGGAAAAGAAATCCTTGAAATTACTGTTATCAAATTTGTGGCATATGCCTCAAAATCAGTGACCATGATGCCATGCTGCCAAGTTCTACGTAATTAATTAATACCTGAAGAGGCACATGAAGTAAAGTACCAATATCAATGCATGTAATAAGCTCTTTGAATACTAAGACTTTTCAATAAATGATTAGTGCATATTCTGCATAGAAGTAGTGTCTTGATTCCTTCAATGGAGCTAGCAAGCCATGTGTATAAAAATTAGCACATTTTAATTTGCAGTTCTGTTCACATGATAGAAACAGATGCGAGAAGCCAGTTCCTAGTAAACTGAAGCAAATGTCCAAGTGCTGTGGTTAGCATCACAGTGGTATGACATCATTGTCATAATTGGCACAAGAAGGAAAATTAGGTTTAAATGCCCATTAATATCAAGGTCTTTCTCAGGATTGTTTTAAGATGTATTATTGCACAATAACTGTCTCACACTGTATTTGAGATTTGTAACTCTTATGTCAGAATAATTATAAACAGTGAAATGCAAGATACTGATAATGATAGATTCACATAATTATTATACCGAGCAAGACTGACATCTAAAACTCCTGACATCAATATTTATAATATACATTTAATCAAAATATGATGCAGAACTCTTATAATCATCAATAGTCTCACCAATACATAAACTACCCACCACTTGTTTGCTTCTGTCATAGCTCTTTTAACATAATAACAAAAAGTTTTACGGTACTCTGTTTTGCCCAATACAGCACCTTATTTCACATTTACATCTACATACAGGTTCTGCAAACTACTGAAGCACATGGTAGAGGGTACTCAGCATGATGCTGCATGTTAGGGTTTCTTCCTGTTCCAATTGCGTATGAAGTGTGGGGTGACTGACTGCTTAAATGCTTTGTATGTGCTGTAATTAGTCCAATAGTTGCCTCACAGTCTCTATGGAAGTGATATATAGATGCCCAAAGAATTTCTCTAGAGCCTTCACTTAATAATGGCTCTTGGAGTTTTGTAAGCAGCCTTTCCACAGAATAATTTGCTTCTGCCTTCAAAAGTCTGCCAATTCAAGGTTTTCAATGTTTACACGACATTCTCCTGTGATACATTTCTTGACAATTATGTAAGCGTCAACAGCAACTGTCGTTTTTGTACCACTAGTAGATTTGGGTTTGCAGTGTTGTGTATATATAATCTGAAGTACACTTCACAGTTTTTACTAGGTTACACACAATACTTTCTTATACATGTAAACAGGTCACAGACCCCAGCATTTCTGAGGATAACTTTAAATTTAGGATTTGAACTGACTTTCAGGTTAGTGACAGTTTTACCTGCTGCTAACAAGATACCACCAGCCAGGGCCAATTTGAGACATTTTTCAACACAAATGATGTAACATTTACAAACCCCCCCCCCCCCCTCCCCGCCCCTCACCACCCCCTCCCTGCTCCACCTCACTTTTCCTTTGCACCCTTTCCTGGTATCAGTTTCACTGCTAATTGTGATATGCAAATATATAATACTTGCACTTGGTCATCCCTCTTAGCTTGGCACCTCCGTCGGTGACTTCTAATTGTGATACAGCCCATATTGAAATCTAGCAATTTGGCACCCCTCTTAGTTTGGTGCACCAAGTGGCGGCTTGTGTCACTTGTGCCTTAAACTGTCTCTGCCACCAACACATCATGTTATTTGTACAATACATTTAGGTTTAATAAACCTGTATTTTTGCAAATGGTTGGCTGTTATTTCCAATCCACCAAAGATCTTGCATGCACAGTTGCTCGCGCGCGCGCGGACACACACACACACACACACACACACACACACACACACACTTACATGCATGCACACACTGAACAAATAGCAGTTCTGTAAGCTAATTTGGAAGTGATTCTTACCTGGCTTGCAGCATTGCCCAGAAGATACCGGAGTTCCGAGATATAGTTGAAGAGTCAGAATTGAGTGTGAGGTAATTGCCCTGCCCAGTCCATATTATGGCTGCACCAAATCCAATTACACAAGAGGCCACATATAAAAGCCATGTCTTGGGAAGCAGGAATGTAAGAATGAACAATCTGCAAAAATAAAAACAGAAATATTTTAAATCAGGAAACTAGTAGAATCAACAGATGACAGCTATGCAATAAAATAAGTAAAATAAACAGATAAAACATCACTATAAATGAAGAAGATGAGGAAGAGCCACTTCCATGAATGTGTAATAAAATAAAGTTTGTGAAAATAAATAAATAATTAAATAAATTTAAAAATGTGTTGTTTTTTTCAATTCTGAATAGCGCAGTACTATTGTAGCATTGAATCTAACTTCAAATGAATAAGACAGAAATTTTTCAACATGCTGTAGCTTCATTAAACATGAAAATGACAATCAGACCAGTCAGGTTTCACGTTAAGTTCCGAAGAACTGTAATCCAACCATAAAACATATAAGTCACAATATCAAAGTTCAATTAATCGTCAAGCATTGTCTGCAACTCCAACATGTTGTGTGTAAGAGTAGAGAAGATTCAAGATGGTCTGTAGGATTCATGTTGATTTTTTATTAATTTCTACAGCAAAGCTAGTTGAACTTTTTTGTCAGTGGTTCCATAAGGTGCATCTCTTTGCAACCCCATCTCAGTGTTTTAAATGTAATTACTATTAACACCACATCTAAATGGCTGAAATATTAATTTCCACACAGGAACAATTCATAGAAATAAATGGTTGCAAATGGCAGAAGAACTGCAATTGCTAAATTTGATGGAGCCTCCACACCAAGCCAAATCTGTTCAAGGTTTTTACTTGAAAATTGAAGTTTGTGGTTTGAGTTACAAGACAGTTCTGCAAATTTTTCCTGAGATTTTAGCAAGAGATATTTTATATGTTCCATTCCTATGGCAAAAAGATGAGAATAATCTAACTGATTATTGTTTTGTTCTGATAACAAATGCTTCAGTAAATTATTTTATAAACATGCCAAACAATCTGTTATGATGTGCTCAACAAAAAAAGCAAACTTATTATCAGCATTAAGTTGTTTGTCCATGAAAACATTTCAAACAAGGTATTTTGACAAATACACAATCATTCTGAGATAAAATGTTGTTACTTCTTTTTCAACTCAGATCCATTTCACAACATTATCCCCTTGACAGCCACTGCAAGATTAAAAAGCTATGGAAAATAAATTTTTCTAGATTATGGAATTTCCTAAAACCATTAATGTGACCCTCAGTTAAGCCCTGTTACAGAGCATGACAGAAGTGATAAAAATGCTCCAGTAGCAGGCACTACTGAAACTATCTTTTAGATCACAAAGATACCTACTCTCAAAATTCCAAGAAATCACATTTCATATTGACATATAAGTAAAACATTACTTACTCAATACACTTTTGAGAGCAACGATCTATGTAGTCACTTTTGTACAGGAGGTATAAATGTATACCTGCATTCTCAAACAAGTTGAACATGGCGTGCTGTGTCTTGTACTATGTCCTGCATTTTTGCAGGCAATTGGGAGGACTGCATCAACCCAGACAGTATGCGGGCTTCTGCAGACAATCAAGTGGCCTCTTTGCATCCATTACAAACAACAGTAAAAACTCCCCCTAGCATCTTGGAACTGAAGAAGGTGGGCAAGGGAATGTCTGGAATGGAACCTAACTGTCTTCACCAATGAGGGCAAGATTCCTTTGATGCCTACAGATTGTTGTAGAAGAGAGTGCAGTTGGAGAGGGACCAACACAAATCTCAAGCAAGCAGTCCTGAAGGCTCAGCAGGTAGGTGGGTCAGTATTGTTTTGGACCAGTGCCATTTGTGGATGTCTGACACCTCTATCATCTCTGTCAAGGATAATTTGATGAGTGTGGAGTATCAGGTTCAGTTCCTCCAATGTACTGTCCAGCCCTACAATCAGCATTCATCTTTCAAGGTGGCAGTGGAGGAGCACAGCACGTCCACCTTGTGCATGCTGATTTTGAAAAAAATTGCAGTGTATGTGGCAACACTGGACATGCATCAATGGAAAACATGTTAATACTTTACTCCTAAAGGAGACCATTTACCAAAAAGCAGAGGCCTGTGCCACTACTTGGTGCTGGATGGACACAAATTACCAGGAGTGCAGTTCGTCATGTGGATTGTGGTAGGGTAGGTAGAGGAAGAGAGGCAGGAGGCAGGAAGAGAGTTTCAGGTGGGTAGCTAGTGGATTGAAGGGAGATAGCTGGTTTGCTGGTTCGGAATGTGGGAAGGGAGGGATGGCAGGTGCACAGGCTAGGTACGTGATGCAAGGGTGTTGAGCCAGTGGATGGCAGTACACAATGAAGGTGATGTGGAGAGAAGGGGATGATAGGAGAGAGGAAGGGGAAGCTGTTGGGTGGAGGGTATACAGACAGTCCATTAACGGAGACTAAGGCCAGGATTGTTCCATGAATGAATGACGTGTTGCAGGGATAGCTTCCAACTGCGTGGTTCAGAAAAACTGGATGTGGAGGGAAGGATAGATATGGCCCGGATCATGAAGCAGCCAATGAAATTGAGTACATTGTGCTCTGCTGCATGTTGTACCACTGGGTGGGATATTTTTCTCTTGGCCACAGTCTGATAGTAGCCATTCATTCTGTTGGACAGCTGGCTCTTAGTCATACCAACATAAAAAGCTGTGCAGTTGTTACATGACATACCTGCTTTTGCATACGGCCTGGTCTCTGACTGAGCAGGATAAGCCTGTTACATGACTGAAGTAGGAGATACCGGGTAGGCAGACTGAGCAGTTCTTGCACCTGTGTCTTCCACGGGGATATGACCACTGTGCAAAGGGACCCCACACAGTGAATGAAGACATGAAACTACGTTTACTAAGTGAATAGGATCGTTTAAACTGGCAGGAAAGGCTGAATAAGTATTTGCCATTTCCTGCCTTTAGACTGAATGAGAGAACCACACTTTGCTTACTCACCTGTGTTTTGTATGAAGCTGCATCTCCAAGGTGCAGACAGACACCATAAGCAGAATCATCTTATCCATGTAACACAAGCCACAAACTCCATGCTGTCAGGCCACACACACACATTGCCCAGTTTCCTGGCCAGATATTAGCAGTTAGCATTTGCACATTAACTAAAGTGTTCGATACTGCTTCATCAATCTGCAAAAGAACTGTCACCTTGCAACCTAGCCAAGACCTTAGGCAATGTTACAGGTCAGTCTGCCAGCAAAGCATACATTCTAAAAGCCAATATATGTCTAAAAGAAATACTGTCATTATTCTATTCTCTCTCTGTTTGCACATGTATGACATTGCTTGACACATCACAACTATGTTACATGATGGAGTTGAGATCCAGGATCGGTAGGTTCAATTCACCTGCTGTTTTGGACTGAAAATAATGTATCATTGGCATGAAATTTTGAGAGTTTTAGAACATGTGAAGAATACAGTCATTATCATTCTTCTTTATTAAACCATATTTTATGGCTTACATATTGGCACAAGAGTATTCTGTTCCACTCTGGTCTGCTGTGTATTGTTACTAACATATATCACAATATTGTGGACAGATTACTACCTTTGCATTATTAACAAAGCTCATCTACAAAACCTTTTCTTGCTGTTCCCTTCCATCGAACAATGAAGGCTGCTAAATGAAAGAGTTGGACAATGAGAAATCTTATGAATTAAGATTATATAGATCTGGCTCACTTATTTATATTTTTGTTTTTCTGTTAAACAATCCATTCACTAATTGTAAGTTCAGTCAATGTGTCTTTACAGATTTCACTGCCATGTTTCAATGCAATTCTTTAAGATTTTCTTTCATGTTTTAATGTTTAATCTATTCTAATATGTCAGTGTGCTTTTTTTCACCTGTCAAATGTAGTGGTGTTACATTTTTAGTTGCTACTGCAAAGCACAACTTGGATCATACATTTTCACCTAGTGTATTGCCATGTTTTACTATGGAGCATTGTCGTATGGAATGTGTCATAAAATTTCATTCAATCTAGAGGGCTAAACTTTATAAGTTTATAACATGACAGATTTTACTTTATAATGTGAGCTGTAGTCAACTATAAAGAATTTTGAGACACTGTGCAGAAGCCTGCAACAACAGGTAACTGTCAGTTCTGATTACAGGTAATCTGAGTGATAATAAAAACCTGGGACAGTAAATAACTTATTCTTCCCACCTAGTGATAACAAGAACAACAATATGTGGCCAGCGTCAGTGCTACATGCAATAAGTAGGCATTGGCCCAAAAACTGTATTTCTGTTTTATGATGAAGGAACTTTTACCATAGGGGAAGTTAGTGCTCAAATTCCCCCCATCTAGTTTCACCAGTGCAAAGAGGCCCATGCAACTTCAAACTGGTGCTGACCACATGGCTCAGTACATCCTGTGTCCTGCCCATCATGCTGGTGGACTCACTTATCTAACATGATCACAGATGGGTTACAGTTTAGTCCGTAGGGCAATTCTTGCGATATACCCATCTCTCTCATTCCAACAAGATGCTGAAGACATGCCAGTATTATGGAAATCAGCCTGCCATGGCTCCAGTTTACTCTTTGATCACATGGATAAAGCTGTGGAATTGGCAAACCAAAGACTGTTTTATTTGCAGAACACTTAGAACAGACAACAGGTATACTAAAGAGACTAACTGCACCATACTTGTCAGTCCTCTGCTAGACTACTACTGTGCAGTATGGGATCCTTACTAGATAGGGTTGATGGAGGACATCAAAAAAGTTCAAAGAAGAGCATCTCAGTTTGTATTATTGTGAAACAGTGGAGAGTGAGTCAAGCATATAATACACGATTTGGGGTGACAATTGTTGAAACAAATGTGTTTTTTGATACAGTGAGATCTTTTCATGAAATTTCACAAATGTGTTTTTTGATACAGTGAGATTTTTTCATGAAATTTCAGTCTCCAACACTCTCATCTGAAAATTTTGTAGACACCCACCCGCACAACGACAAATGATAATGTAATAAAATGAGAGAAATCAGAGCTCATACAGGAAGATCTAAATGTTTCCCCAAACACTGTTAGACTACGGCACGGGGAGGGGGGGCAGAGAATAAAAGTGGTTCGATGAACCCTCCGGCAGGCACTTAAGAGCGATTTTCCGAGTAGTCATGTAGATGTAGATGTAGATGTAGATGTGTTAACATCATGTTGAGAGCACATACGCATGTGCCCATTTTCCTTCGAATACTACAGTGGCTGCAGTGTGGAGGGACGATACCTCACAACAGTAAGTTCACACACTCATATGTGAGGAGCTGGACTCTATCTGATAGATTATAATACCTGAACACAGAAGTCGATGGAGGCCATCACATTCACTTGACTCACATATAATTAAATATTCATCTGGCATTCTGTGCTGAGGTAGTCACTTTTGGGGGAGCGTAATCAAGCAATCAATTGTTGATGAGATTGTCATGGCGTTTTATCTGAGTGATAAGAGCTACCAGTCAAGTTGGAAACAGAATCTGGCATTAGCAGCCACACTCCAGAAACACACGCAGCAGATTATGCTTTGCGAGTCTCAGCAAGAATGAACACACTGAGAGTCGAATGGCGATCCGTGCCCTTCACCACAAGTTACTGAATCGAATGGCAAAAGGGGTGGGAGACACAGCGTTCACTCAGGAAACTGTGTGGGACAACCATGCAATTTCAACACTTCACCAGAAGATGATGAAAGTGACACTCATTGAAACAAGCTTACAAGCAATATGTCAAATGCAGTGTTAGCAACAGTTTTTCCTGATCCAAAGGTTGAAGTAACTCACTAAGTTGGCGTGCCTCAAGGAAGGTGTTTTACCTCAGCTGGTAGTACTTAATGTTGGAAAACCAAGAACATACTGTGTTTGAACTGCGATCTGTTTGGGATATTGCAGACGACGTCAGAATATCGAGTGTTTCGTGCTATGAGATTCTTAATGAAAAATTGGACATACAAAGAGCTGAGGCATAGTTTGTTCCTCATTTTGTGATCAAAGACTAAAAGGGACATTCAGCGAAAGTTTTCAAAAAACTCTTTGAACAAGCTGACGATGACAAAACTTACATGCACAGGATAATAACTGCAAATGAGTGAGAGGTATTGAATGAGTAACAGGCATCCCACAGTTCTCAAAGAAGCAGAGTAGGTTGTCAAAGGTGACCTCCAAGGGCCTTGCAACCCCCCCCCCCCCCCAAACATTCTGCATATATACCTACAATTTGTTTCTCCAAGTTGAAATCATCAATTGTCATTACCATACACAAGGGAATTGGAAAGGTTGCGTGAGAAAATTTGCAAAGAGACTGCACTTGTCTTACTAAACCTCACAGTACCTTCATCCACATGTTCATCTACATAGATACTGTGCAAGCCACTGTATAGTGCATGGCGAAGGGCACCCTGTACCACTACTAGTCATTTCTTTTTCTGTTCCACTCGCAAAAAGAGTGATGGAAAAATGGCTACCTAGATGCCTCTGTACGCTCTAATCTCTCTAATCTTATCTTCATGGTTCTTATGTGAAATATACGTTGGCGGCAGTAGAATCGTTCTGCAGTCAGCTTCAACTGCCAGTTCTCTAAATTTTCATAACAGTGCTCCTCAAGAAGAACATTGCCTCCTTTCCAGTGATGATCATTTGAGTCCCCGAAGCATCTCTGTAATATTTGGATGTTGTTCAAACTTATCATTAATAACTCTCACAGCCTGCCTCTGAACTGCTTCGATGCCTTCCTTTACTCTGACCAGGCTTGCATCCCAAACACTAACAGTGCTCAACAATGGGCTGCAGTAGCATCCTATGTGTGGTCTCCTTTACAGGTGAACCACACTTTCCCAAAATTCTAGCAATAAACCAAAGTTTACCATTCGCCTTTCCTACTACACTTGCAACCTTAAACCTCCTACAGCCACTGAAGTTCAATACCTTCTTGTACTCCACATCATCATCAGCAAACAACCGCATACGCTGCTTACGCTGTCCAACAGATCATTTATGTATACACAAGGTGACAATTATTGAACTATATGAAAGAAAATGTAAATTACTTACAAACTACGGTGTGCGCACACTTTATTCAACATGTAAATGTCACTACAGACATTCAGATTTTGGGTACGACATGTTCGATATCCCTGCCATCATTGGCGACAATGTGGTGCACACGAATAGCAAAATTCTGCACGACCTGCTGAAGTGTCGCCAAATTGATGCTGTTGATGCCCTCCTGAATGGCTGTTTTCAGCTCAGCAATGGTTTTGGGGTTATTGCTTTAATATAGCCCCTCAAAAAGAAGTCACATATGTTCAGATCTGGAGAATATGGCGGCCAATCAAGGCCCGTGCCAGGGCCTCTGGGTATCCTGGAGCCAGAATGCAGTCCCCAAAGTGCTCCTCCAGGACTTCAAACACTTTTCTGCTTCAATGACGTCCAGCTCCATCTTGCATGAACCACGTCTTGTCAAAATCAGGGTCACGTTGTATAAAGGGGATGAAATAATCTTCCAAAACCTTAATGTAATAGCACCACATCTGCATACACAAGTCACCTAATTCCTGTAAATTCTGGGGTGGGGGCGGTGTATGTTCAATCACATCCCAGGTGTGTTTGACCGGGTTCAGATTGGGGGAGGGGGAGGGGGGGGAGGCAGCACATCAATTGGAATTCTCCACTGTGTTCTCGATCCACCCCATCACACTCCTGGCCTTGTGACATGATGCCTTATCGTGTTTAAAAATGCCACTGCCATCGAGGAATATAATCGTCATGAAGGGGTGTACATGGTCTGCAACCAGTGTCATAGTGCCTTGCACCAGCTCCACTGGACCCACGGATGCCCGAGTGAATGTTCCAAACAGCATAATGGAGCTGCCAGCAGGTTTCTCCTTCTCCTAATACAGGTGTCAAGGAGCTGTTCCCCTCGAAGACGACGGATTCACGCCCTCCCGTAAACATGACAAAGAAAGTATGAAGATTCATCACACCGTGCGATGCTCTGCAACAGCGGCAACATCCGGTGCCAACGGTCACACGCCCATTTCGGTTACAGTTGCCGATGTCGTGGTGTTATCATCGGCACACGCACAGGTCGTCGGCTGCGGAAGCCCATCATTAGGAGTGTTTGGTGCACTGTGTGTTCAGAGACACTCGTACTCTGCGAAGCTCTGAAGTCTGATATTAGTTCCAACACATTTCACTGCCAGTCCTGTTTTATCAATCTGTCTGGCCTACAACGTCCGACATCTGTAAAGAGGGATGACTGCCCAGCCCCACGACATCTGGACGTGCCACCTTGTCAAAGAGACTCACAACAGTAGTCCTCGAACACCCGGCAAGTCGTGATGTTTCCGGAACGCTCCTGCTGAGCCTCTCTGGGCCTTCACTCAAACTCGCTCAAACTCAAAAAAATGTTCAAATGTGTGTGAAATCTTATGGGACTTAACTCCTAAGGTCATCAGTCCCTAAGCTTACACACTACTTAACCTAAATTATTCTAAGGACAAACACACACACCCATGCCCAAGGGAGGACTGGAACCTCCGCCGGGACCAGCCGCACAGTCCATGACTGCTCGCTCAAACTCAGATAGATCGCACACCCTCCCTATTCTACACAGGGACAGCACGCTCACTGATACTACATGCACTGTGCACGTGTCTGAAAAGCAGTCATTTTCCACCAGGTGACGCAGCCATCTCCTGGACGGTTTTGTATCAATATTAGGTCGATGGTCGTAATGTTCTGGCTGATCAGTGTATTCTCTGAAGGTTATATGCTATGCAGTTCGGAAAAGGAGGCGCTAGACGCTAGTAGTTACATAACTGGTGTCGGCAGCCTTTCAGCCAGACGACGTGTGGTGTTTTGGTAGTGGGGTGTCGAGACTCACGCGTAGGTGATGCCGCCGATGACCATGGTTAGACGCGGCCCCACCACGCTGATGATGGACGGCGCTAGCCAGTTGCAAACGGCGAACACGGCGTAGATGACGGCCAGGCTGGTGTAGCCATCCCCACGGAACTCCGGGTCGTCTGCTTGGATGCTGTCCAGTACGGTTTTCTGCAGACAGAAAACACGAACACGTGTAGGCAGGCTCTCCCACTCACCATGGCCACGCCTCATCAAGTGTCGCTACATAGCGTCAAGCTGCATCTACATACAAACTCCGCAAGCCACCACAGTGTGCGTGGCGTAGGGTACCTTGTACCACTACTAGTAATTTCCTTCCCTGTTCCACTCACAAGTAGAGGGAGTAAGAACAACTATCTATCTAAGCCCTAATTTCTCTAATCTTATCTGTGTGGTCCTTACGTGAAATGTATCTTGGCGGCAGGAGAATCACTGTGCAGTCAGCTTCAAGTGCCGGTTCTCTAAACTTTCTCACTAGTGTTTTTGGAAATGAAAGTCTTCTTCCCTCCAGGGATTAACACTTGAGCCCCCGAAGCATATCTGCAACACTCGCATGCTGACCGAACCTACTGGTAACAAATCTACACTATTGGCCATTAAAATTGCTACACCAAGAAGATGACGTGCTACAGACGCGAAATTTAACCGTCAGGAAGAAGATGCTGTGATATGCAAATGATTAGCTTTTTAGAGCATTCACACAAGGTTGGCGCCGATGGCGACATCCACAACCTGCTGACATGAGGAACATTTCCAACCGATTTCTCATACACAAACAGCAGTTGACCGGCATTGCCTGGTGAAACGGTGTTGTGATGCCCGTGTAAGGAGGAGAAATGCGTACCATCACGTTTCCGACTTTGATAAAGGTCGGATTGTAGGCTATCACGATTGCGGTTTGTCGTATCGCGACATTGCTGCTTGCGTTCGTCGAGATCCAATGACTGTTAGCAGAATATGGAATCGATGGGGTCAGGAGGGTAATACGGAACGCCGTGCTGGATCCCAACGACCTCGTATCACTAGCAGTCGAGATGACAGGCATCTTATCCGCGTGGCTGTAACGGATCGTGCAGCCACGTATCGATCCATGAGTCAACAGATGGGGACGTTTGCAAGACAACAACCATCTGCACGAACAATTCTAAGACGTTTGCAGCAGCATGGACTATCAGCTCGGAGACCATGGCTGCGATTACCCTTCACGCTGCATCAGAGACAGGAGCGCCTGCGATGGTGTACTCAACGACGAACCTGGGCGCACGAATGGCAAAACGTCATTTCTTAGGATGAATCCAGGTTCTATTTACAGCATCATGATGGTCGCATCCGTGTTTGCCGACATCGCCGTGAACACACATTAGAAGCGTGTATTCGTCATCGCCATACTGGCGTATCACCCGGCGTGATGGTATCGGGTGCCATTGGTTACACGTCTCTGTCACCTCTTGTTTACATTGACGGCACTTTGAACAGTGGATGTTACATTTCAGATGTGTTACGACCCGTGGCTCTACCCTTCATTCGATCCCTGCGAAACCCTACATTTCAGCAGGATAATGAACGACCGCATGTTGCAGGTCCAGTACGTTCCTTTCTGGATACAGAAAATGTTCGACTGCTGCCCTGGCGAGCACATTCTCCAGATCTCTCACCAACTGAAAACGTCTGGTCAATGGTGGCCGAGCAACTGGCTTGTCACAATACGTCAGTCACTACTCTTGATGAACTATGGTATCGTGTTGAAGCTGCATGGGCAGCTGTACCTGTACACGCCATCCAAGCTCTGTTTGACTCAATGCCCAGGCGTATCAAGGCCGTTATTACGGCCAGAGGTGGTTGTTCTGGGTACTGATTTCTCAGGATCTATGCACCCAAATTTCGTGAAAATGTAATCACATGTCAGTTGTAGTATAATATATTTGTCCAATGAATACCCGTTTATCATCTGAATTTCTTCTTGGTGTAGCAATTTTAATGGCCAGTAGTGTAGTAGCACGCATCTCAATTGCTTCAGTGTCTTCTTTCAATCCGACCTGGTGTGGATCCCAAACACTCGAACAGTTCTCAAGAATAGGTCGCACCACCGTCCTATACGCGGTCACCTTTACAGATGAACACGCTTTCCCAAAATTCTCTAAACATGATCGTCACATGCTCGTTCCATTTCATATCACTTTGCAACTTAACGCTCAGATATTTAAACAACCCGACTGCGTCAAGCAGGGCGCTACTAGCGCAATATCCATATATTAAAGGAATGAGATTTTCACTCTGCAGCGGAGTGTGCGCTGATATGAAACTTCCTGACGGATTAAAACTGTGTGCCCGACCGAGACTCGAACTCGGGACCTTTGCCTTTCGCGGGCAAGTGCTCTACCATCTGAGCTACCGAAGCACGACTCACGCCCGGTACTCACAGCTTTACTTCTGCCAGTATCTCGTCTCCTACCTTCCAAACTTGACAGAAGCTCTCCTGCGAGCCTTGCAGAACTAGCACTCCTGAAAGAAAGGATATAGCGGAGACGGCTTAGCCACAGCCTGGGGGTTGTTTCCAGAATGAGATTTTCACTCTGCAGCGGAGTGTGCGAAAGGCAAAGGTCCCGAGTTCGAGTCTCGGTCGGGCACACAGTTTTGATCTGCCAGGAAGTTTCATATATTAAAGGTTTGTTTTTCCTACTCGTCTGCATTAACTAACATTTTTCCACATTTAGAGCTAGCTGCCATTCATCACACATCTAGAAAATTTGTCTATGTCATCTTGTATCCTCCTACAGGTACTGAAGTTCAACAGCTTCTCGTACACCACAGCATCATCAGCAAACAACTGCAGATTGCAGTTGTCCGCCACGTCATTTATGTACATAAAAAAATAATAGTGGTCCTTCACGCTTCCTGTGGCACTCATGACGATACCCTTGTCTCTGATGGACACTCGCTGTCGAGGACAACATACTGGGTTCTGTTACTTAAGAAGCCTTCGAGTCAGTAGCATATCTGGTAGCCTATTCTGTATGCACCTTCATTAACAGTCCGGAATGGGGCACCGTGTCAAATGCTTTTCAGAAATCTGCCTGTTACCCTTCATCCATAGTTAGCAGGGCATCGTGCGAGAATAGGGCAAGCTGTGTTTCGCACGAGCGATGGTTTCTAACACCATGCTCATTAGTTGACACAAACTTCTCAGTTTCAAGAAAATTTATTATATTCGAGCAGGCAATATTTTGGATCTTGCAGCAAACCAATGTTAGGAATATTGGTTTGTAGTTTTGTGGGTCCGTTCTTTTGCCTTTCTTATATCAAGGTGTCGAGTCATCTGCACTTTTCTCCAGTCGTCTGGAACTTTGCGTTGGGTAAGAGATACGTGATAGATGCAAAGTTCCTCATCTCACAATACAAACAAATCAAGCTCCCAGTTGCCCGGATGCTCATTATTCGTTTTGCATTGTGTCCGTGTACAGTTGGGCAATATTTGAAAAAATAAAAGTGAATTCTTAATTACTCTGTTACAATTAGAAGGAGTAAAACTTCCTGGCATATTAAAACTGTGTGCCCGACCGAGACTCGAACTCTGGACCTTTGCCTTTCGCGGGCAAGTGCTCTACCATCTGAGCTTCCGAAGCACGACTCACGCCCGGTCCTCACAGCTTTACTTCTGCCAGTATCTCGTCTCCTACCTTCCAAACTTTACAGAAGCTCTCCTGCGAACCTTGCAGAACTAGCACTCCTGAAAGAAAGGATACTGCGGAGACATGGCTTAGCCACAACCTGGGGGATGTTTCCAGAATTCTGGAAACATCTAGCCAACGAAGCACGACTCACGCGCGGTCCTCACAGCTTTACTTCTGCCAGTATCTCGTTCCCACCTTCCAAACTTTACAGAAGCTCTCCTGAACCTTGCAGAACTAGCACTCCTGAAAGAAAGGATACTGCGGAAACATGGCTTAGCCACAGCCTGGGGGATGTTTCCTATTAATGGAGAGGTGAGGTCCAAAGATCCATAGGAATTGAGGAACTTTGTCAGAGTGGATGTGTCTAGTTTTGATAGGCTGCTGAGGATCAAACATGACGGGATTTGCGCAAGTGACACAGTAATGAGGGAAGCTATTTCACAACAGTACGAGTGGAAAGATGCTAAGAAGTTATTACAGTCCTCCCTGGCCGTGGCCAGGACGACTGCTCTGACATTTGCGGCTATTCTCTGAACACTATCTTTCCTAGCATGTTGACATAATACGAAAGATACACTCGACTGAAACAAGTGTGGTACTTTCACAAATTAAGGACACACACACACACACCGAAATAAATATTATATGCACATTCACATAGACGATATACACTGTGTGATAAAATGTTTTTCTTATTAGGTGCATTGTGCTGGCACCTACTGCCAGGTACTCCAGATCAGCGACACCAGTAGTCATTAGACATCGTGAGAGAGCAGAACTCACAGACTTCGAATGTCGTCAGGTGACTGGGTGTCACTTATGTCACACGTCTGTATGTGAGATTTCCACACTCCTAAACGTCTCTAGGTCCACTGTTTCCGATGTGATAGTGAAGTGGAAACGAGAAGGGACACGTACGGTACAGAAGCGTCTGTTGACTGACAGAGACCGCCGACAGTTGAAGAGAGTCGTGATGTGTAATAGGCAGACATCTATCCAGACCATCACACAGGAATTCCAAACTGCATCAGGATCCACTGCAAAACACGTGACGTCACGCCGCGGCGCGGGAGCGCGCGGACACGGAATTTAGCGGCAGTCAGTAGCGAGCCAGTGGGTGGTTTGGACCTTCCATCGAGCTACGGACCCCCTTGAAGATGTCTCCCGCAGTCGGAGACGAAACGTTGGGAATTGACACAGAATTCATCAACCGACCACGGCATAACAGCCCGGATAATTATAATGGACATGAGTACTATGACAGTTAGGGGGGAGGCGAGAAAACTTAGATTTCACAGTCGAGCGGCTGCTCGTAAGCCACACTTCACGCCAGTAAATGCCACGCTTGGTATAGGGGGCGTAAACATTGAACGATTGAACAGTGGAAAAACGTTGTGTGGAGTGACGAATCACGGTACACAATGTGGCGATCCGACGGCAGGGTGTAGCGCCAACAGTAAAATTCGGAGGCGGTGGTGTTACGGTGTGGTCGTGTTTTTCATAGAGGGGCTTGCACCCCTTGTTTTGCGTGGCAGTATCACAGCACAGGCCTACATTGATGTTTTAAGCACCTCCTTGCTTCCCACTGTTTAGGAGCAATTCGAGGATGGCGACTGCATCTTTGAACACGATTGACTACCTGTTGATAATGCACCGCCTGTGGCGGATTGGTTACACGACAATAACATCCCTGTAATGGACTGGCCTGCATGGAGTCCTGACATGAATACTATAGAACACCTTTGGGATGTTTTGGAACGCCGTCTTCGTGCCAGGCCTCACCGACCGACATCGATACCTCTCCTCAGTGCAGCACACAGTGAAGAATGGGCTGCCTTTCCACAAGAAGCCTGCTAGAGTGGAAGCTGTCATCAAGGCTAAGGGTGGACCAACAGCATACTTAATTACAGCATTACCGATGGAGAGCGCACGAACTTTTAAGTAATTTTCAGCCAGGTGTCTGGATACTTTTGATTACATAGCGTAACTCGGATTTGAACATTTGCAGAAGTACCTTGTTACGGTACAGCGTATCTAGAGTATTATATAGACACTTTCCTTGCTGTATGCTTCAATAAGCGCACTCATATTTTCTTTGTTTCACTTCATTTTTACAGTAAGAAGACATGATTCGATATACAATATTTCTCAATGCAGTACAGAAAAAAAGAATTTTGAATTGTTTAATTACAGTATTTATAAAAATTACTCTGAAAATGTTGGAATATCTCGTGCAATAACCAAGAGTCCTCAAGAGTCTGCTGCCCACAATTGTAAACAATAACAAGCAAAAAGCCCGCTCGAAACGCCGAGTTCTGCTCATGGGCGCTAACACCACCACCACCACCACCACCACCACTACAACTACTACTACTACTACTACTAATACTAGTACTACCGCACATGCGCAGATCCACGACAGAATAGAAAGGTTCTCTTTTCTCGCCCGCGCGGCGGATAAACGGTCTGCTAAAATCTGCAGCTAGGCAGAAGGCCGTCTACCCCTTACTTATACATGGTAAGCTTTGGATAATACTCTACTGACTGAGCGATGGCGACAGTCAACAAGGCTGCTGAGACTTCTCCGACACGCTGTATGATAGTGCGCGGAATACCGGCACTTTTCCGACCGCGGATAGTCCGAACTTTAGAAATAGGCTGGTCCGCGTGTAGTAGAGTCAGGCGAGGCACGGAGGCGGGCGGCCACGCCCAGGCCGCGTCTTTGGCAAAGGTCGGGGGTTCGAGGCCCGCCTGCTGTGACCCGCTACAGGCGCGGACCGGTTGTGCTGGCTGGCTTGCTCCCGTTTCCACGGCTTGATCCCAGCCCTTACATGGACCGCGGGAGTGGACACCTCACAGTACAGAATTATTGACGGTAGGCGAGTCTGATGGTGCAAACAATAGCAGCTATATTACACACCAGAGTGTTGGAAAGCCACCGCAGCCTCAACACGTACTTCGTCATCTCACGCCTAAAGGCTGGTTCACACTGTGCCAGTGATTTAGAAGGAGGAGATCAGTGTTTAATGTCCCGTCGACAACTAGGTCATTAAAGACTGAGCACAAGCTCGGATTAGGGAAGCAATTTAAAAATACCTACATCATGATGGCCGGATGCGGGTTTGAACCGTCGTCCTCGCGAACGCGAGTCCAATGTGCTAATCACTGTGCCGTCTCGCTCGATGCCACATTTAGTCAAGGGCCAATTGACTTAGTAAGTGAAATTTTCTAAACGACATTGTTTCGTATACGAGGCGTGAGGAAAGTAATCAGACTGATCACTACGAGCGATCTGGCAACACTGTGTTGTTCTACTTGTGTAGACTAGTTTATTCATCAAAAAATGGTTCAAATGGCTCTAAACACTATGGGACTTAACATCTGAGGTCATGAGTCCCCTAGAACTTAGAACTACTTAAACCTAACTAACCTAAGAACATCACACACATCCATGCCCGAGGCAGGATTCGAACCTGCGACCGTAGCAGCAGTGCGGTTCCGGACTGAAGCGCCTAGAACCGCTCGGCAACAGCGGCCGGCGTTTATTCATCCTTTCCAGATGTTCAATCCGAGTTTCAGCTCTGTACGGCCATCATGTGATTTTTGAGAGCGTCCTCAGTGACGTTGCGTTTTTGTAGCGCGTAACGGAAATGAAACAGCGGAATTCAGAGCAATGTCATTCCTTGAAGTTTTGTGTTACACTTGGGGAATCCTCGAGTGTGACCTCTGAAAAGTTGAACCAGGTCTATGGGGAATGTTATCAAGAATACAAGATTTTCGTTGGTGCAAATCAGTTTTTGAACGTCGAGAACAGGTTGAAGATGAACCTCACTCAGGGAGACCTTCAACTTTAAAAACCGACGAAAACGTCGAACGTGTGCATGCTCTTGTGAGATCGTTGCTCCATGACAAACTGTCAACCACGTGTTTTACAAAGATATCCTTAAAAGGTTTAGAAAAAACGGTGAATGCAACTCGTGGTCGTGCGGTAGCGTTCTCGCTTCCCACGCCCGGGTTCCCGGGTTCGATTCCCGGCGGGGTTAGGGATTTTCTCTGCCTAGTGATGACTGGGTGTTGTGTGATGTCCTTAGGTTAGTTAGGTTTAAGCAGTTCTAAGTTCTAGGGGACTAATGACCATAGATGTTAAGTCCCATAGTGCTCAGAGCCATTTGAACCATTTGAAAAACGGTGAACCGAATGAAATCGGACATTGCAGACAACTGGATGTTGCATCAAGACAACGCCCCATGTCACACGGCCACTTTAATCAAGGAATTTTTGACCTCGAAAGGCATTCCTGTTGTTCCACAATCCCTCTATTCATCTGATCTGAGTCCTCGTGATGTTTTTCTTTTCCCGGAATTGAAAAATGTTTTAAAACGAAGTCATTTTGGAACTCGGAAGAGCATTCAAAAGAACGTGGCCGGCGTGTTAAAGACCCGACCAGTTGAAGCCTTTCAGCGCTGCTACCAATACTGGGAACAGCGACGCCGCCGGCGCACAGGTGTCGAGGGGAACTACTTTGAATGGGACAAAAGTGTTGTTTGGGAGGGAATAAAACTATGGTAGGTTAAAAATCAGCCTCATTACTTTTCTCAAACAGCTAGTAATCTGTAGGTAGGTAGTCCAGGTCACCTACCAATGGCGCGCCCCTGGACACGTGTGAAAACCTGATTAGTAGCGCACATTATTGTCTGTCTTCGTTCCGCTCTCTCTTTTCAGTCAACTGTTGCTTGTGGATCGGCAACATGGCTCGTTGCAGTGACGATACCACTGTTAACTTAGTTTCCCTCTATGTAGATCAGGAGTATTTGTGGAACGTGAAAGTCCACTGTACAAAAGTAAAGCAGCCAAGGTAGCCGGAATATCAGAGCTGGAAAAGTCGGCAGGATTGCCGGGGTTTCAGGAGGATGAGATTAAACAGAGTGTTAAAAGCATCAGGTCGGTATTTATTGTTTATTTTTAGATTCTGAATACTGCACTACAACGAGCAGATCTGACATACGCTGTAACATTAATAGTGCGGTTTTAAAATTACCACATTGCATATTCCTGAGAGATCTATCTACTCCCAAGAACAGAAGAACAGAAGAAAGTGAAGGTAACAAAATCATCGGTATATGCGCTGATGCAGTGTGTGTGCCAAATGTTAAATGGTTTATGATATTGGAGGAACGTCTCGGAAAGCTGGACACGGAAATTAAGTAAAGTGAAGGCAGATCGGTAAGCTAATACACTCCTGGAAATTGAAATAAGAACACCGTGAATTCATTGTCCCAGGAAGGGGAAACTTTATTGACACATTCCTGGGGTCAGATACATCACATGATCACACTGACAGAACCACAGGCACATAGACACAGGCAACAGAGCATGCACAATGTCGGCACTAGTACAGTGTATATCCACCTTTCGCAGCAATGCAGACTGCTATTCTCCCATGGAGACGATCGTAGAGATGCTGGATGTAGTCCTGTGGAACGGCTTGCCATGCCATTTCCACCTGGCGCCTCAGTTGGACCAGCGTTCGTGCTGGACGTGCAGACCGCGTGAGACGACGCTTCATCCAGTCCCAAACATGCTCAATGGGGGACAGATCCGGAGATCTTGCTGGCCAGGGTAGTTGACTTACACCTTCTAGAGCACGTTGGGTGGCACGGGATACATGCGGACGTGCATTGTCCTGTTGGAACAGCAAGTTCCCTTGCCGGTCTAGGAATGGTAGAACGATGGGTTCGATGACGGTTTGGATGTACCGTGCACTATTCAGTGTCCCCTCGACGATCACCAGTGGTGTACGGCCAGTGTAGGAGATCGCTCCCCACACCATGATGCCGGGTGTTGGCCCTGTGTGCCTCGGTCGTATGCAGTCCTGATTGTGGCGCTCACCTGCACGGCGCCAAACAAGCATACGACCATCATTGGCATCAAGGCAGAAGCGACTCTCATCGCTGAAGACGACACGTCTCTATTCGTCCCTCCATTCACGCCTGTCGCGACACCACTGGAGGCGGGCTGCACGATGTTGGGGCGTGAGCGGAAGACGGCCTAACGGTGTGCGGGACCGTAGCCCAGCTTCATGGAGACGGTTGCGAATGGTCCTCGCCGATACCCCAGGAGCAACAGTGTCCCTAATTTGCTGGGAAGTGGCGGTGCGGTCCCTTCGGCACTGCGTAGGATCCTACGGTCTTGGCGTGCATCCGTGCGTCGCTGCGGTCCGGTCCCAGGTCGACGGGCACGTACACCTTCCGCCGACCACTGGCGACAACATCGATGTACTGTGGAGACCTCACGCCCCACGTGTTGAGCAATTCGGCGGTACGTCCACCCGGCCTCCCGC
Organism: Schistocerca piceifrons; assembly: GCF_021461385.2. NCBI lineage: Eukaryota > Metazoa > Arthropoda > Insecta > Orthoptera > Acrididae > Schistocerca > Schistocerca piceifrons. The sequence continues at coordinate 67,873,534 of NC_060143.1, read as the reverse complement.
ATGCCCACTATACGCCCTCGCTCAAAGTCCATCAACTGCACATACGGTTCACGTCCGCGCTGTCGCGGCATGCTACCAGTGTTACAGACTGCGATGGAGCTCCGTATGCCACGGCAAACTGGCTGACACTGACGGCGGCGGTGCACAAATGCTGCGCAGCTAGCGCCATTCGACGGCGAACACCGCGGTTCCTGGTGTGTCCGCTGTGCCGTGCGTGTGATCATTGCTTGTACAGCCCTCTCGCAGTGTCCGGAGCAAGTATGGTGGGTCTGACACACCGGTGTCAATGTGTTCTTTTTTCCATTACCAGGAGTGTAGTTTACTAATCGAAAGATGTTTGTCAGGGTCCTTGAACCACAACCAGTAGCAAGAAGGTACACCATTTCCTCCAATTTACTTTCTGTATATATGGCTTCTCGCAGATAAGTATCAATACACTGGTTTTTCCTAAACATTTTTTATAATAAAACAATGAAGCGACTTTCCACATTCTCAGTGTTGGAAAGTATTCTTTTGGATCTTGATTCGCAATTTCTTTCAGAAGCACAACGCACCCTTCACGATGATCTCAGCGAATACTCCGCTGTACACTAGAAGATTCACTCTGCAAACATTACTCTAGGCTGAGGGTAAGCTGTTCCTCTCAGTTCCTTTCTTCCAGGACTGTTAGTCCAGCGCCGGCCAGAGTGGCCGAGCGGTTCTAGGCGCTTCAGTCTGAAACCACGCGACCGTTACGGTCGCAGGTTTGAATCGTGCCTCTGGCATGGAAGTGTGTGATGTCCTTAGGTTAGTTAGGTTTAAGTAGTTCTAAGTTCTAGGGAACTGATTACCTCAGATGTTAAGTCCCATAGTGCTCAGAGCCATTTGAACCATTTTTTGTTAGTCCAGCAAGGAATGCAGGAGAAGTTCTGTGAGGTTCGGAAGGTAGGAGATGAGGTACTGGCGGAAATAAAGCTGTGAGGACAAGTCGTGAGTTGTGCTTGGGTAGCCTTTACCCATAAAAGCAAGGGTTCTATGTTAGAGTACCAGTCCAGCAAATAAATGTAATTTGCCAGGGAGTTTCACTCATGAATCGTGTTTCCAGATCAAATGCCGCAACAGAAAAGTACTCTGTATACCACTTAGCAACTGTTTGCATTCACTTCAAACAGATAATCAACAAAACACTTGACAAAATCGTCTAAGTAAGAGTACACGCACGATACGGTGGGCGATGCGCAGTGACCAATTTTCCTCCAAAGCGCTGGTCGAGTTCATTCATTTATTCGGAAGGGGAGGCCGTCAGTGTTTCCCACCTTTCAGCCAGTCTGCGATGACAGAATCGAGAAGCACGCCCTAAAATCTTTCTCAAACGATTTTACAGAAACTATTCGGTAAAAAAATTTCTATTTTGCGATGCTTATGGCTTTAGATGTCCGGTTCACGATCATTTGACCATAATATCGTTAATGGTCATAGTTATTGTGATATTTATGTCGAAGAACAGACACAAAAACCATGTAAGTATATACACTCCTGGAAATGGAAAAAAAGAACACATTGACACCGGTGTGTCAGACCCACCATACTTGCTCCGGACACTGCGAGAGGGCTGTACAAGCAATGATCACACGCACGGCACAGCGGACACACCAGGAACCGCGGTGTTGGCCGTCGAATGGCGCTAGCTGCGCAGCATTTGTGCACCGCCGCCGTCAGTGTCAGCCAGTTTGCCGTGGCATACGGAGCTCCATCGCAGTCTTTAACACTGGTAGCATGCCGCGACAGCGTGGACGTGAACCGTATGTGCAGTTGACGGACTTTGAGCGAGGGCGTATAGTGGGCATGCGGGAGGCCGGGTGGACGTACCGCCGAATTGCTCAACACGTGGGGCGTGAGGTCTCCACAGTACATCGATGTTGTCGCCAGTAGTCGGCGGAAGGTGCACGTGCCCGTCGACCTGGGACCGGACCGCAGCGACGCACGGATGCACACCAAGACCGTAGGATCCTACGCAGTGCCGTAGGGGACCGCTCCGCCACTTCCCAGCAAATTAGGGACACTGTTGCTCCTGGGGTATCGGCGAGGACCATTCGCAACCGTCTCCATGAAGCTGGGCTACGGTCCCGCACACCGTTAGGCCGTCTTCCGCTCACGCCCCAACATCGTGCAGCCCGCCTCCAGTGGTGTCGCGACAGGAGTGAATGGAGGGACGAATGGGGACGTGTCGTCTTCAGCGATGAGAGTCGCTTCTGCCTTGGTGCCAATGATGGTCGTATGCGTGTTTGGCGCCGTGCAGGTGAGCGCCACAATCAGGACTGCATACGACCGAGGCACACAGGGCCAACACCCGGCATCATGGTGTGGGGAGCGATCTCCTACACTGGCCGTACACCACTGGTGATCGTCGAGGGGACACTGAATAGTGCACGGTACATCCAAACCGTCATCGAACCCATCGTTCTACCATTCCTAGACCGGCAAGGGAACTTGCTGTTCCAACAGGACAATGCACGTCCGCATGTATCTCGTGCCACCCAACGTGCTCTAGAAGGTGTAAGTCAACTACCCTGGCCAGCAAGATCTCCGGATCTGTCCCCCATTGAGCATGTTTGGGACTGGATGAAGCGTCGTCTCACGCGGTCTGCACGTCCAGCACGAACGCTGGTCCAACTGAGGCGCCAGGTGGAAATGGCATGGCAAGCCGTTCCACAGGACTACATCCAGCATCTCTACGATCGTCTCCATGGGAGAATAGCAGCCTGCATTGCTGCGAAAGGTGGATATACACTGTACTAGTGGCGACATTGTGCATGCTCTGTTGCCTGTGTCTATGTGCCTGTGGTTCTGTCAGTGTGATCATGTGATGTATCTGACCCCAGGAATGTGTCAATAAAGTTTCCCCTTCCTGGGACAATGAATTCACGGTGTTCTTATTTCAATTTCCAGGAGTGTAGTTCTGGCAACACCGACCATGACCTTCTTCTTCTGTACGGATGCACACATGTTCCCCAAGCTCTTACGGGACTTGGTAAGAATGTCTTCCACGAGTAATGAGTGTGTTCGGGTGGGACATTACGAATGTAGTGTGTGGGCAGACAAGGTGAGAATGTGGGTCTCGCGGGAGGCGTGCGCGAGATAGTCCCTGCAGTCGCACTATTCTCTGTGTCCTCGGTGGCTCAGATGGAAGCCGGCATGGCAGCTCAGCGTGTTCGGTCAGAGGGTTAGCTGCCCTCTGCAATAAAAAAAAAAAAAAAAAAAAAACTGAGTTAATCGATCAACAACGAACTTAAACGGATGTCTTACGATGTCCTCCCCGAGCAGATGCAACGAACAAAAGCGAACAAAATGAGATTCCCCGGCACGGTAGCTCAGTGTGTTTGGTCAGAGAGGCGCTAGCACTTTGTAATAAAAAAACTGAGTAAAGGAAACTACGATCAACTTGTACGGATGTCCTGTGACGTCCGCCTAGACCAAACGCAAGGAACGATACTGAATAAAATTTTAAAAAAAGATGGATAGAGCGTCTGCCATGTAAGCAGGAGATCCCGGGTTCGAGTCCCAGTCGGGGCACACGTTTTCACCTGCCCCCGTTGATACATATCAACGCCCGTTAGCAGCTGAAGGTGTTAATGTAATTCTAATTTTGATACATAATATGTTACTGCATTCGAAAGTTAGCTAACATCCTGAACACAGGGTGAGTCAGGAGGAAAGGTATATACATGTTTTGACGTATGATACTACTGGTGATTCTGAACGAAACACTTCTAATAAACATATGCCCTTTTCTTAACCGTCTCCGGGTAAACCACTGAAAACAACTAGGAACGGGAAAGGTGCAGGTGGCGGTAAATTGAGATACTGTTATGATATGGTTTCTTTAATTGTGTACGTTTCCTCCCAGAAGATGTTCAAACAGTCCACTGTCAACTTCAATGCATGTTGCTGCTCTTATAGACAGGCGCTGTGTCGCCGATCGGAGCAGTTTTGCATTCCTTTACCCGGGCACAAGCATGTAAAATACGAACGAGAAGTTGCTCTCTTGCGTCCACTCTCCGCTTGTAGACGCCGCTTTTCAGCCACTTCCACAAACAGTAATCCAATGGCGTAAGATCGGGTGATCTCGGTGGCCAAGCAATGACTCCACAGCGACCGATCCAACGACCAGGATATGTTGTGTTGAGATACTGTGTCACTGGCCGTACGAAATGTGTAGGAGTGTTGCCAAAGGGATATCCTCCACGTATTCTGGTAACACATTTTGAAGACACTCAAGATACCATGTCCCAGTAAGACGATTATCTAAAACAACTGGACCGATGAGTTGGTCACCAACAATACCGCACCACACGTTGACTGGGAAACGTCGTTGAAAATTCGTTTCCACAGTAGCGTGCCCATTTTCATTTGCCCATGCATGAGAGTTGCGCGTGTTGTTGATTCCGTTGCGGGTGAATGTTGACTCATCAGTGAACTGACTACGTGGAATTAATAGCTCATTGGCAATGATCCATTGACAGAATTCTTGCCGGGGGCAGCATCTCATTCATGCAGATGGTTCAAATGGCTCTGAGCAGTATGGAACTTAATATCTGAGGTCATCAGTCCCCTAGAACTCAGAACTACTTAAACCTAAATAACCTAAGGACATCACACACATCCATGCTCGAGGCAGGATTCGAACCTGCGACCGTAGCGGTCGCGCGGTTCCAGACTGAAGAGCCTAGAATCGCTCGGCCACAGCGGCCGGCGATGTTTTTCCGTCTGCCGATTAAAGAGATACAGACCGCGCTCGTGTACTGTGCGTATCACTAGTGTTTGCGGAATACTAAGTTGGGCAGCAATTCTTCTAGAGCTAGTAGTAGGGTTGCGTTCCACTATTTGAAGAACGTTCTCAACTTCATTAATAGTTTGTTGTATGGGACATTTAGAGAAAAAAATTTACGCTGGAAAGCCGTACCACGGTCACGCAATCCGTGAAACACCTCGCTGAACACCTTGCTATCTTGTACTCTGCGATTCGGAAATCGTTGTTGGTATTCTCGCAGAGCAGCTCTGGAATTCCCGTTGGACAAATCATAGACAAAATGGTTCAAATGGCTCTGAGCACTATTGGACTCAACATCTGTGGTCATAAGTCCCCTAGAACTTGGAACTACTTAAACCTAACTAACCTAAGGACATCACACACATCCATGCCCGAGGCAGGATTCGAACCTGCGACCGTAGCGGTTACGCGGTTCCAGACTGAAGCGCCTTTAACCGCACGGCCACACCGGCCGGCAAACCATAGACAAACACCATGTCAGCATACTCTGCGTGCGTAAAGATTCGTGGCATTTTCACTACACAAAACTGTATTCGTCGATCACTTAACAACACTGTAATACTGTGCATTACGAAAAGCACTGTCGGACTGAGACATGAGGTAAACAACTGCACCATGCGCAAGTGAACTCCGTACTGACACGGTTAGTAAGGATGACGCTACACGTCTCCCGTTCCTAGTTGTTTTCATTGGTTTACCCACAAACGATTAAGAAAAGGGCATATGTTTATTAGAAGTTTTTTTTTCGAAATCACCACTACTATCACCCCTCAAAGCATGTACCTTTCCTTCCTACTCACACTGTATTTCTTTACACTTGGGTGGGGATCCATCTGTCACCAATCTCGATAAAACTGATCTGACGTAGCACACTCATTTGCCATCGCACCATGCTGGTGACAAAGACAGACTGAAATATTTACAACATTCCTCATATTTCATAAACGGTTTGAGATATAGAAATGATATTGTAGCAAATGATAGCATGAAAAGATGAGAGTATTTTTCCATGCAGTTATTACGCAAAACTTAACTATCTACCATGTTACTCCACCAACTACTGACTTTTTGGATGAAAGAATGCAATTTTTATGGGCCATCGATGTCTGGTGAAACGAGAAATGTTACGGGTTTTGGAACAACGTATGTTAAGACTTGCAAGTTTAATTTGTTGATAAACTTAATAAACCAATGTTTCAGAATTCTCTCGCAATTGCCTATGCACGACGTGTTAGTGAGGTGCCACTGTGTAATTTCAGCTGTGTATAGCAGAAGAAGCGAATTTTAACATGGCAACAAGAGAAATGTGTAGGTTTTACTCAAAATTTGCCACTCATGACACTTCCCTGAAAGTTACAAATGGTTAACAAGCAGGCGAAAATAAGTCGCTGCATTATCAGTGGGATTCTATTTCGATACCAATCAAAGCAGAGGCGACGTCACAATACGAGTGTGGGCGTGCAGAGGCTCCACTTAATATTTAGAAAAAAAATATGAGCGCAGGTTTCAGTTTAAAACGGCCCTTCCCCTCCAGCGCTCGGCACGTGCCTTACAGCGCCTGCCGGTAATCCCCATCTCTACCGCTCTCCCAACACAAATCCTGAAGACTGCTCATCTGCAGGCCACGGTATTCTACGCGGGCTTTAATCTGCAATCGCAAAAGGCAGAAATTTATTCAGTGTGTTGTCAGTCGTTGGATAGAAATTAAGCCGGCCGAAGTGGCCGTGCGGTTAAAGGCGCTGCAGTCTGGAACCGCAAGACCGCTACGGTCGCAGGTTCGAATCCTGCCTCGGGCATGGATGTTTGTGATGTCCTTAGGTTAGTTAGGTTTAACTAGTTCTAAGTTCTAGGGGACTAATGACCTCAGCAGTTCAGTCCCATAGTGCTCAGAGCCATTTGAACCATTTGATAGAAATTAATGTTAGCGTTGTCCATTCTGTCACTGAGCCGCACATGGAGAATTATAAAAACAGCAAGCACTCTATTGCAGCAATTAAATCTACAGGGTTATTACAAATGATTGAAGCGATTTCACAGCTCTACAATAACTTTATTATTTGAGATATTTTCACAATGCTTTGCACACACATACAAAAACTCAAAAAGTGTTTTTAGGCAATCACAAATGTTCGATATGTGCCCCTTTAGTGATTCGGCAGACATCAAGCCGATAATCAAGTTCCTCCCACACTCGGCGCAGCATGTCCCCATCAATGAGTTCGAAAGCATCGTTGATGTGAGCTCGCAGTTCTGGCACGTTTCTTGGTAGAGGAAGCTTAAACACTGAATCTTTCACATAACCCCACAGAAAGAAATCGCATGGGGTTAAGTCGGGAGAGCGTGGAGGCCATGACATGAATTGCTGATCATGATCTCCACCACGACCGATCCATCGGTTTTCCATCGGGTGTCAGGGCTTGTAGCAATTGTAAGCGGTAAGGCTTCTGCTTTAGCCTTTTCCGTAAGATTTTCCAAACCGTCGGCTGTGGTACGTTTAGCTCCCTGCTTGCTTTATTCGTCGACTTCCGTGGGCTACGCGTGAAACTTGCCCGCACGCATTCAACCGTTTCTTCGCTCACTGCAGGCCGACCTGTTGATTTCCCCTTACAGAGGCATCCAGAAGCTTTAAACTGCGCATACCATCGCCGAATGGAGTTAGCAGTTGGTGGATGTTTGTTGAACTTCGTCCTGAAGTGTCGTTGCACTGTTATGACTGACTGATGTGAGTGCATTTCAAGCACGACATACGCTTTCTCGGCTCCTGTCGCCATTTTGTCTCACTGCGCTCTCGAGCGCTCTGGCGGCAGAAACCTGAAGTGCGGCTTCAGCCGAACAAAACTTTGAGTTTTTCTACGCATCTGTAGTGTGTCGTGACCATATGCCAATGAATGGAGCCTCAGTGAATTTATGAAATCGCTTCAATCATTTGTAATAGCCCTGTAGATAGTTTTGTACAATTATTCTGACAACGTTCAACGTGTTGTTAGTGTGAGACAACCAGGAACTGAATTAAGAATGCACTGCACCAACTGTGGGATACCGAGTATAAACGCTACTCCTAGCTCAGCATTTATGGTGTTCTCCATTGATGCGTCTCAGTGGAATTCGTAATTATGTTTTAACCTCTAATATAAGTTAGGCCATTTGAGTGACATCCTTTTGGTATTCTGGTGTTCCTTCAGTTCTGTGCATGAGCCCATACATTTGGAATCCATAGAACATAGGCTTGGCAAGGTAAGTCATTCGAGTAACAGGTCGATATGGACTTCAATTGTTCATGCACCTGGTTTATTTTAGACTTGACAACATCGCGGAAGAGGTTTGGAAAACTTATCGTCCACTGATTTTCTGGTGTTGCACTGAATTATCTGGCCAAATTCACTAGATAGTCTCTTGTAAACTGTAGGAAATTCCATGAGTAAATCACATGTAAGACATGACACTGAGGTTATCATCTGCA